>NC_083868.1:12029036-12385536 GCF_032452875.1 Bos javanicus
CGCTGCTCCTTACCTTGGACAAGGGGTATCTCCTCACCGCAGCCCCTCCTGACCTTGAACATGGAGTTGCTCCTTTTGACCCTCCTGCCCCAAAGCAGCCACCACTCCTTGGACCTGGGGTTGCTCCTCTCAGCCGCCTCCCCTGACCTGGAACCTGGGGTAGCTCCTCTGGGCCACGTTTCTGCGAGGTCCATTGCAGCAGGCTCGTACGAACTAAATCAAATCCCTAATGATTATACAGTGGAGGTGAGAAATAGATTTAAGGGACTAGATATGGTAGACAGAGTGCCTGATGAACTATGGACAGAGGTTTGTGACAGTGTACAGGAGACAGGGATCAAGACCATCCCCATGGAAAAGAAATGCAAAAAAGCAAAATGGCTGTCTGGGGAGGCCTTACAAATAGCTGTGAAAAGAAGAGAAGCAAAAAATAAAGGAGAAAGGGAAAGATATAAGCATCTGAATGCAGAGTTCCAAAGAATAACAAGATGAGATAAGAAAGCCTTCCTCAGTGATCAATGCAAAGAAACAGGAAAACAACAGAATGGGAAAGACTAGACTTCAAGAAGATTAGAGATACCAAGGGAACATTTCATGCAAAGATGGGCTCAATAAAGGACAGAAATGGTATGGACCTAACAGAAGCAGAAGGTATTAAGAAGAGGTGGCAAGAAGACACAGAAAAACTGTAAAAAATAGATTTTCATGACCAAAATAATCACGATGGTGTGATCACTCACCTATAGGCAGACATCCTGGAATGTGAAGTCAAGTGGGCCTTAGAAAGCATCACTATGAACAAAACTAGTGGAGGTGATGGAATTCCAGTTGAGCTATTTCAAATCCTGAAAGATGATGCTGTGAAAGTGCTGCACTCAATATGCCAGCAAATTTGGAAAACTCAGCAGTGGCCACAGGACTGGAAAAGGTCAGTTTTCATTCCAATCCCAAAGAAAGGCAATGCCAAAGAATGCTCAAACTACCACATAATTGCACTCATTTCACACACTAGTAAAGTAATGCTCAAAATTCTCCAAGCCAGGCTTCAGCAATATGTGAACCGTGAACTTCCAGATGTTCAAGCTGGTTTTAGAAAAAGCAGAGGAACCAGAGATCAAATTGCCAACATCCGCTGGGTCATCGCAAAAGCAAGAGAGTTCCAGAAAAACATCTATTTCTGCTTTATTGACTATGTCAAAGCCTTTGACTGTGTGGATCACGATAAACTGTGGAAAATTCTGAAAGAGATGGGAATACCAGACCACCTGATCTGCCTCTTGAGAAACCTATATGCAGGTCAGGAAGCAACAGTTAGAACTGGACATGGAACTACAGACTGGTTCCAAATAGGAAAAGGAGTATGTCAAGGCTGTGTATTGTCACCCTGCTTATTTAACTTCTATGCAGAGTACATCATGAGAAACGCTGGGCTGGAAGAAGCACAAGCTGGAATCAAGACTGCCAGGAGAAATATCAATAACCTCAGATATGCAGATGATACCACCCTTATGGCAGAAAGTGAAGAGGAACTCAAAAGCCTCTTGATGAAAGTGAAAACGGAGAGTGGAAAAGTTGGCTTAAAGCTCAACATTCAGAAAATGAAAATCATGGCATCTGGTCCCATCACTTCATGGGAAATAGATGGGAAAATAGTGGAAACAGTGTCAGAGTTTATTTTCTTGCTCTCCAAAATCACTGCAGATGGTGATTGCAGCCATGAAAATTAAGACACTTACTCCTTGGAAGGAAAATTTTGACCAACACAGATAGCATATTCAAAAGCAGACCTATATATAGAAAACTATAAAACACTGGTGAAAGAAATCAAAGAGGACCTAGTAGATGGAGAAATATACCATGTTCATGGATTGGAAGAATCAATATAGTGAAAATGAGTATACTACCCAAAGCAATTTATAGATTCAATGCAATCCCTATCAAGCTACCAACAGTATTCTTCACAGAGCTAGAATAAATAATTTCACAATTTGTATGGAAATACCAAAAACCCCAAATAGCCAAAGCTATCTTGAGAAAGAAGAATGGAACTGGAGGAATCAACCTACCTGACTTCAGGCTCTACTACAAAGCCACAGTCATCAAGACATTATGGTACTGGCACAAAGACAGAAATATAGATCAATGGAACAAAATAGAAAGCCCAGAGATAAATCCACGCACATATGGACACCTTATCTTTGACAAAGGAGACAAGAATATACAATGGATTAAAGACAATCTCTTTAACAAGTGGTGCTGGGAAAACTGGTCAATCACTTGTAAAAGAATGAAACTAGAACACTTTCTAACACCATAAACAAAAATAAACTCAAAATGCATTAAAGATCTCAACATAAGACCAGAAACTATAAAACTCCTAGAGGAGAACATAGGCAAAACACTCTCCGACATACATCACAGCAGGATCCTCTATGACCCACCTCCCAGAATATTGGAAATAAAAGCAAAAATAAACAAATGGGACCTAATTAACCTTAAAAGCTTCTGCACAACAAAGGAAACGATTAGCATGGTGAAAAGGCAGCCTTCAGAATGGGAGAAAATAATAGCAAATGAAGCAACTGACAAACAACTAATCTCAAAAATATACAAGCAACTCCTGCAGCTCAACTCCAGAAAAATAAATGACCCAATCAGAAAATGGGCCAAAGAACTAAATAGACATCTCTCCAAAGAAGACATACAGATGGCTAACAAACACATGAAAAGATGCTCAACATCACTCATTATCAGAGAAATGCAAATCAAAACCACTATGAGGTACCATTTCACGCCAGTCAGAATGGCTGTGATCCAAAAGTCTACAAGCAATAAATGCTGGAGAGGGTGTGGAGAAAAGGGAACCCTCTTACACTGTTGGGGGGAATGCAAACTAGTACAGCCACTATGGAGAACAGTGTGGAGATTCCTTAAGAAACTGGAAATAGAACTGCCTTATGATCCAGCAATCCCACTGCTGGGCATACACACTGAGGAAACCAGAAGGGAAAGAGACACATGTACCCCAATGTTCATCGCAGCACTGTTTATAATAGCCAGGACATGGAAGCAACCTAGATGTCCATCAGCAGATGAATGGATAAAGAAAGCTGTGGTACATATACACAATGGAGTATTACTCAGCCATTAAAAAGAATACATTTGAATCAGTTCTAATGAGGTGGATGAAACTGGAGCCTATTATACAGAGTGAAGTAAGCCAGAAAGAAAAACACCAATACAGTATACTAATGCATATCTATGGAATTTAGAAAGATGGTAACAATAACCCTGTGTACGAGACAGCAAAAGAGACACTGATGTATAGAACAGTCTTATGGACTCTGTGGGAGAGGGAGAGGGTGGGAAGATTTGGGAGAATGGCATTGAAACATGTATAATATCATGTATGAAATGAGTCGCCAGTCCAGGTTTGATGCACGATACTGGATGCTTGGGGCTGGTGCACCGGGAGGACCCAGAGGGATGGTATGGGGAGGGAGGAGGGAGGAGGGTTCAGGATGGGGAACACATGTATACCTGTGGTGGATTCATTTCAATATTTGGCAAAACTAATACAATATTGTAAAGTTTAAAGATAAAATTAAATTAAAAAAAATAAATTACAAAAAAAAGAAAAAGCAGAGACATTACTTTGCCAACAAAGTTCCGTCTAGTTAAGGCCATGGTTTTTCCAGTGGTTATGTATGGATGCGAGAGTTGGACTGTGAAGAAGGCTGAGCGCCAAAGAATTGATGCTTTTGAACTGTGGTATTGGAGAAGACTCTCGAGAGTCTCTTGGACTGCAAGGGGATCCAACCAGTCCATTCTAACGGAGATCAGTCCTGGGTGTTCTTTGGAAGGAATGATGCTAAAGCTGAAACTCCAGTACTTTGGCCACCTCATGTGAAGAGTTGACTCATTGGAAAAGACTCTGATGCTGGAAGGGATTGGGGGCAGGAGGAGAAGGGGACGACAGAGGATGAGATGGCTGGATGGCATCACTGACTCGATGGATGTGAGTCTGAGTGAACTCCGGGAGTTGGTGATGGACAGGGAGGCCTGGAGTGCTGCAATTCATGGTGTTGCAAGGATTCAGACATGACTGAGTGATTGAACTGAACTGAACTGAGCTGAAGATTAATGATCACCGGTTGTTTTTCCCTCAAGCAGGTGGAATAGACTTTAATTACTGCCCTTCCCTGGATCTGAGTGCTCATAATTTATCAGACTAAAGACACATTCCAGGAATTGAGGACAATGAAGCAGAATATTTACTGAAAACAGGACCACAATCTGGGAGCCCTATCAGTTCAGTTCAGTTGCTCACTCATGTCCAACGCTGCAACCCCATGAACTGCAGCACACCAGGCCTCCCTGTCCATTACCAACTCCTGGAGTCCACCCAAACCCATGTCCATTGAGCCAATGATGCCATCCAACCATCTTATCCTATGTCATCCCCTTCTCCTCCTGCCCTCAATCTTTCCCAGCATCAGGGTCTTTTCCAATGACTCAGCTCTTTGCATCAGGTGGTAAATGTATTGGAGTTTCAGCTTCAGCATCAGTTCTTCCAATGAAAACCCAGGACTGATTTCCTTCAGGATGGACTGGTTTGATCTCCTTGCCATCTGAGGGACTCATAAAAGTCTTCTCCAGCACCACAACTAGAACACATCAGTCCTTTGGTGGTTAGCTTTCATTAAGCTTTGCTCTATAGTAAATAGGTTTGAATCAAAGTCAATAGCAAAAGTAGAAAACAAAGCTATAGGTTTGAATCAAAGTCAATAGCAAAAGTAGAAAACAAAGATAGGGCCAACTGTTTTTGTTTTGTTTTGTTTTGTTTTAAGCAGGGGAATACTAAATTTTTTTGTGCTATTATAACCTGTACCTTTTTATGTAGACAAGATTCAAAGAAAGTGAGGTAAAGACATTTAATCTCCTCACTGTAAGATGTTTGTGGGTGTGTGCTAATTCCCCTCAGTCTTGTCTGACTCTTTGCAACCCTATGGACTGTAGCCTACCAGGCTCCTCTGTCCATGGAATTCTCCAGGTGAGAATACTGGATGGGTTGCCATGCATTCCTCCAGGGGGTCTTCCTGACCCAAGGAATGAACGAACCCTTGTCTCTTATGTCTCCTGCATTGACAGGAAGATTCTGTTGATGAAAGTAAGAATCTCTGTTAATTTTTCACTTTTAATAAACTTTCCATTTTGGCATAGTGCCAAATGAGTAGTCTACATACGTAAACATAATTTAAGGCTATAGTCTATTGAAAAGTTTCATTAAATTGATTAATCAATCCAAACAACCATTAAATTAGGCAACTAGTTTGTATTTCCCTGCTCTTTGAATAGCGAAGGTGTTCTGTCACAGTAGACTAGCCAAACAGCATTATTTGTGTTCATTTGGAGTTTGCAAATTTAGTCCATTCAATTTACTCCCTCAAGTAGAAAATTCAGTCAAATAATGAATTACTTCATAGTTAAATTACAATATAAAATCATCTACACACTTAACCCTCTACATTTTTTTTTTTTTTTTACTTTTTTAGTATGTGTATTGTGCTTAATTGCTCAGTCATGTTTGACTCTTTGAGAGCCCATGGATTGTAGCCCACCAGGCTCCTCTTTCTGTGGGGGTTATCCAGGCAAGAATACTGGAGTGAGTTTCCATGCCCTCCTCCAGGGGATCTTTCCAACCTAGGGATAAAACCCAGGTCTCCCCAATTGCAGGCAGATTCTTTACCAGTTGAGCCACAAGGGAAGCCCAAGAACACTGGAATGGGTGGCCTAACCTTTCTCCAAGGGATCTTCCCGACCCAGTAATTTAACCAAGTCTCCTGCATGGCAGCCGAATTCTTTATCAGCTGAGCTACGAGGGAAGCCCTTTTAATATATAAAATTTTAAAATTCCCTAACTAAAATGCACAGATTTCACAATGTTTTTAAAACATCTAGTAGCTTTATCTCATACAAGTGCCCAGGAATAAATATCACTTTAAGAAATATTAAAACTGTTGAGATGATAAGAATAGCAAGTACTTTTTTTTTTTTTTTTTAGGCTCACTTGTTCAGTCGCGCTGAGGGGAGGTAGGGAGGGATGCTGCAAATAAATAACACTGGTGTGTGCTCGAGTTGCCAGTCCAGGTTCAATGCACGATACTGGATGCTTGGGGCTGGTGCACTGACCCAGAGGGAGGGTATGGGGAGGGAGGAGGGAGGAGGGTTCAGGATGGGGAACACAGGTATACCTGTGGCGGACTCACTTCAATATTTGGCAAAACTAATACAATATTGTAAAGTTTAAAAATAATAAAAAAAAAAGAATAGCATGTACTTATGATTATTGAGTTTTACACTCTACTCTTCCAAATAATTTTGCATTTTTTAAATGGAAAGCCAATTTCTCAGAATAAGGAATTACTTATGTCATGAGTAGAGTCTTTAGTGTTGCATAATTTGAATCACCTGATATTTCAGTGATTCAGAGCATATCTTCAATTATATTACATCACTTAGTGTAGAAAGAACATGCTTACAAAATATTGTATTTATTAGTACTGCTTCATGACTTTCTATATAACGCATATATAAGTGTTCTTATATATGTGAAAACTTCTCTGGCATAACACATCGGTTCTAAAATGTCTGCACCACTGTTTTCTACCAAATGTCATCAAAGAAATGTCACAGAGTAAATTAATTTAAAATAATAATATGAAATTATTAACTTTTCACATTTCTGAATTTAGTGTCTCTACATTTGCTCATACAAATAAGTATACTATTGTACCATGTATTTATTAGTGATAAGTTTATAAGTATATTCTCAGAGAATTTTTTTCTGTAAAATTTATTAAGCAATGTATTAGTCTTAAATCAATGTAGAATACAAGGAAAAGGATATATGTACCCTGATGGCTCAGTTGGTAACGAGTCAGCCTGCAGTGCAGGAGACCGGAAGATCCTCTGGAGGAGGAAATGGCAACCCACTTCAGTAACGTTGCCTGGGAAATCCCATGGACAGAGGAGCCTAGAGGGCTACAGTCCATGGGGTCGCAAGAGTTGGATATGACTGAACAAGTAAACCACCACCATACACCATTTCTATAACTATTTCCAATCTTTTATCTCAGATTGTGTTAAAGCAGCAGCAATTCAATGAACAAGCTACTCTAATCTGTGTACTTTTGCTATTACCAGGAAAAGAATAACTGATTTGGAGATAGAAAACTTCGGTTACTTTATAACAAAAGATTAAATTCAGATTTGAGATAATGGAGAAGAGATAAACACAGGTGTATATAATTAAATTCCATAAACTATTTGTTTGAAATAGAAAACTGTAAACTGTAGTGAAATCTACCAACTGTCCTAAAGCTTTTTGTTGGGAGTCATAATTCATCCCCTTCTTTCTCATTACCCCTAATTCATGGATCCCCAGGAGCTCTTCTCTAGGCTGTTAGGTGAGCAAGTGAAGATTTGCCTTCTTATATATGTATCTCTCCGAAGACCGATGCCTCCCTGAAGTGAGAAAAAGTCAAATGGGTTTCCCTGGTGGCTCAGTGATAAAGAATTCACCTGCCAAAGCAGGAGTCACAAGTTTGACCCCTGGGTCAGGGAGATCCCATGGAGAGGAAGAGAACTCTTAACTGCATTTGCTGATTCTCAATTGCCTTCAGCTCAAAATATTTCTTATACCAAAGTGGCATATTTTTGCACGACATGTTCTAGACCCCTTAAACAATTTTCTGACACTTACTTTAAATTATGAAAGCTCCTTATTAGGAGAACACAGGATACTGTTCTAAAGTCTAGCATCAGTGTAACTTTTCTGTTACTTTTTGTTACTCCTGGCATATACCTTAATTTCTCACTCTCCTCTTAAATCATCTTTGACCATTTTCAAGTTCAGCCATATTCTTTTTAATTTTCTTTATCATATGTTTTCGTTCACTGTATGGCACTGTAGTTTTACTATTGCCATATTTTAAAATGTTTTAAATATGCTCTTTCCGCTTAGAGATCATCTTAGCCCAGGTTCTCTAGAAAACAGATTCTGAGGGGACAAAATTGAAAATACGCCATGTGTTATATGCTAACACTTTAATGGGATTGCAATCACAGGGAAGCAGGAAAGAGTGAAAAAGGGAAATGAGGCAGAAGAGAGAAAAGGTTAATTGAAAAAGGGTTTCACCTATCTGCTCAAGACTTTGTAATAAGAATGCATTCCAATTATATCAAGTGGCTTCCGTGGCACCCACCATGAAAGATGTTAAGGCAGCGCACTGATCTTCACAGTGCAGTGAAATGAGTTGTCTATCTAAGGCAAATGAATAAAAACATGGAGGAATTACTGAAACATAATGTTAATATTATTTTACTAAACAGAATAATTATCCTTACTTTAACAATTAAAAATACCTCAGAATAAAGATTAGTGAGGAAAACCTTCAAAATATCTATACTCTACCATCCTTAGAATGTAACATCACAGTGTCTTGAAGCTGATAGCTACATGTAGAGCTAGAGCTGTAAGTGTGCTTTTTGTGAACAATGCAAGTATCCAAAAGTCAAAAAGAAAATGAAGTCCAATTGACCCTCAGCTTCAAATGAGTGTTCAGATACCTGTGCATATTAAATTATATTGACTAATTTCAATCATTTTGGGGGCATGTGTTTGTAACTAATACATTCATAATTTCCTATTAATATAGGACTTTTAAAATAAATCACCAGAACCCTAAACTGTTGAGAAGTTAAAAAATGTTACACAGGGGATACACTTTCTTAGCAAAGTAACTATAATACCATAAACATTAGTAGAGATACAAACTTTCAGTTCAGTTCAGTCGCTCAGTTGTGTCTGACTCTTTGCGGACCCCGTGAATCGCAGCACACCAGGCCTTCCTGTCCATCACCAACTCCCGGAGTTCACTCAGACTCACGTCCATCGAGTCAGTGATGCCATCCAGCCATCTCATCCTCTGTCGTCCCCTTCTCCTCCTGCCCCCAATCCCTCCCAGCATCAGAGTCTATTCCAATGAGTCAACTCTTTGTGTGAGGTGGCCAAAGTACTAGAGTTTCAGTCTTAGCATCATTCCTTCCAAAGAAATCCCAGGGCTTATCTCCTTTAGAATGGACTGGTTGGATCTCCTTGCAATCCAAGGGACTCTCAAGAGTCTTCTCCAACACCACAGTTCAAAAGCATCAATTCTTCGGTGCTCTGCCTTCTTCACAGTCCAACTCTCACATCCATACATGACGACAGGAAAAACCATAGCCTTGACTAGACAAACCTTTGTTGGCAAAGTAATGTCTCTGCTTTTGAATATGCTATCTAGGTTGGACATACAAACTTTATCAAACACCAAGATCCAAGAATGCTGCCTTTCAATCAATTTCTTTTTAAATTAATAGTTCATGGAGCACCATAATTATAATTACTATTTTTCTGATAGTAGAAATATAAATGAATAAATAATTATCTAAGTAAGTAAATGTTAGTCGCTCAGTCATGTCTGACTCTTTGCAATCCCATGGGCTGTAGCTCACCAGACTCCTCTATCCATGAAATTCTCCAGGAAAGAATACTGGAGTGGGTAGCCAGTTCCTTCTCAAGGGGATCTTCCTGACCCAGTGATAGAACCCAGGTTAAGCATTAAAATATAAAGTTATTGACAGGTAAACTGAACAATGTATAATTAGGGGAAAAAAACTGACTTCATAAATTATTAATGTGATATGTAATTACAATAGTTATTGTTTCATAAGTTGCTTACTGTTATAGGGTTACTAAACACCCAGCATAAAATTCTCATATATTATTTATATAATTCTGATTTAGTTTCTTTAATGATAGTGCAAAATTCTAGTCTTATGTCTTTGACTTTTTTATTTTTAAATAAATATATTTAAATAAATAAATATATTTTTTAAATACTCTTGATGCCACAATAAGATGTACAACTTTCAATTTAAAGCAGAAAAATCTAAGTCACTTGTCTGGGGTTAAAATGTGAAAATTTTTAACTTTAAGAATGAGTTTTCCCACAATCCAAACCTGGCTGTAATTGGAAAGTTATTGATAAACTGGGCTTTCCTGGTGGCTCAGACAGTAAAGACTCTGCCTGCAATGATTGCTTTACAGAAATGCTCTGAATATGTGTTCTGATATTAATATATGCTGCCTTGTAGTCTATAACCATGCACAGGTAAATATAATTGAGATAGCTAAAAAATTTTAATAATTCACCTCTCGAAGACATAAGCAATGAAAGTAGTATTCTGTTGACTTGATACTTGGGATAAGAAATATTGTGATGTTTCACAATGCCCTGACTGCAAAACACAAACACCATGACTGTTGAAGTATCAGACTGCAACAAATGTCATTACTATTTTTATTCTTCTTTTCCCTCAACTCTTATAATTAAGAAAACACAGCACTTGTTTTTACTTTCTTGACAATATATTTATTAACAAAAAATGCATGATGTGAAAAATATCAACATCTTAAAAATGCTATTTGCTGTCATGGTTAAACATACTTGACCAAAAATTTTCAGAGGGAATATATGTATTTGGGCCCTAAATAAGAGGCATTAAATTTGGAAGAACCATTAAAATTGTCCTGGCTTATATATATATATATATATATATATATATATATATATATATATATATAAAATTTGGAATCTCTTATAAAAGAACTGATGTTAGAGATGAAGGAAATAGTAGTTAGCCATTGTTAAATTCATCTTTGGAGATACTAGAGGAAATGATACAATCTCACATGAAGGCAATAACATAAAATCTATCATTCTGCAGTATTTTCAGGTTTGTTTAAGGCTGTTTTTAGCATCACCATATCTGTATTTCAAGTACAAAGGTTTAAGAAAGAATTATCTTTATACATATGTACTGAATTAATTTTTAAAAAGGTGCATTATCCTCCAGGAGCAACATTTTTACCTAAGAATTGTGAAGTTTATTGTATTACTTAGTGTTTAATATACTGAAGTTAAAAATGTTACACAGGGAATATACTTTCTTAGCAAAGTTAACAGTATTTTAAAATCCTGTTTCAGGAAGTATATTGTCTGTGTGTTGTGAGGGAGGTGCGTTCCAAATGTGCCTTGCAGTAATGTAATTCAAATATGGGAATCTTTGGATGGGAAATTTTTTTTTTTTAATGTTAAGAAGTAATTTTGTGGAATAACATTAAAATTATAACTTTTGAAAAGTATTAGATTTTCCTGAAATAAAATCTGATGGTTCAAATTATAATGGTTTGATTATTTGTTTTTAATTCTTAGAAGAATTCAGAAAAAAATAAACCTAGTTAAGCAAGTTTTTAAAACATATTTTGTTTCTTAATCCTCAGAATATTAAACATTCTTTATGGAAAAAAGAATAGTCAAAATAGTCAATAGTCAATATTGAATAGTCAATCTTGAGAGAGAAGAATAAAGCTGAAAGTATTGTGCTCCCTGTTTTCAAACTATACTACAAAAGCTACAGTCATCAAAAGAGTATGATATTGGCACAAAAACAGACACATGGATCAATGGAATAGAACAGAAAATCTAGAAATGAACTCACACTTATATGAGCAATTAGTCTATAAAAAAGGAGGCAAAAATATACAAAGCAGAAAAGACCACCTCTTTAATAAATGGTGGTGGGAAAATTAAATACCTACGTGCAAAAGAATTAAATTGGCTTACTTTCTCACATCATGCATGAAAATAAGTTTAATTGATGAAAGGATTAAATGTTAGATCTGAAACCATAAAACTTCTAGAAGAAAATAAAGGGAGTGAGATTTTTGACATTGGTCTTAGTAGTATTATTTTTTGGATCAGTCTTCTCAGACAAGTAAAACAAAAGCAAAAATAAATTAGTTGGAGTACATCAAATTAAAAAGCTTTTGTAAAGTGAAGGGAACTGTCAACAAAATGAAAAGGCAAGGTACTGAATGGGATAAGATATTTGCAAACAATATATCCACTAAAAGGTTAATGTCCAAAATGCTCAAAAATTCATACAACTCAACATCAAAAATTTTTTAAGAAAGTTTGATTTAAAGATGGGTAGAAGATATGAATAGACATTTTTCCAAAGTAGACATTTGGATGGCCACAGGCCCATGAAAAGACATTGAACATCATTAATGATAAGAGATATGCAAATCAAAACCGCAATCAGATATCACCTCACATCTGTCAGAATGATTATTATTAAAAAGATAACAAATAATAAGTGTTGTTGAGAATGTTGAGAAAAGCAAACCCTGTGCACTGTTTGTAGGTATGTAAATTGATTGAGCCACTATAGAAAATATTATGGGGGCTTCTCAAAAAATTACAAATAGAACTACGATTCAGCAATTCCTCTCCTGGGTATTTATCCAAAGAAAAAGAAAATTATACATGATATATGCACCGGTTCCTTGGAGCCTCTGTTTATTATTTATTTGGGGGGGGGGGCGAAAGTGAACGTGTTAAGTCTTTCAGTCCTATCTGACTCTTTGTGTAGCCCCTCAGGCTCCTCTGTCCATGGAATTCTCCAGCCAAGAATACCAGAGTGGATTGCCATTCCCTTCTCCAGGGGATCTGCCTGACCCAGGGATTGAACCCGGGTCTCCTGCATTTCAGGCAGATTCTTTACCATCTGAGCCACAAAGAAGTGAAAGTGAAGTCACTCATTCGTGCCCGACTCTTCGCGACCCCATGGATAGTAGCCTGCACCAAGCTCCTCCATCCATGGGATTTTCAAGGCAAGAATACTGGAGTGGGTTGCCATTTCTTTCTCCAGGGAATCTTCCCAACCCAGGGATAGAACCCAGGTCTCTCACATTGTAGACAGACGCTTTACTGTCTGAGTCACCAGGGAAACACCAATAGTCACTATATACCATATGAAAGAAAATAACAAGGCACTGAAGTACAGAACAATCTGATGTGACAGTGCCTACTTTAAGAAAATGATTGGCGAGGTCCTCTCTGTGGAGGTAATCTTGAATGAAAGATTTAAACATTGGGAAGGATATAGTCATAGAAACCATGAGAAAGCAAAGCAGAGCAGTAGCCTTTTACTTATGTGAGGAAGTTAAAAGAAATTTGGTTTAGATGGATACTAGGTAGGATTAGATGGCATTAGACATAGACATGAGTTTGTAATTTATATCAGGTAGAATACGGAAACGGAACAGTTTTGTAAGCATGAAAGATAAATGATGCAATTTACAGTTTTTTTTTTTTCTTTTTTTAAAGGCAATCATGTTGCTGTGTCACTACTGGAAAGTTGTAGAAGTGTGGAAACACATTACAAGGCTGTTTGAGGAGACCTGATAGTGGGTTTGACTAGGGCAGCAGAGAAGTGTATGCAAGGTTATCAATAATAATAAATGTGATAGTAATATTAGTGATAATATTTCATAGTGGTTGAGGAGATTTGAAAGAGGGATGATAATGTTAAATATAGAATCTAAGTTACACAAAGGAGAAAGTGATGTCAGAAGATGCTTTGTATCATGAAATTATTGTGAGAATAATGCCCTAGAGTTCCAGTGAAATTGTATGATTGTGAAATTAAGTTTCTTGAGCAAATGAGATGGAGGCTAAGATATTTGTGGATGGGAAACAAATTTTTATAATAAAACTTCAAAAGTGGCCCAAGATCTGGAGACGAAAATCTGAAAAGTGGTCATAACAGTAGATAGTTGAACTGGAGGGGGAAAAAGGACATCTGAAGAGAGACCTGAGTGTTAGACGGCTAATCCCTGTGGAAGTTGAATTCACAATGATTGATGACAGGTAAGGGGAGGGAGGAGGACAGAGTCTTCAATGAAATAAGTGAAGTTGTTGTTGCTCAGTCTCCAGGTCGTGTTCGGTCTTCACGACCCCATGGATTGCAGCATTCCAGGTTTCCCTATTCCTCACCATCTCCCAGAGTTTGCACATGTTCAGGTCCATTGAATTGGTGATGCCATCTAGTCATCTCATCCTCTGTCACCCTCTTAGCCAAAGTACTGTAGCTTCACCTTCAGCATCAGTCCTTCCAAAGATTATTCAGGGTTGATATCCTTTAAGATTGACTGGTTTGAACTCCTTGCTTTTCAAGGGATTCTTGAGAGTCTGTCCCAGCACTACAGTTCAAAAGCATCAATTCTTCAGCGCTCCACTGTGTCCAGATCTCACATCCGTACCTGACTACTGGAAAGATGATACCTTGACTGTACAGACCTTTGCTGGCAAAATGATGTCCTTGATCTTTAACACACTGTCTAGGTTTGTCATAGCTTCCCTGCCAAGAAGCAATCATCTTCTAATTTCATCACTGCTGTCACCATCCTCAGTGATTTTAGTGAAGTACCGTGAAGCTCAAAGTATGAGGCTGTTGGACTTTTAAACTGAATTATTCAGCTTTAAAAGGAATCTAGAAAGTGAGGTTGTAAAGAAAAACTACAGCTGCTCACTGAATAACTTTAAAACTAAACAATCTCATTTCAAGAACATAGAGATTCACAAGAACATAGAGATTCTTTTTATTTGATATTCTATAAACTGAAGCATAATTACTTCAATCTTAGCATGACAAAACTCTTCTAAAGCCTTAGAAAGAAAATGATGATAATATACAAACTATCTCCACTATGCAAGCTTGACCCCAGAATCTCTATTTGGAATGCATTCTATTCTTCTAGCTTTGTTTTTATAAGCAATTGTACGACAACACATAATTCCATTTAAATAGATATATAGCACTTAATAAGAGTTCAGAATTCTTTGCTATGCTTTATTGATCTAGGCAAAAGAAAAATAAATAAATAACAATGTTATCCCTAACAAAGTGATAAATAAATGATTTACAAAGGAAAATACTGTTTCATTATGGGTTCCTTGCCAAATCAGGTGATTAAAACAAACTAGCAAATTGCTAAATGTTTTTCCCAATAACACAAATACTGAGATAGAAGACATACAACTTTGGAAAAGACTATCATGTATCAAGAGTTGGGCTTAAAGAAGAGATGCCACCTGGTGTCTCTAGTTCGTTTTTTAATTTTTTTGGCAGTCAGGCGGAGGCCTTTATTGGCTGATACACATCTACCTGCTGGAGCGGTCACAGGCGGTTGTGGGAGCAGGTGGTCCCCTCCTCCAGGCCCCTGGGAGGGACTGAGGGTTCAGTGGTCAGAACTGACACAGGAGCCCTGAACACCCAGTCAGATCAAGTAGCTTGACCTCAGGGTCAGGAACCCAGCACCGGAAAACAGGGAGAGGAAGGGTGCAGGTGGGCTCCCCAGGATTGGCTGGGGAGCGGGGAGGCCGGACTTCCCGTCCTCGTCATCCCCGGAAGTGTGGAGGGACGGGCAGTTGATGAGATGACAGAAGCTCCAAACCTGCTGTCCCTGCCGCAGACCTGCATCACCCCGCTTCACAGAGGGCAACTGAGGCCCAGGGCCCTGAGCCCTCTCACCTGGGCCACACCTCCCTCTCAGGCCCCAGTCCCTGCTCAATCTCATGGAAGGCAGACGCGCACCGAGTACCAGGACCAAGACCCCAACCCAAAGGCCTAGATGGTGCAAGGGACCCTGAGGATATTAATAAATATGGACCGGCAGAACCCAGAGGCAGTCGGCCCAGTCCAGGCTGGGAAGGGAAGCCTTGCCTGGCCCTCCCCATGGGGCCACCACCACCCTCAGTTTGTCTTGTCTCGGCTCCTGGGGGCCAGGATCCTGTAGCTGGCGGTATGTCCTCCCCTTTTGCCCTTCAGGAGGCTGGGGGTGCCCCTGGGGGTGGCAAGGCTTGTCCCTGACCCCTCTGGTTCCAGTGGGCTCTTCTCATCAAAGTCTCCTTTGCAGCCAGGTTCTCCCCACTACCCCCATGGAGCCTTGGGGGCCGGGCTACCCTTGCAGTCCTCTTTGGCTCTTCTCTCCAGGGTGGCCTGAGATTTCTTTAGGTACAGTGGGGCCTGGGGGTCCCCTATGTCCAGGACTCCCAGGAATGCCCATAGGGCCAGGAAGTCCAGGAGGACCCATGGATCCCGGGGAGGTGAGGAGGGGGGGGCTGGGGACCCAGCCGGTCCAGGTGGCCAGTGGCTGCTGGTCTCAGTGACAGTGTTAGACAGAAACAGGTCCTCAGGCTGGGAGATCCGGGTGTAGGGTGGTCCAACAGGGGCTGGGGGGTGGGGCAGGGAGGCCAGGGGGCCAAGAGGGCCTGGGGGCACTGGAGATCCCCTCTCTCCAGGGTACCCACAGCTCTGGCCTGACCAGAGCTCCTTGGGGGGCCCTGCAGACCTGATGGACCTCTCATCCCCACTGGGCCCCCACTGCCGGGGTCTCCTGTGGGGCCAGTGGACCCAGGAAGCCCCTGAGCACCAACTCCATCATCTCAAGGGAACAAAGGAGGCCTCTGGTTTTCTCTGGCTCCCAGCAGCCCTAGAAGGCCTCCATCCCCAGAGCTGCGCTGGGCAACTGGGGAGCCCCAGGGCGGGGCAGGGTCCTCAGTGGGGCAGCTGGGGTCGGGGCTCTGCCCACTCCGTGACAGTCAGCCCTGCCGGCTTGGCCTCCAGCGCCTTCAGCAGCTCGACACTGCTGCAGTTGAGAAAACCAGAGAAGCCTGTGGGCCCCAAGGGCCAACCGCCAGGTGGCGCTGCCCGACCACCCGGGCGCCACGAAATCAGAGGAGCCTGCAACTTCCTGGCAGCTCGGCACCGAGGGCCTGGAGGCTGCATATTCACTGGCAGGAGGTCACCGTCTTGTACATCACCTTGTACGTGGGTCTTAACCCCCATCCTGTAGCTGTCACTCAGTCGTGTCCGACTCCCGCGACCCCATGGATTGTAGCCCGCCAGGCTCCTCTGTCCATGGGATTCTCGAGGCATGAATATTGGAGTGGGTTGCCATTTCCGTCTCCAGGGGATGGATCTTCCCAAACCAGGGATCAAATCCGGGTCTGCTGCATCGCAAGCAGACTCTTTACTAACTGAGCCACCAGGGAAGCCCCTGTAGCTGTTGGCCACCTGATGCGAAGAGCTTACTCATTGGAAAAGACCTGTTTCAAAACTTCTGATTTTTGTGTACTCTGTTTCTTCCTTCTCACAATTTCTATCAGTCCAGCACAAGCCATCATCTGCTTGAAGGACAAAAAAAGCAGGATGAAGAAATCCTGAGTACAGAATCTAAAATGAGTGAATGAGTTAACCATAATTTAACATATTGTTCATTTTCTTTGGGTTCCTGTTAAAATACTGACTAGTGTTAGGTACTATTGTAAAACAAAACATGTAATGAAAAATATGTTTTCATTGCCTAATATACATTCTTGGAATCCTAGGCTGAAAGACAGTGATATAAATCATATATATATATATACACACACACACACACACACACACTCACATACACAGTTCTTATATACACACTCACACACACACACACACACATAGGCTTTGAATTATTTTTTCCCTTTCCTTACCATGTGACAGTGGATAGATTTCAATGTAGCAAAAGATGATATCTCCCACTTATATTGTTTAGATTACAATAATGAAACTTAACTCAGAAATTTATCAAAGGGAGGAAATACAATCTGAAAGTTTGTGATGAAGTTAGGGAGACTGTGGTTCAAATTTTCATTAAAATAGGATTAACATCATATAACTCTAGCAACAGTGTTATATTAGAAGCCATCAGATAACATTGTTGCTTTAAATCAGAAGCATGAGTATGAGGGAGAGCTGTCTAACAAATGTGCATCTGTCAATCTTAATGCTTTATGATTCCTACAAATACATAATTAAGTGAAGAACTGCTAGTAATCATTTATGGTTATTAGATCATAAAATTTAAAATATGGAATCAATTTGACAGAGTCTGGAAGAGAAGAATGCCATGTTAAAGAGCTCTCATACTGAAATAGTTAAAATTAAACTTTAATTCTAATTTTCCCACTTATAGGGCATATAATTTTGAGAAATTCAGTTAATTTATCTAAATCTCAGATTCTTTCTTTGTAGAAATATTATCAAACCTATAGATTTGTAAAAATTAAATACGTCTCATATATAAAACAGAACTTGGCTTGCAAGAAGTAAACCTCAGTTAATTATGTATGCATAACAGTATATGCCGAAGAATTGATGTTTTTAAACTGTGGTGTTGGAGAAGACTCTTGAGAGTCCCTTGGACTGCAAGGAGATCCAACCAGTCCATTCTAAAGGAGATCAGCCCTGGAATTTCTTTGGAAGGAATGATACTAAAGCTGAAACTCCAGTACTTTGGCTACCTCACGAGAAGAGTTGACTCATTGGAAAAGACTCTGATTCTGGGAGGGATTGGGGGCAGGAGGAGAAGGGGATGACAGAGGATGAGATGGCTGGATGGCATCACCAACTCGATGGACGTGAGTTTGAGTGAACTCCAGGAGTTGGTGATAGACAAGGAGGCCTGGCGTGCTGTGATTCGTGGGGTCGCAAAGAGTCGGACACGACTGAGAGACTGAAATGAACTGAACTGAACCAAACAGTGTGTGTATTTGTATATATATATATATATATATATATATATATATATATATGTATATTTGTAAATGCCTTCATATGGCTAGATGGATATTCAAATAGGTTTTCTCATTCAATATCCATTGCCAAATAATATTATCCTACAAAATAGCTTACTCCATTAAAAGGACACATACACAACTCAAAATAAGAGAATTGTTTCTCAAGTAGCATGCTAAGTATATGCAGGAAAATTATCACCCACACTAGATTCTATCTTACAAATTTCAGAAAATCAGTTAAGATCCAAAAGTAACTTGGCAAAAGGAATTGAACTTACCAGGTCAACACATTGTGAATCTAATCTTTTACATTTTGTATCTACTTTGCTGCATGTTTTTTTTTTTTGGATTATACAGTTTTATGTTCCTAGGTCACTACAAAATAGAGAAGTGCCTGCTAAACTGCATTAAATTGCTCTCAATATAGCTTTAAAATACACTGTAATATTGCCTTAATCAGACTGTCTCAATAACCTTAGCAGCTCATTGTAGAGCTGCTGGATAAAAGAATCTTAGAAAACTGACTCAAAAGTTACTTGATTTCAGACGGTGCACACCTAGGTGACGGATCATTTTCTAGAAATGGTGTCTAAATTTGGAAGCTCACAAACTCACCAGGCCTGTAAATTACTTGTATAATTAAAATAAGTAGCTGCTTTCTTTAATGTGCAATTTTATGAGAAAGTAACTCTTAATACTATATTAGAACTGAACATGGAACAACAGACTGGTTCCAAATAGGAACAGGAGTATGTCAAGGCTGAATATTGACACCCTGCTTATTTAACTTATATGCAGAATACATCATAAGAAACGCTGGGCTGGAAGAAGCACAAGATGGAATCAAGATTGCCAGGAGAAATATCAGTAACCTCAGATATGCAGATGACACCACCCTTATGGCAGAAAGTGAAGAGGAACTAAAAAGCCTCTTGATGAAAGTGAAAGTGGAGAGTGAAAAAGTTGGCTTAAAACTCACCATTCAGAAAACGAAGATCATGGCATCTGATCCCATTACTTCATGGGAAATAGATGTGGCAACAGTGGAAACAGTGTCAGACTTTATTTTTTTGAGCTCCAAAATCACTGCAGACGGTGATTGCAGCCATGAAATTAAAAGACGTTTACTCTTTGGAAGAAAAGTTATGACTAACCTAGATAGCATATTGAAAAGCAGAGACCTTACTTTGCCAACAAAGGTCTGTCTAGTCAAGGCTATGGTTTTTCCAGTGGTCGTGTATGTGAGAGTTGGACTGTGAAGAAAGCTGAGCGCCGAAGAATTGGTGCTTTTGAACTGTGGTGTTGGAGAAGACTCTTGAGAGTCTCTTGGACTGCGAGGAGATCCAAACAGTCCATCCTGAAGAAGATCAGCCCTGGGTGTTCATTGGAAGGACTGATGTTGTAGCTGAAACTCCAATACTTTGGCCACCTGATGTGAAGAGCTGATTCATTTGAAAAGAACCTGATTCTGGGAAAGATTTAAGACAGGAGGAGAAGGGGATGACAGAGGATGAGATGTTTGGATGGCATTACTGACTCAATGGACATGAGTTTGGGTAAACTCCAACAGGGATGGACAGGGAGGCCTGGCATGCTGCACTTCACGGGGTCACAAATAGTCGGACACAACTGAACGACTGAACTGAATTGAGAAGATAAATTATCTTCTTCTGCACAGTGATATGTTTTGGGAATAATTTATAAATAGCAATCAGTTTCACATTCTCCAGTTTTTTTCTGTTGTATACTAGTGGTTTTCAACCCTGGTGCGGCAACGTCCTCCCTAATAACAATCATCAAAGTATAAATTAAAAGAAAACTGTACCATCAAAGTGCTTCCCAGGTAGCTCAGTAGTAAAGAATACACTTGCTAGTACAGGAGACACAGGAGATGCAGGTTCAATTCCTGGGCTGGGAAGATCACCTGGAAGGGGAAATGGAAATCCACTCCAGTATTGTTGTCTGGAAACTCACATCATCAGAAGATCCTGGCCAGCTACAGTCCATGGGGTCACAAAAGAGTCAGACATGACTTATTGCCTGAGCATACATACACATACCATCAAAAATTGAGAATACCAAGTGCTCCTGAGAAAGTGTTGATATAGACTTTTAATAATTTTCCCCTTAATATTTTTCTGAGATTGTTTTCATAGGAAGCATTCTCCAGTTTCTAAGCACTGGAATTCTAGCATTTGGTAGCTGAAGAAAAAAACAAAAAACAAAACAGGCTTTGGGAGCCTCAGCTTACAATATTGCAAAAGAAAACTACAGACAGAATTAACAAGTAAAATATGGAACAATGTCATTTTTTATTGCACCACTTGCAGACTCTAAAATATGTTAATAATTTATTGACAGATAAAGCATTTATCTCTTGTTTTTCAGATTTTGTGTTCTATCTAAATCATATAGGCATTACTCATGTTCAGTATCTAGGTAAAAATATTTGTCATATACCCTTTTATGGCTACAGAATATGCAACATTTTCTAAGCATCCACTAAAGACAAATGCTATAATTCTCAGTGTTACTAAAGTAGCAAGTGCTTGTGTTTTTATACTTTAGTTTCTTTAAAGGTCACCAGCTCTTGAAAATAGGACTCAGTTTCAGTATGGTAAAATTTGAAGACTTAATTTTGGCAATTGGACTTGAAAACTATTAATAAGTCATACATGAACATGATAAATTCTTGCCAATAGGTTAACATATTCCTTTAGCTGGTTAAAATAAAATCCATTCATAGGTTATATAAAATAGTTATTCTAAAGTCACTATCCCAGTGATCTTATCATTAACTTGCCCAATTATCACTGAATTTTCTTGTAACATTAATTGGGAAGTTGGTCTCTCTAGCAGAGCTAGAAATTTTATAAGGTGGGACCATTGTGGTTCTTCATGTCATGGATATGTCTCTTTCCCTAAGGGAATTGTCAGGAGATAGTTCATGGCTGGGGTGCCATTATCCATCATCTATGAGTTAGACAAATTACCTTGGAACCATGGAAAACCCCAACTTCTATAAATAAAAAATAAACCTTTTCAAATTATTATAATTTACATATGAAACATAATATTATTATGCCCTGCAAAAGTTGAATTTTTAGTACAGTGTCAGTTTTATTAATAAATCTGGTTACCCAGAAACAGTAAAAATCTTGGTAAAATAACCCAAGGACAGGGACTACTAAAGGGAAGACATTTTTAACTGAGTAGGGTAAAGTAGAAATTACCACTTTTACAAACCAGAGGTAGTTAATTGATGATCATTTTAAAGAATATTTTCAACTCCAGCTGTCTCATTGAAACACCTCTTATACCAGGAACTGTCATCTCTACTGGGGATTTCCTCCTCAAAACAATTGACAATAAGAGCAAATTTAATAATGAGACATTTAATAACAGAGAAATCATGAATTAATATTGTATCTTTGTGGGGCTTTTTATGCAATATGACAGTAGCAATAACTTGGCAATGTCTATCAATTTCACTGAGGCAGTAGTACTTATTACTCATCTGAACTAGGAGTCGAGAACAAAAATTCCAGCTCAAACAGTGACGTAACTAGCATTTCCTAAGATACTTGCTTTTAGGCATAACTGTTGACAGTGGTCATCAGGTGATTTTCTTCAAGGGAGAAGAGGGAATTAGCAATCTTGCCCAATTCCTACGCTGTTTCAAGTAGGGAGACTTTTATGATGAAAAGTTAGTTTTGTGCTCTGACTAGTGAATGAAGTACAAAAGATCTACACATAATCTATGGGAAGTGAGAGGAAAGTGAGAAAGAAAATAAATTACTGTCTCCTATTGATAGGCAGGAATGCTGCCCAACTGGAGACTATGTTAACCACACAGTACAAAATAGAACTCATTAATAGCATGTATGGATAATGCAGGAAAAAATTTGTTTGAAATTTAATTTTACTTGTCAGCAGGAAGAGATTAAGTTTGAGGGTTGACCAACTGCTTACAGGGTCTTCTTATCCATCATCACTGCCAGAGTGAAATTCAAGTAAGAAGTGGGTTGCTGGTCATGTTTCTAATAATTAAAATAAATTAATATTACAAAATTGGTTAATGGGTGCCACAGACATTTTCTAATATTTAGAGCATAGATCCAAGATGGTAGATATTGGCACTTGACAACAAATTAATAGATAGGAGACCATAAGGCTTTTCCAGTGAAGATTTAGTGATGTTTTTAGTTGAAAGTCCTTAATAAGAATAAGATTCCCAGACATTTACCATGACACTGTTTGTCCAAGTCAACCTGTGAAAAGAATTCTGTTGACTCATTCTGATACTTTGTAGATACAGTGGCAATGATATCAAATCAAGATGACAGTGGAATGCTGTGGACACAAACCAACTTGACATGCTTAGAGTAATGAATAGAGATAGCTTTCCTGATAGGGATATGGAAAGAATGATGTGAATTTCATTGGTATTTAGGATGTAAATTGGATCAGAGTTTATAATGGACTCTATAAAAAAAGAAAAAAATATAAAATGAATTATGAGTGTGAGTATTCTGACTTGCAGGTATTTACCAAAACAAGACACACTATAAAAATACCAGGGGTGGCTATTTTATTTGTTCACTCTTTTTTCCTCCATTGGGATGGAATTAATGAAATTATGAATTTCAATTTGGGCATGTTGAGCCTGAAATGACTTGGAGATATCCAGGTAAACATCTTATAAAATCTGTTGAATATTCTTACCTGAAGGTCAAAAAGGTGAATAGAGAGGAGAATGTGGGTGGCAGAAATATAGCATGGTGGAAGAGTGTGTGTGTGTGTGTGTGTGTGTGTGTGTGTGTGTGTTTAAGGCAATAAGAAAGGCTCACTTGAGAAGAAGGTAAATATCAAAGAAGAAAATGAATAATTATTAGATGAGAAGATAGGATGTGATGGGAAAAAAGATCTGTACTCAGAAAACTGTAAGATGCTGATGAAAGAAATTAAAGATGACACCAACAGATGGGAAGATATACTGTGCTCTTGAATTGGAAAAATAAGCATTGTTAAATGATCATACTACCTAAGGCAATCTATTTATTAAATGCAGTCACTATCAAATTATCCAAGGCATTTTTCATAGAATTGGAACAAAATTAGTATGGAAACATAAAGACCCATAATTGTTCATAGCAATCTTGAGAAAGAAGAGTGGAATTGGAGAAATCATGCTATCTGACTGATCTTTACTGAAAATTGACATTAATCACAATATGGTGCTGGCACAAGAACAGACACATGTATTGATGGAATAGGATACAGAACCCAGAAATACACCCACATGCTTATGGTCACTAATCTATGGCAAAGGAAACATGAATATACAATGGAGAAAAGACAGTCTCTTCAATAAATGGTGCTGAAAACTGGACAGTTTCATGGAAAAGAATGGAATTAGGATATGCTCTAACACTATGTTAAAAAATAAAGGCAAAATAGATGAAAAACCTAAATGTAAGATTGGAGGCTATAAAATCCCTAGAGTAAAACATAGGTGTTTGTGCACACACACGTGTGTGTGTGTGTGTGTGTGTGTGTGTATGTGTGCTGAGTCATGTCCAACTCTTTGTGGCTCCTGGACTGTTAGCCCACCAGGCTCCTGTGTACATGGAATTTTCCAGATAAGAATACTGGAGTGGGTTGCCATTTCCTACCCCAGGGGATCTTTGCCACTCAGGAATCAAACCCATATCTCCTGCATCTCCTGCATTGGCAGGGAGTTTCTTTACCACTAAGACACCTCAGAAGTCCAAAACCATACATGGAATACTCTTTGATATAAATGCAGCAATATTTTTTTCAGATTCTTCTCCTGACCTAGGGTAATGGAAATAAAAATAGACAAATGGTACTTAATAAAACTTAAAAGCTTTGCACAACAAAGAAAACCATAAACAAAATGAAAAAACAACTTAAGGACCAGGAGAAAATGCTTGCAAATGATGTCACCAACAAAGGATTAATTTCCAAAGTACAAAAATAGCTCATAATGCTCAATATCAAAAAACCAAACAACCCAATTAAGAGATGGACAAAATACCTAAATAGAAATTTCTCCAAAGGCATATAGAAGGCCAACAGGCACATGAAAAGATGCTCAATAAAAGTAATAATTAGAACAATGTAAATCAAAACTGCAATGAGGTATCACCTTAAACAAGTCAGAATTTCATCATTAAAATGTCTACAAATAATAAATATTGGAGATGGTGTGGAGAAAAATGAACCCTCCTACAGCATTACTGGGTATGTAAATTCATGAAGCCCCTATGGAAGACAATATGGAAATTACTTTTAAAAACTTAAGATAGAACTACCAAATGATCCAGAAATCCTACTCCTGGGAGTATATATGGAGAAAACTCTAATTTAAGAAGGTAAGTACACCCCACTATTTGTAGCAACACTATTTACAAAAACCAAGACATGGAAGCAATCTAAATGTCCATCAACAGAAGACTGGATAAAGAAGATGTGGTATATGCACACAAATGCATACAATGGAAAGTTAACTCAGCAAAAAAATGAAATAATGCATTTGTAGCAACATGAATGGATCTAGAATCATCATATTAAGTGAAATAAGTCAGACAAAGACAAATATCATGTAACATCACTTATATGTGGGAATTATAAAAATAATACAAGTGAACTTATTTGCAAGGTCAATAAAGACTCACAAACACAGAAAAAAAAACCTGCGGTTACCATTTTGGATAGTGGCAGTGGTGTGCAACATAAATTAGGAGTTTAATTTATAAAAACATTGTACTATATATAAAATAGATAAACAACAAGGACCTACTATATAGCACAGGAAACTATGTTCATTATCTCTTAATAACCTGAAAATGGAAAATAATCTGCAAAAGAATAGATATATAACTGAATTATTGTACCTCTGAAACTAACACAACATTGTAAATTAACTATACTTCAACTCAGTTGAAAAAGATAAAGAGGATGAAAAAGCTGGTTTTGACGGAACCAGTATATAACAGCCTTAAAATCAGGCATTGAATTTTGATTAGGTATGATTGTTACAGTAAGTTTAAATCATCTTGAGTGCTTGAGCACAGGGACTTGATGTTGTTCAAGTTGAACCCAGTGAAAAATTTGTGTAGTAGAAATTGGAAAAAATATGAAGACATAAAAGTTGGGAGTTATGCAGAACATCTAGGAGTCTATTATAGAATTTAATGTAAAAAGTAACAAAACCATGAAATGGAATGGAAAAGAGTAGGCAGGAGATAGATAGCAACATTTTTAACCGGACATGGAACAACGGACTGATTCCAAATTGATAAAGGAGTTCACCAAGGCTGTATATTGTCACCCTGCTTATTTAACTTATATGCAGAGTACATCATGAGGAACGCTGGACTGGAGGAAACACAAGCTGGAATCAAGACTGCCGGGAGAGATATCAATAACCTCAGATATGCAGATGACACCACTCTTATGGCAGAAAGTGAAAAGGAACTAAAGAGCCTCTTGATCAAAGTGAAAGAGGAGAGTGAAAAAGTTGGCTTAAAACTCAACATTCAGAAAACTAAGATCATGGCATCTGGTCCCATCTGCTACTGCTGCTAAGTCTCTTCAGTCGTGTCCAACCCTGTGCCACCCCATAGATGGCAGCCCACCAGACTCCCCTGTCCCTGGGATTCTCCAGGCAAGAACACTGGAGTGGGTTGCTATTTCCTTCTCCCTGGTCCCATCAGTTCATGGCAAATAGATGGGGAAACAATGGAAACATTGAGAGACTTTATTTTCTTGGGCTCCAAAAACACTGTACATGGTGACTGCAGCCATGAAATTAAAAGACGCTTGCTCCTTGGAAGAAAAGCTATGATAAACCTAGACAGCATATTAAAAAGCAGAGATACCACTTTGCTGACAAAGGTCTGTATAGTCAAAGCTATAGTTTTTCCAGTAGTCACGTATGGATGTGAGAGTTGAACTATAAAGAAAGCTGAGCACTGAAGAATTGATGCTTTTGAACTGTGGTGTTGAAGAAGACTCTTGAGAGTTCCTTGGACTGCAAAGAGATGAAACCAGTCAATCCTAAAGGAACCTGGTCCTAAATATTCATTGGAAAAAAAAAAAAAAAGCTGAGTGCCAAAGAATTGATGCTTTTGAACTGTGTTGGAGAAGACTCTTGGACTGCAAGGAGATCCAACCAATCTATTCTAAAGGAGATCAGCCCTGGGATTTCTTTGGAAGCAATGATGCTAAAGCTGAAACTCCAGTACTCTGGCCACCTCATGCGAAGAGTTGACTCATTGGAAAAGACTCTGATGCTGGGAAGGATTGGGGGTGGGAGGATAAGGGGACGACAGAGGATGAGATGGCTGGATGGCATCACTGACTCAATGGACGTGAGTTTGAGTGAACTCCGGGAGTTGGTGATGGACAGGGAGGCCTGGCATGCTGCGATTCATGGGGTCGCAAAGAGTCAGACATGAGTGAGCGACTGTACTGAACTGAAAAGATTCATTGGAAAAACTAATGCTGATTCATTGGAAGAACAATACTTTGGCCACCTGATAAGAAGAACTGACTGAAATATTGAAGGCAGGAGGGGAAAGGGGATGACAGGATGAGATGGTTGGATAGCATAACCAACTCAATGAACATGAGTTTGAGCAAGCTCCAGGAGTTGGTGATGGACAGGGAGGCTTAGTGTGCTGCAGTCCTGAGTACACACAGGACTGAGTGACTGAACTGAACTGAACTGAGACAGGAGATGGTTATGAACTTCATTCTACAGTATTTTCTGTTGTTTTTGCATAATTTATTTAAAATTTTTCTATTCAGGTTTTTGGAATCAGATATCCTAGGGTTATTGTTTTGTTTTCCTGTTGAGTCTGCCTGCAGAGGGATCCAGATGGGAAGATACTCTCATTAAGAAGCTTGTTGAACCATTTGTCTAACTGGAAGGCTATTTTCTGTGTCTCTAAGTAATGGTAATTACTTTGAACTTTATTTCTGAAAGAAGGAGTGAAAAAATTTATTCTATTGTCTGAAAGAAGAATATTTGCAGTGGAAGGATAGCTTTGCTTTGCTTCATTTTGTGTCCCTCTCCATCAATTAAGTAACACTAACAAATTAAAAAAAAAATTAAGGTGTTTTTCTTACAAAAATGAAAATAATGGAAGTGTTCATCAACATTCCCTCCTTCTAGCTAAATGTGTTTTTTTGTTTGCTTTTAATCCATTCAGTTTTTTCTCATGCATTATGTATTATAAACAAATTGGAACAGAAAAACAATATTATTTTAAAACAACTTGTATTTTGAAAATTAATCTAAAAAACAATTTTTATTCTACTTTGTGCCATGTTGAGCTTTCTTCTTGTTTATCTCTTAAATGTTTGGCTTTAGAACTTTCATATAAGAAAATTAAACTATACTATATTTACTTGAAATTATACTCACAATTTTCCACAGCTGTGGAAAATTCTTCAAGAGATGTGAATACCTAACCATCTTACCTGCCTCCTGAGAAACCTGTGTGCAGGTCAAGAATCAACAGTTAGAACAGGACATGGAACCACGAACTGGTTCAAAATCGGAAAGTAGTACTTCAAGGCTGTGTATTGTCACCTTGCTTATTTAACTTATAAGCAGAGTTATTGCTGTTCAGTCGCTCAGTCATATCCAACTCTGTGACTCCATGGACTGCAGCATGCCAGGCTTCCCTATTTTTCTATTGACTCAGATGATGAAGAATCTGCCTGAAATTCAGGAGACCTGGGTTCAATACCTGAGTTGGGAAGATCCCCTGGAGAAGGAAATGGAAACCTACTTCAGTACTCTTGCCAAGAGAATTTCATGGACTGAGGAGCCTGGAGGGCTACAGTCCCTGGGGTCGCTGAGAGTCGGACACAACTAACACTTTCACTTTTTTCAAATCAGAATTTGCAAGATTAAATGATAAATTTAAATTCATTTTTTCTCATATCATTTAAACAAAGTCAATTAAGTTAAATATTAAAAACCAATGAATCAAAGAGTGGCATAAAATAGTAATTAGAAAATAATTAGCTAATAAAGTAAGATGGCAATGGAGAAGTCATCAAATGACAGTATCAGAACCAGAACATTAATGAGAACTGACATTGAAGGATAGACATACCAAATATAAAAGCAGCTATGATTGAGTGCATATTCCAAAGGCTGATTCCAGTGACAATATCTCCAGAGTTCAAGGACTCTTCCCAGTGCTGACTTAGTATAATTAGAGGAGAAAAATGAGTATCTTTAAAATTATGCTACTCTAGAGACAATTTCCTAGTAAATAAGTTTATATTTAGAAAATGATTAATTTGAGCTTCTTCAATTTTAGTTATCTGTTGTTTAAAAATGATCATGATTTAATTTTCTAAACAGAAATGATTAAAATGCATACACACCATGCATTAGGAGTTCCATGTGCCTCTTCACAGTTTAAAGCAAGAGAAAAATCTAGTATGTTGTTAAGGTCAGGTCAAATACGAGATGGAAAGAGTAAAATAAATAGCTAATATGATTCCTGTATCTATCAGACAAATACAGAATCAGTAGAATGTGTGTATGTGTGGTGTGCATAAAGACATTTATTTCAAGGACTGATCTTGGCTTACACAAATGTAGGGTCTGGTCAAGGAAGTCTGAAATCCACAGGGCAGGTTGGCAGGCTGTTTACTCTCAGATAAGAGTTTATGTTGGGGTCCACAAGTGGGCTTTCTTCTTCCTCAGGGAAAAGCTACTTTTCTAAGTTCTTTTGGCTGATTATATAAAGTCCACTCAAAGTATGAAAGCTAATCTCCTTTAATGGAAATAAACTAATGATAGATATCAGTCACATCTACAAAATACCTTCACAGCAACACCTAGGTTAACAACAATTTTGTTAGTGTTGAATAGATAATTGAATGCTTCAGTCCTAGCCAAGTGGACACATAATAATTACAATTCCCAATACTCACCTGTTTCCAGAAGCATTTCTTCTTAATAGTGAAAAGTTTTTAAATCAAACCTTTTCGGGAAATATTGTCTAAGTCTTAGCAGTTAGTTCCTCCTCTATGAATAGTCCTTGTGCAAACAGAAACATGAAAAGAAACAGAGTAAAAGAGAAGAAAAGATTAGACTGCGGCTATTTGACTTCTAGACTTGCTATAAATAAAGACAGTGTGGTTCTGGCAAAAGAGTATTCAACTACATCAATGCTACTGAATAGAGAGTCCAGAAATAGGCCTCTATAAATACAGTCAACTAATCTTTGACAAGAAACAAAGACAATACAATGGAACAAAGATAATCTCTTTAATAAATAGTGCTGAAACAACCGGGCATCCACCTGCAGAAAAAATGAATGACTTTATATGCTTCAAAAAATGAATGCATAATGGATCCTAGATATAAATGTAAAAATGCAAAACTATAAACTCCTAGAAGACAGCACAGGAGAAATTGCAGATGACCTTGAGCATGACAATGTCTTTTTATATACCAAAGATGGGATCCATGAAAGAAATAATTGATAAGCTGAAATTTATTAATATTAAAATTTCTTCTTTGCAAAGCTCAATGTCACAGACTGGGAGAACAATATTTGCAAAAAGCACACTGATGAAGGACTGTTATCCAAAATAAAGAAACCTTAAAACTCAAAAATAAGAAAAAAAAAAACCTGATTTAAATATGAACCAAAGACCTTAACAAATATGTAACCAAGAAAAGATATGCAGATGGCAAACAAGCATGTGAAAAGATGTTCCACATCATAAGTTCTTAACCCCAATAAGATACAACTGTGTAACTGCTAGAATGGCACAAATCTGAACACTGACCCCATCAGATGTGGGGAGAATAGGGAGCAGGAGACGCTCACAGTTATTGCTGGTGGGAAAGTAAAATAGCATGGTCACATTGGAGAATAGTTTGATGTTTTACTACAGAACTAAATGTACCCTTACTGTATGATCTAGCAATCATACTCTCTGGCATTTATGTAAAACGTTAGAAACTTACATCCCCATATTGATTTTTATAGCAGTTTTATTCATGACGGCCAAAACTTGAAAGCAACTAAGATGTCCTTCAGTTAGGTGAATGGTAAACTCGACTGTGGAATATCCAAACAACGGAACATTATTCGTTACAAAAAATAAATCAAGCCCTAGAAATATACGAAAGAGACTTAAATGTGCTAATATGTTGCTGAGTGAAAGAAGCTAATCTGAAATGTCTACATATTGTGTGATTCCAACTATGTATCATTTTGGAAAAGGAAAAACAAATTATGAACACAATGAAAAGTTCAGTGGTTGCCAAAAGTGATTTTGGCAGGGAGCAGGGAGGAAGGATGAATAGACAGAACATAAAGGATTTTGAGGGCAGTGGAAATACTCTATGATATTATAATGATGGATATAAGTCATTATACATTTTTCCAACTCCAAGGGTTGGACCCTAAGGTTAACTGTGGTTGATTATGATTCATTTATACAGTTTCATCTTTAAGACAAATGCACCATTCTGGTGAGTGATTTTTTTTTTTCAGTTGATAAATAATTGACATAAACATTATGTAAGTTTAAGATGTACCTCATGTTAACTTGGTATATTTACATACTGCAGTATAATTTCCACCATAGAGTTAGCTAACATCTCTGCTGCTGCTGCTAAGTCACTTTAGTCGTGTCTGACTCTGTGCAACCTCATAGATGGCAGCCCGCCAGGCTCCTTTGTCCCTGGGATTTTCCAGGCAAGAACACTGGAGTGGGTTGCCATTTCCTTCTCCAAGCTAACATCTCTAGCATGTCACATAATTATCTTTTTTTGTGTGTGGTGAGAACAATTAAAATCCAGGTTCTTAGCAACTTGGAAAATTATAATACTGTATTGTTGGCTATAATTACTATGCTGTACATAGGCTTGTGCTGTAAACATTTCCCCAATCTCCCTATTTTTGTGTCCTGAAACCACCATTTTACTTTCTCTCTCCATATACATATACATACACACACACAAATAATATATATATATATATATATATATGTATAGGTTCACAACATATATATATATATATATATATATATATACATATACATATTTTGTTGTTGTTGTTAACAACAAAACTGAGAGGAAAGTACAATTTCCCATAAACCCCCTATGCCTTGTATAGGGAGTTAAACCCCTATACAATATATAGGGGTTATATGTGTTATAACCTTCAATTAAGGTTATACATGTATAACCTTCCTGTATTATCCCCTTAAAATTTCATAGTAACAAATATTTTCATTATGTAACATCGTGCTGTTGTTCAATCACTAAGTTGTGTCCGACTCTTTGCAAGCCCGTGGACTTCAGCATGCCAGGCTTCCCTGTCCTTCACTGTCTCCTGGAGTCTGCTTAAGTTCATGTCCATTGAGTCAGTGATGCCATCATGTAACATCATAAAATCACCAAATGTTATTATTTTTTATGGTGTACATTTCTTTCAGTTTTTTTTTTTTTCTTATTCCACACTATGGTATGGAGCTAAGGTCTGTAGTCTGTGTTCTATGAAGTCTTCAAATTTTCTGCTGCCTCTGCATTCTGCCCAGGTGGCAGAACCGGCAGCTGTCTTGGAGAATGTACACTCACATATTAAAAAGCATCAGCTAGCATCCTTTTCATGATGCCCTTGGGTACCTCTTGGCTGAGAAAAATTGTGAAAGTAATGAGTTTTTTTTTTTTTTTTACTTCTTGAAAAGCTAAACTTTTAATGGTACTTATGTTACCTTCTACTCAGTCTGTTTAAAAAAATACTTTTTTTTTTCTGCCTAATAACACAGCTAAAGCTGTGGTCATTCCTCATTCTCAGACTACTCTCACACTCTACTTCACCAGCAGAGCAATTTCCCTTGGTAACTCTTTCAGATATTGCCCTTTTCTTAATTAATTAAAAACAAATAAACAAAAGAGGGAAGGAAAGACAAAGTAACTTTGATGTGAAGACATTCAGTATTTTTTTTTCCACACAGATCATCACTGATGCTCCCCAGATAGTCAGTCAAAATATAAAAGTATTTACTCCTCATTTCCATAATGACACCCCTACCCTGGCACATGTTTATAAACAGGTGATGCTAAGAAGAACTGAACATGATTGATACATTCAAAGTTTCTACAGCATGACTCTAGTAATGTAAGAACTGTTTTATTGTCAACTACACAGACTATTTAAGGGGTGGACACTCAAGACAAATAAAGTGGCTCACTTCCCTCCTCACCACCTTTTGGAGATCATAGGATCAGGATCCATTATTCACCTGAAAAATCCTGAGAGTTTTTATGATATTCAGAATGTTTTTTTAATCAATTTTTTATTGCCTAAGGTTTAAAGTGCAAGCGTGAGCAAAAAAAAAAAAAAAGTACAAGCGTGAGTGACCATTGGCAAGACTCTTCTAAAATATTTTGAAGTAACAGTCAGTTTAGTTGAGTTCAGTCGCTCAGTCGTGCCTGACTCTTTGCAACCCCATGGACTGCAGCACACTGCATCTCCCTGTCCATCACCAACTCTCAGAGTCTACTCAAATTTATGCCCATTGAGTTGGTGATGCCATCCAGCCATCTCATCCTCTGTCGTCCCCTTCTCCTCCTGCCCTCAATCTTTCCCAGCATCATGGTCTTTTCAAATGAGTCAGTTCTTCACATCAGGTGGCCAAAGTATTGGAGTCTCAGCTTCAGCATCAGTCCTTCCAATGAATATTCAGGACTGATTTCCTTTAGGATGGACTGGTTGGATCTCCTTGCAGTCCAAGGAACTGTCAAGAGTCTTCTCCAACACCACACAGTTCAAAAGCAGCAATTCTTTAGCACGCAGCCTTTATGGTCCAAATATCACATCCATACGTGACTACTGGAAAAACCATAGCTTTGACTGTACTGACCTCTGTGAGCAGAGTGATGTCTCTGCTTTTTAATATTATGCTATCTAAGTTTGTCATAGCTTTTCTTCCAAGGACAAAGCATTTTTTTTTTCATTTCATGGCTGCATTCACCATTCATAGTGATTTTGGAGTCCAGGAAAATAAAATATTTCACTGTTTACATGGTTTCCCCATCTATTTGCCATGATCTTAGGGTTTTGAATGTTGAGTTTCAAGCCAGCTTTTTCACTCTCCTCTTTCACCTTCATCAGGAGGCTCTTTAGTTCTTTGCTTTCTGCCATTAGGGTGGTGTCATACGCATATCTGAGATTATTGATAAATCACCTGAAAATCTTGATTCCAGCTTGAGCTTCACTCAGCCTGGTATTTCTCATAATATACTCTGCATATAGTTTAAATAAGCAAGGTGACAGTATACAGCCTTGATGTAGTCTTTTCCCAGTTTTGAACCAGTCCATTGTTCCATGTCTGGTTCTGTTGATTCTTGTCCTGAATACAGAGTTCTCAGGAGACAGGTAAGATGGTCTGGTATTCGCATCTCTTTAAGCATTTTCCACAGTTTGTTGTAATCCACACAGGCAAAGGCTCTAGCATAGTCAATGAAGAAAAAGTAGGTGTTTTTCTGGAATTCTCTTGCTTTTTTTATGATCCAACAAATGTTGACAATTCGATCTCTGATTCCTCTGCTTTTTCTAATTCCAGCCTGTGAATCTGGAAGTTCTTGGCTCATGTACTGTTGAAGTCTAGCTTGGAGGATTTTAAGCATGACCTTGCTAGCACGTCAAATGAGTACAATTGTGTGGTAGTTTGAACATTCTTTGTCATTGCTCTTCTTTAGGATTGGAATGAAAACTGACCTTTTCCAGTCTTGTGGCTGCTGCTGAGTTTTCCAGTTTTGCTGGCATATTGAGTGCAGCACTTTAATAGCATCATCGTATAGGATTTGAAATTGCTCAGCTGGAATTCATCACCTCCACTACCTTTGATTGTAGTAATGCTTCCTAAGATTCACTGGACTTCACACTCCAGGATAAAGTACAGTAAAAATATTGCTTTCTAATTTTAACAAAATTCAGTTGTCCATTTGTGAAAATTAAGTGACATGGATGAAAATGAAGAGAAAATACCTGAGAATAGACTGACCAGCCAGAGGCAGTTTTCTGAAATGAGAAAGTCATCGATTAATTTCCCCACTATCTATTAGTTAAGGTGTCTAAACTCTCAGGGCTGCAGTTTTTCAGTATATAAGGAAGAATATTCTCTTACAGAGATTCTGCAACTATTAGGATCAATATATGTGAAGTTCTTGGAATATAATGCTTAGGTTCTCTGGCATGAATGTTAAAGGTTCTTTTTAATATTTTTAATAATTTTTTGCTCTTGGGCAGAATTAATTTCTCTCTTGGGTAAGCTACTGCTATAGAAAAACTAATAGAAAAAAGTAATAACCTATAAAGCACTAATGAGACCGAAGCTCTTGATGTAAAATAGGTTTAAGCTCTATATTTTAACATGGTTTTCATATTATTTCAAATTCTTGAACTATTAAGTAGGTGCAAAAGTAATTGCAGTCTTGCATTGTTGAAATTTACCATTTCATATTGGGATATATTCTTAACATGGTCACCATTTTAATGCACATTTTTCACTTTATGTTTTTTGCTCATGACTTGTTAAATATGCAGGGTGACAATATACAGCCTAAATGTATTCCTTTTCCTATTTGGGACCAGTCTGTTGTTCCATGTCCAGTTCTAACTGTTGCTTCCTGACCTGCATATAGGTTTCTCAAGAGGCCAGTCAGGTGGTCTGGTTTTCTAATCTCTTTCAGAATTTTCCACAGTTAAATGTGATCCACACAGTCAAAGGCTTTGGCATACTCAATAAAGCAGAAATAGATGTTTTTCTGGAACTCTCTTGCTTTTTCTGTGATCCAGTGGATGTTGGCACTTTGATCTCTGGTTCCTCTGCCTTTTCTAAAACCAGCTTGAACATCTGGTTCATGGTTCAAGTATTGCCGAAGCCTGGCTTGGAGAATTTTGAGCATTACTTTACTAGCGTGTGAGATGAGTGCAATTGTGCGGTAGTTTGAGCATTCTTTGGCATTGCCTTTCTTTGGGATTGGAATGAAAACTGACCTTTTCCAGTCCTGTGACCACTGCTGAGTTTTCCAAATTTGCTGGCATATTGAGTGCAGCACTTTCACAGCATCATCTTTCAGGATTTGAAATAGCTCAACTGGAATTCTATCACCTCCACTAGCTTTGTTCGTAGTGATGCTTTCTAAGGCCCACTTGACTTCACATTCCAGGATGTCTGGCTCTAGGTGAGTGATCACACCATCATGATTATCTTGGTCCTGATGATCTTTTTTGCACAGTTCTTCTGTGTATTCTTGCCACCTCTTCTTAATATCTTCTGCTTCTGTTAGGTCCATACCATTTCTGTCCTTTATCAAGCCCATCTTTGCATTAAATGTTCCCTTGGTATCTCTAATTTTCTTGAAGAGGTGGTTAGTCTTTCCGATTCTGTTGTTTTCCTCTATTTCTTTGCCTTGATTGCTGAGGAAGGCTTTCTTATCTCTCCTTACTATTCTTTGGAACTCTGCATTCAGATGCTTATATCTTTCCTTTTCTCCTTTGCTTTTTGCTTCCCTTCTCTTCACAGCTACTTGTAAGGCCTCCCCAGACAGCCATTTCGCTTTTTTGCATTAGGAAAAGGAGTACGTAAAGGCTGTATATTGACACCCTGCTTATTTAACTTATATGCAGAATACATCATGAGAAACGCTGGGCTGGAAGAATCACAAGCTGGAATCAAGGTTGCCAGGAGAAATATCAATAACCTCAGATATGCAGATGATACCACCCTTATGGCAGAAAGTGAAGAGGAACTAAAAGGCTTCTTGATGAAAGTGGAAGAGGAGAGTGAAAAGTTGCCTTAAAGCTCAATATTCAGAAAACTAAGATCATGGCATCTGGTCCTATCACTTCATGGGAAATAGATGGGGAAATAGTGTCAGACTTTATTTTTTTGGGCTCCAAAATCACTGCAGATGGTGGCTTCAGCCATGAAATTAAAAGACGCTTACTCCTTGGAAGGAAAGTTATGACCAACGTAGATGACATATTCAAAAGCAGAGACATTAATTTTCCCCCAAAGGTCCGTCTAGTCAAGGCTATGGTTTTTCCAGTGGTCATGTATGGATGTGAGTGTTGGACTGTGAAGAAGGCTGAGTGCCGAAGAATTGATGCTTTTGAACTGTGGTGTTGGAGAAGACTCTTGAGAGTTCCTTGGCCTGCAAGGAGATCCAACCAGTCCATTCTAAAGGAGATCAGTCCTGGGTGTTCATTGGAAAGACTGATGCTGTAGCTGAAACTCCAATACTTTGGCCACGTCATGTGAAGAGTTGACTCACTGGAAAAGACTCTGATGCTGGGAGGGATTGGGGGCAGGAGGAGAAGGGGATGACAGAGGATGAGATGGCTGGATGGCATCACTGACTTGATGGATATGAGTTTGAGTGAACTCCAGGAGTTGGTGATGGACAGGGAGGCCTGGCATGCTGTGATTCCTGGGGTTGCAAAGAGTCGGACACAACTGAGCAACTGAACTGAACTGAATGACTGTTATTTACTGTATGTTTGTTGTTGTTGTTGTTGTCATTGTTAATTTTCAGTTCAGTTCAATTCAATCGCTCAGCTGTGTCCGACCCTTTGCGACCCCCTGGACTGCAGCATGCCCCGCCTCCCTGTTCGTTACCAACTTCTCTGTGACAACACCAGACCACACGTCACACAACAAATGCTTCAAAGTTGAATGAACTGGACTACAAACTTTTGCCTTATTTTAGGCTAGGAAAATACTGTTAGACCCAAAAGCAGTTTGAGAGAGTTTCTTTTTGAGTTCAAAATGGGTCATGAAGCTGTAGAGACAACTTCCAACTACACAACAAATTTGGCCCAGAAACTGCTAATGAATGTACAGTGCAGTGTTGGTTCAAGATGTTTTGCAAAGGAGGCAAGAACCTTGAAGAAGAGGATCATGGTGGTCGGCCATCAGAAGTGGCAATGACTGATTGAGAGCCATCATCGAAGCTGAGCCTCTTACAACTACATAAGAAGGTGCAAAAGAACTCAGTGTTGACCATTCTGTGGTCATTCAGCATTTGAAGTAAATTGGAAAAGTAAATAGGTGCCTCATGAGCTGAACGAATTTTTAAATCATTTTAAAGTGTCATCTTCTCTTATTCTATGCCACAACAATGAACCATTTCTTGATCAGATTGTGATGAAAAATGAATTTTATATGACAGACAACTGGTGATGATCAGCTCAGTGGTTAGACTGAGAAGAGGCTCCAAAGCACTTCCCAAAGCCAAACTTGCACCAAGGAAGGTCATGATCACTGGTGGTCTGCTGCCAGTCTGATCCACTATAGCTTTCTGAATCCTTATAAAACCATTACATCTGAGAAGCCTGGTCAGCAAATCTATGAGAGGATCTGAAAACTGCAATGCCTGTAGCTGGCATTGGTCAACAGAAAGGACCCAGTTCCTCTCCATGACACCAGACCACAGGTCACATAACAAAATGCTTCAAAGTTGAATGAATTGGGCTATGAACTTTTGCCTCATTTGCCACACTCACCTGGCCTTTAGCCAACTAACTGCCACTTCAAGCATCTGGACAACTTTTGCAGGCAAAACGCTTCCACCACCAGCAGGAGGCAAAGGCTGCTTTCCAGGAGTTCATAAAATCCTGAAACATGGACTTTTATGCTACAGGAATAAATAATCGTGTTTCTCATTGGCAAAAATGTGTTGATTGCAAAGGTTCCTGTTTTGATTAACAAGGCTGTGGTTGAGCCTAGTTATGATGATTTAAAATTTACAGTTTGAAACTTCAATATTATGTGTGATAATGTTGAAGTTTTCTGAGAATATTTAAAGCAACTTGTGCAAAACAATTTTTGTGAGTGGTATAGCAAAGAATAAGTTTAATGAAATAATTCCATACAATTATTACTATTTTAAAAAATAAGCTGGGATTATTTTAAAGGAGAATAATATCATATTAGTTTACACACACATATAGATACATATTTAGGTAGATGATAGATAGATGGATAGATCAATAACAAACTTTGTTTATCTGTGTGTTTTCTATAGTGGTGAGTATAAGATATACAGAATATGCAAATTGGCCAGATTGGATTAGTAAAGTTAATAAGGGAAATCAGTGAGTTAAACAACTTTACAGTTTTTCATTATGCTACATGATAGCTTTGCTATGTACAAAGCTATTCTTCCCTACTTACATGGTTGCAAACCTTTTTATATGACCAAATTTTAACCTGTGTTTTCAAATTAGACATTGCTATGAATTATACAAATTTCCCAGTCAAATGTCTAAGAATTACAGATGTAATGAAAAAAATGTTTAAAAATTAAGAATGGTGGTTTTTGTGTTGTTTTATCAGATGGTTTGCAACAAACAGGATTTATCTGGATTCAAATTTTAATTATATTAATAACCTTTCTTATTGTTATGTGGAGTCATAGTATTACAGGGTATTTGGGGATTTAAGAAAAGAAAAATTCCAACAAATAATACACGGCCATTATAGTAAGTACTTATTTTATAATTATGTTAATTTTAAGACCAATACATTTTATATTTCAATTGAGGATAAAATAAGATTTGGAGTCTCCTTACCAATGCAATGCAAGAGACCCGGGTTCAATTCCTGGATTGGGAAGATCCCTTGAAGAAGGGAATTGATACCCACTCCAATATTCTTGCCTGGAGAAGTCCATGGACAGAGAAGCCTGGCAGGCCACAGTACCCGGGGTTGCAAAGAGTCAGACATGACTGAGCAACTAACACTTTCACTAACAATTTATTAACAAGAAATGAAACCCTTAGGGGTTCTCAAGTCAATAAAATAATGTAATAGAAAAAGTTATAAAATGACATCATTAGGTAAAACTTCTAAAACCAGTCATCATAAAGTAGCATTTTATTTTTCTGTTCAGTTTAATTCAACAATTATTTATTGAGAGAGTAATATGTGCCCAGCTTTGTTCTATAGTATCCCACAAGTGCAGAGTAAGAAGATGGCAAGATTTTGCCTCAGTTAACTATAGAGTTGATAGAAATGCAATATTTGAATATTGAATCAATAATCTTGCAGCAATGTATATATATAAAGCTAGAGGTGAGACTATAACTTAATTTGAAAGCAAAAGCTGAGAAGGGCCTTTCATAATACTTGACTCCAAATATATGTGCCCTGAGTAGTCATTAAGATGAAACGATAATATCTGTTACAAACGTCTGAATAGGGCTTATGATGAAGCTGGGACTCATCCTAATTTTGAAGAGTGGTCAACTTAGGAAAAACAAAGAGGACATCATCTAAAGAACAAACACAAAACCATAAGAAAATCTAGAGATGTGCAAATGGAAACTGTGTACAGATTGATATAAAGAAATAGAAAACTGAATAAGAGAAATCAGGCTTTCAAAAGTACTATCATAGGAGATGAGATAAGGTTGTACAACTGTGAAAGATCACATGTACTGTGAATATTATTTGGAGAGGGAAACGGCAGCCCACTCCAGTATTCTTGCCTGGAAAATCCCATGGACGGCAGAGCCTGGTAGGCTACCGGCCATGGGGTCACAAAGAGTCGGACACGACTGAGCGACTTCACTCTTTCACTTCTGAAGGAAAATTTAACTCTTTATGAGTTTTTGAGCAAAGGTGTATCTGTTTCCCTGGAGAAGGAAATGGCAACCCACTCCAGTACTCTTGCCTGGAAAATCCCATGGACAGAGAAGTCTGGTAGACTACAGTCTGTTTCTGCACTATACTGTAAGTTTGAGTCAGATATGTAGTAAACATAATTCACTTTACATTGGCTAATATACTGAAACATTGCATGCCTTAAATTCATTATGTAATTATGAAATTAAGGGAGTCTCTGTATTCCCACTGGGCTACTGTCCACCAGGTGACTGTCTGCGGACACATGGGACAGTAGCTGGCAGTGAGTCACCTGTATCCTGCCTCACTAAAATAATGGTCTGTAGAAAATGTTTAAAAGACTATCATAAAGATTTGGCCATTTTCCTAGTCATACTTCCATTAACCTGAAATCAGCACATGTTTATTTTGTGGGTTTAATTATAAAAGCCTATGGATAACACAGACTTTTTATATAATTTTTTTTTTCTTTAAAGTCTAGGGTAACATGTGTTGGCTAAATTAGGTTAGTATTTTAAAGAGTAATTTCTCTAACTCAATTATCTCAGAAGCACAAGTATTGATGAATGACTTATAAGGCAAGGAAGATTTTTTGAACTTTCATATATTATCATCCCTAAAGTTATTATACACTAATTAGAACCCAACCTCTCTCTCTTGTTATTGTATTAACTGAAGATCAATTTGCTAATCACTTAAACATCACAAGAGCATGACAGGAATAATACAGATCACCTCTGCCTTCTACTGTCACACTTGGTTATGTCTTAGACTCTGTCAGGAATTCTGCATTGAGACTCAAGGACAATGAATGCAGTAGACCTCTTCAATATTGGCAGGAAAGCTGCCATTAGGAAAGACAGAATGGTGAGCATCATTTGTTGTCACATGCAGTCGCTTCTTGAGAAGTAACATCAGAACCTTTAGCTTGTTTTTGAATTTTTTTTTTTCTCCCATGAGAAATCTCTGTACCGCTGGTGGTGGGACTCACATATCTCCTACTTTCTGTTAAATATCTTGAAATACGTCTTTTTTTTTTTTTTTTCCCCCTCTATGCTGACTTAGGAAAGGGAAACATCTGCACGAATGATTACTCCAGAAATCAATTTATCTTTGAAAAAGTGCAGCAATACAAAATTCTCATAATATTTCCAAAATAATGATGCTACAGCAAGAAAGTAAAAATCCCAATAAAATATCCATGTGGATGTCATGAGCTAAACTTATTCCTGCTCATGAAAACAATATCTCAAGTGAATACAGTAGTATTTGTTTGTTGATATTGTTACTATCTCAATATCAAACAAAAGTTCAAGGGTTTTTAATTCCATGACATAGCCATGAAGTTCCAAAGAGTTCCAAAGAATACCAAGGAGAGATAAGAAAGCCTTCCTCAGCGATCAATGCAAAGAAACAGAGGAAAACAACAGAACGAGAAAGACTAGCGATCTCTTCAAGAAAATTAGAGATACTAAGGGAAAATTTCATGCAAAGATGAGCTCGATAAAGGACAGAAATGGTATGGACCTAACAGAAGCAGAAGATATTAAGAAGAAGTGGCAAGAATACACAGAAGAACTGTACAAAAAAGATCTTCACGACCAAGATAATCATGATGGTGTGATCACTCACCTGGAGCCAGACATCCTGGAATGTGAAGTCAAGTGGGCCTTAGAAAGCATCACTGTGAACAAAGCTAGTGGAGATGATGGAATTCCAGTTGAGCTATATCAAATCCTGAAAGATGATGCTGTGAAAGTGCTGCACTCAATATGCCAGCAAATTTGGAAAACTCAGCAGTGGCCACAGGACTCGAAAAGGTCAATTTTGATTCCAATCCCTAAGGAAGGCAATGCCAAGGAATGCTCAAACTACCGCACAATTGAACTCATCTCATATGCTAGTAAAGTAATGCTCAAAATTCTTCAAGCCAGGCTTCAGCAATACATGAATCGTGAACTTGCAGATGTTCAAGCTGTTTTTAGAAAAGGCAAAGGAACGAGAGATCAAATTGCCAACATCCACTGGAACATGGAAAAAGCAAGAGAGTTCCAGAAAAACATCTATTTCTGCTTTATTGACTATGCCAAAGCCTTTGGCTGTGTGGATCACAATAAACTGTGGAAAATTCTGAAAGAGATGGGCATATCAGACTACCTGACCTGCCTCTTGAGAAACTTATATGCAGTTCAGGAAGCAACAGTTAGAACTGGACATGGAACAACAGACTGGTTCCAAATAGGAAAAGGAGTACGTCAAGGCTGTATATTGTCACCCTGCTTATTTAACTGATATGCAGAGTACATCATGAGAAACCCTGGGCTAGAAGAAGCACAAGCTGGAATCAAGATTGCTGGGAGAAATATCAATAACCTCAGGTATGCAGATGATACCACCCTTATGGCAGAAAGTGAAGAGGAACTCAAAAGCCTCTTGATGAAAGTGAAAGAGGAAAGTGAAAAAGTTGGCTTAAAGCTCAACATTCAGAAAATGAAGATCATGGCATTCAGTCCCATCACTTCATGGGAAATAGATGGGGAAATAGTGGAAACAGTGTCAGACTTTATTTTTTGGGCTCCAAAATCACTGCAGATGGTGACTGCAGCCATGAAATTAAAAGACGCTTACTCCTTAGAAGAAAAGTTATGACCAACCTAGATAGCACATTAAAAAGTAAAGACATTACTTTGCCAATAAAGATATATCTAGTCAAGGCTATGGTTTTTCCAGTAGTCATGTATGGATGTGAGATTTGGACTATGAAGAAAGCTGAGTGCCAAAGAATTGATGCATTTGAACTGTGGTGTTGGAGAAGACTCTTGAGAGTCCTTTGGACTGCAAGGAGATCCAACCAGTCCATTCTGAAGGAGATCAGTCCTGGGTATTCTTTGGAAAGACTGATGCTGAAGCTGAAACTTCAGTACTTTGGCCACCTCATGCAAAGAGTTGACTCATTGGGAAAGACCCTGATTCTGGGAGGGATTGGGGGCAGGAGAAGAAGGGAACGACAGAGGATGAGATGGCTGGATGGCGTCACTGACTCCATGGACCTGAGTTTGAGTGAACTCCAGGAGTTGGTGATGGACAGGGAGGCCTGGCGTGCTGCAATTCATGGGGTCACAGAGTCAGACACGACTGAGCGACTGAACTGAACTGAACTGATATATCCACCCATATTCTTAGATCATTAAGTCAAATATGTTATTCATTTATTCCTAATACAGATGAGAAAAATAAGGCACAGAGGACATATGTACCATCTTCTATAAGTGATAAATTTCTTCAATGCCTATTTCATGTTAAGTAGATTTACTAATAACAATTTATTTCAAAATAATTCTGACCTGAACCTATTTGATCCATTAAATCTATCTAGTACTTATTCGCTTATGAAATATTCATGACCTTTCAGTATGCTATTTTCTAAAATTATTTTAGTTAAAGTTTCTCAAGACTGATACAGTTGTTTTTCCAGCATGTAATCTACAAGGATTTTTTCTTAGAGAAATAGTTTATGCAAATAGAGTTATAGACAAAAAATAAGGTTTAAGGGAATGTTGAAAAGTTAATTTTCTCAAATTACTATTAAGTGTGGTAATAGATATGGTTTTAAAGGATTATAATAGTCATTGATGAGGACTGGAAATATTGCTCTTTAGAACTTTATTGACAGTATAATGTAAAAAATAAATATGTGGTGTGATTGCTGTGTTAATTAATTGATGGTGGGAATGAATTGATTGTCAGAATTCATTCAATGTGTACTTAGTCACTCAGACATGTCCTGACTCTTTGTGGCCCCATGGACTGTAGCCCTCTAAGCTCCCCTGTTCATGGCATTTTCCAGGCAAGAATATTGGAGTGGGTTGTCATTTCCAACTCTAGGGGTCTTCCTGACCCAGGGATTGAACTGTGTCTCTTGCATCTCCTGTATTGGCAGTAGACTGATTACCACTAGAGTCACCTGGGAAGTCCTCTTACAATAAAAATGTGCATAAATTATTACATTGCCTGCTTTCAGTTCAGTTCAGTCACTCACTCGTGTCCAACTCTTTGTGACCTCATGAATCACAGCATGCCAGGCCTTACTGTCCATCACCAACTCCTGAAGTTCACTGAGACTCACATCCATCGAGTCAGTGATGCCATCCAGCCATCTCATCCTCTGTCATCCCCTTCTCCTCCTGCCCCCAATTCCTCCCAGCAACAGAGTCTTTTCCAATGAGTCAACTCTTCAATGAGGTGGCCAAACTACTGGAGTTTCAGCTTTAGCATCATTCCTTCCAAAGAAATCCCAGGGCTGATCTCCTTCAGAATGGACTGGTTGGATCTCCTTGCAGTCCAAGGGACTCTCAAGAGTCTTCTCCAACACCACAGTTCAAAAGCATCAATTCTTCCGGGCTCAGCCTTCTTCACAGTACAACTCTCACATCCATACATGACCACAGGAAAAACCATAGCCTTGACTAGATGGACCTTTGTTGGCAAAGTAGTGTCTCTGCTTTTCAATATGCTATCTAGGTTGATCATAACTTTCTTTCCAAGGAGTAAGCATCTTTTAATTTCATGGCTACAGTCACCATCTGCAGTGATTTTGGAGCCCCCAAAAATAAAGTCTGACACTGTTTCCACTGTTTCTCCATCTATTTCCCATGAAGTGATGGGACTGAATGCCATGATCTTCATTTTCTGAATGTTGAACTTTAAGTCAACTTTTTCACTCCCCACTTTCACTTTCATTAAGAGGCTTTTTAGTTCCTCTTCACTTTCTGCCATAAGGGTGGTGTCATCTGCATATCTGAGGTTATTGATATTTCTCCCAGCTATCTTGATTCCAGCTTGTGCTTCTTCCAGTCCAGCGTTTCTCATGATGTAGTCTGCATATCAGTTAAATAAGCAGGGTGACAATATACAGCCTTGACGTACTCCTTTTCCTATTTGGAACCAGTCTGTTGTTCCATGTCCATTTCTAACTGTTGCTTCCTGAGCTGCATACAGATTTCTCTTTAAGTTTTATTTGTCAATAATACTTTAGCAGAAGGAAACATTGAAATTTAAAGGAACAAGACAACAAAATGAACAAACATAGAAAGCCTCTCATACTGTCTCCTTTCTTAATTATTCCAGATCTTCAATTCTGTGTGGCATGTTTTGATTACGTAAGTGGAAAAATTTGGGAGTATATTAGTCACAGTTATCCAGAGAAACAGAACCAGTGGAGGAGATAGAGACAGAGAAAGAGATAGATTATAGAAACAAAGAATTCCCTCCATCTCCTGTCTGCAGACTAGGGATCCAGGAAAGCCAGTTGTTGTTCAGTGGCTCAGTCATGTCCGACTCTTTGTGACACCATGGACTGCAGCACGCCAGGCTTCCCTGTCCTTCACCATTTCCTGGACTTTGCTCAAACTCAAATCCAGTCAGTCACTGATGCCATCCAACCATCTTGTTGTCTGTCATCCCCTTCTCCCCCTGCCTTCAATCTTTCCCAGCATCAGAGTCTTTTCTAATCAGTCTACTCTTCACAACAGGTGGTCAAATTATTGGAGCTTCAGCTTCAGCATCAGTCCTTCCAATGAATATTCAGGACTGATTTCCTTTACAATTGACTGATTTGATCTCCCTGCTGTCCAAGGGATTCTCAAGAGTCTTCTCCAACACCGCAGTTCAAAACCATCAATTTTTTGGTGCCCAGCCTTATTTATGGTCCAACTCTCACATCCATCATGACTATTGGGAAAAAAAAACATAGCTTTGACTAGACAGATCTTTGTTAGCAAAGTAATGCCTCTGCTTTTTAATACACTCTCTGGGCTTGTCATAGTTTTTCTTCCAAGTAGCAAGTGTCTTTTAATCTCGTGGCTGCAGTCACCATGTGCAGTGATTTTGGAGCCCAAGAAAATAAAATCTCTTATGGTTTTCCATGAAGTGATGGGACTGGATGCATGATCTTAGTTTTTTTAATGTTGTTTTAAGCCAACATTTCAGTAGTGTAATTGAAAATGTCAAAGAGCCAGAGATCTAATGGTTTAAATTCCAGCCTGAGTGTGAGGTCTTAAGAATCAAGAGAACCAAAGCCAAGTGAACATTGATATTCCAGCTCAACAGTCAATTAGAGAACAAATTTCACCTTCACCTGCCTTTTCATTTGATTCAGGCCCGCGATTGGATTGGATGATGCCCACCACATTAAGGAAGTGCAATGTGCTTTATTCATTCCTCGTCCAAAAACATATTCAAGACTCACCTGGAAATAATGTTTCACCAACTGGTCGCTCTGTGGCTCAGCCAAGTTGATACATAAAATAAACTGTTGGGGTCCAGAGTGAGGTACTCCGCCTGTGGCAAAGGTCATGAGGAAGGAGGCTCGACATACGCAAAGGCGGGATCGAGCCTCAGGAGTCCCCCTGGAACTCCTCGAGCATCTACCCCCATAACCAGAGCCTGCCTATTTTACTACTTTGTGCTCTCACCTACACCTCTGACTTTACGGGGGGGGGGGACTGTCCCCCACCACCTCTTTTGGAGAAGGAGTTAACTTAGAGCTCCAGTTAATAAAAACTCCTGGGTGTGACAAGAGTGTTTTAACCTACAAACTCCTCTGAAGGTTCTCTGGCCTGCCTGACAGGCTTGTCCGGCCACATGTGATCGCTCACAGCCTCCCAACCGTGAGAGGCACGAGATGCTTTAAACCTTCTAAAAACAGGTTCCTTAGAAAAGTTAGAAAACTATTAGTATAAGTATAATGGGCTGATTAGAAATTGTATTGGTGAAGGGTTTTTCATTTGTTGAGCCAATGTTTGTTGCTAAGTCTCCACATCCCCTGCCCTTACACACGTTAACGAGTATATAGAAGAAATAAGTATTAACCTTTGATATTAATCACGTTAGACCTTAGGCTAAGTAAATTCTTTCTTTAACTAAAACCCACTATACCCTCACCCTATAGGAATGTAACTTTATTTGGGTGGTGTCTGTTTTAAGAATAATCACCCCTGGAGAAATAAGTGTCCTGGTTGACTGACCGCTGTCACAAGGAGAGGGTCATAAATTGTCAGCAGGCCTCCATGGCCAGAAGATGATGTAACACCCCTAAGACCTCTGTATACATTTGTATGAAGCACCTGACTTTGATAAAAGTCAGGACTGCTGACCCCGTGTGACTTTTGCATAACATCTCAGTGTATAAAAGTAGACCATGGAAAATAAAGAATTGGGATCAGTTTCTCGAAATACTGGTCTCCCCATGTTGCCCTCTCTCCCACTCTTGCTGAGTCTCCATCTGGAGCGTGGAACCCACCATGCTTACTAATTATGCCTGGGCTTCTAAGATCTGACCGGGGAGGCCTCAGTGTCTCCTCTCCTTCGGGAGAACGGAAGGACGCCTGTGGCCTACGTAAGTGGTGCAAGCTTCTTGTCTTGAAGTTTTATTGGTCTCCCGCGTAAACCAAGCTACTCAGCCTCTTTTCTCCACTGAATGTTCCTACTGAGCTATCCTCATCCTATTACTCTTTATATCTTTGATAAAATATTTAAATAAATAGGTCGCCGATGCCGTCCCCGCTTCGAATACCCTGGATCAGCTGGGGCTGGACCCCGGCAATAAACTATCACAAAGAGAGATTGGTAAAATAGTACAACCATCAGCAGAAGCTTATCTGTATTAATTTTAGAGAATGTTTCTTCTCAGTACCAAATTCTGCATTGCTCTCTTGTATAGTATTACATTATACCTGTGTTACTTGCCTTCTTACTTGGCTTTATTTTTCCATTAGTTCATATCACCCACTGACATATCATGAATGTATATGTTAATGTCTTTCCCCTTCCCCACCCATAAGAGAATGTAAAACCTAAAAGCAGAGAGTTTTCTTTTTCATCAGTGTCTCAAGAATCTGAAGAAGTCATGGTGCACAGGACAGGCTCAGTAAATATCTGTTGAACGAAAGAATGTTCATGTATCAAAAGAATTAATACATTATTCTAAATTATCTTTTGTTTCATATTCCTCCATTATTGAAATTTTAGTTTCCTAATTTTTCTTAGAAAATAAATATGTTTATATATTGGCACTGTTCTGCTTTTTTTGTCCACACATTAAATGGAAGATTTAAAGAACAAAGAATAAAGTGACTCAGTAGTGGCTCACAGCCAATCATTAGTGGAGAATGTAACAAAACTGAAATCTGTAGCATTAAATTTTGTGAGATTATCTAGGTGTTTGGCAGCCTCCATCTTACTATTTAAACATCAATTGTCCTCTAGATCAGGATGTAATTTGCTTGTGGCAGCTCAAGGTTGTACTTTCTGAAGGCATACACTGTTTTGCTCTCCCTCGCTGATTTAAAAAAAATAAGCACAAAGTGAGAGTTGTAAATTAAATTTTATCTGGGGCAAAATGAGGACTGCAGCCCAGGAGACAGCATTTCAGATAGCTCTAAAAAACTGCTCAAAGGATCTGAAGGGTGTGCCAGGATATATAGGAGATTTTCAACAAAGGGCAGGTAGTTGAAACATCAAAAAATTGCTGTTAATTAAAGAAAGCCAAATATCTCAAGTTAAGGAATTTAGTGCCTTTCTATATATGGAATATGCAAGAGTGTGAGCTCACTGAAACCATGTCTTTGACATGGACCTCAACTGTCTGAGGCTAATATCCTGTGTTTTCACATCCTGAGTTTCCTCAGGGATCACCATATGGAGTGTCTGCAGTCTGATGGTCGCTAGATGGCTTTTCCTTTCTAAGTTTTCTCAGGGTTCACTGGCTCATGTGGAGGGCTGTAATTGCTGATAACTGACATTCTTATTTACTTATTTGGAATGAGATAGTCCATTCCTCTTTCTGCACTTGATGTTGTGTGCAAAAGATACAGGGGAGAAAAGTGTTATTGTTGCCTCACAACTTGAGTCATCCAGCACATCCTCTGTGGATATTCGAAGACAAGAGGGAAAAGGAAAATTCAACTCTTTTCTATCTTCATTAATTGTACCAAGCAGTAGTGATCAGAAGGAAGACATGTCCTGATTCAGAATTAAACAGAGCATACACACCTGATGTGAAGAGCTGACTCACTTGAAAAGACGCTGATGCTGGGAAAGACTGAAGACAAAAGAAGAGGGTGACAGAGGATGACATGGTTGGATACCATCACAGACTCAAAGGACATGAATTTGAGCAAACTCCAGGAAATAGTGAAGGGTAGGGAAGCCTGGCATGCTGCAGTTCAAAGGGTTGCAAAGAGTTGGACACAATTTAGTGACTCAACAACAACAGCAATACACTGGTGGTCCATGGGGTAGCAAAGAGTCAGACATGACCGAGAACAGATCATGCGTGCACACACTATCCTAAATGGGCACTAGGTTTCTATAGCATAAACTGAGCAATTAAGGGCTATATAAAATGTAAGAACTGAAAGCCTTACAAAGGCAAACTAATTTTAGGACACATCTTCTAAAGTTATTAGGTTCATTCTCCACATGTGCTACAGATCAGCAGTCTGTAATTGCTAAAATGTCTCTCTATGGATACTTAATTTCAGCTTACTAAAAGACAATAGATTGTGTCCAGAGGTGTATGCAAACTAGTTGTGAAAGTCAAGGTGGTGAGATCAGATGAATAGACTGGGTGGGCAAAGACAACATTTTTTCAGTCGGGATGCTGAAAAGAGTTATTTCTGTCTAAGCCCCCTTTGTTTGGAAAGGATTGAAAAGCTGTGCTCCTACTTTATCATTATTGCAGCCTTTGCCTCTGCTTCCAGAGTTGGCAGATTCTGCTGGTTTCAAGTGTGACTCAGCCAAAGTTGCTTCTATTCCTTTTATTGTGCTTTGGCTTACTGAAAACTCTATGGGCAGCAGCCCAAAAGTACACATCCACCCTACCAGTGGTGCCAAGTTCCTCCTAAATGCCCATCCCTGAATGCTTTTACCCTGCTCTAGTATGTGCAACTGAGCTTTAAGGTACGGTTCCAAGAAAACCCAGTTCCAATCTAAAAGGCTGATTCATTTAATTGGATGATGAGTATCCTTATCTTAACTTTTTGTTTGCAATGTTTCATTGCAGTTTTATTTCTCCTATCATGTTCTCTATATATAGATATGCACTTAGAAGTTGCTGGATAACTGACTCCAAAATTGCATAGTGATAGACCACAGAAGTAGATAGTGTTGACAAGCAAAAAGCCTAATTCTACCTCCTACACTTTATACAAGGCTCCACAGATATATTTACCTTATCTTTGCTTTATTAAAACATCGTGCTTCAGTAGAAAATGGCTTAATGTGATTCTAATTTCCATTATCTTTCAAAGTCTCTGCTGTTTGGAAAGTCATCTGCATCTTTCCAGTGACCTGATCATTAGCTTCTTGTTTAAACCCCTAACCTCACTGTAAGAGTTCTGCAATTTTCTTTTATCCAATCTCTCTCTAAATATGACCTACCAAAATAACATTTCCTCAGTTGCAAAGTGTGCCCTAAGCTTTTTATTAACTATTAAAAATTTCTTGTTTTTGTGATTTCCATGATTTCAAGTATAATCTAAAATAGCTTTAAACTTATTTTTACAGAATAGTCATTTCTGTCACAGAAGTACTCCTGTGCATTCTTAATTGTGAAGCAAAAGATTTTAGTTGCAGCTGGAATGTAGACAGATTGGATTTCATCATCTCTGTTGGAGCTTCCAGTTGTTTCTCAATGCTTATCAGTTTTTACCTTTTATAATTTATTGCCTTCTCAATTACAGTTGTTCAGTCCCTAAGTCAAGTCACTCACGGTTTCCCCCATGAACTGCAACTTGCAGGAACTTCTGTCCACCAGTATATCATGGAGTTTGCTTAAATTCGTATTTAGTGAGTCAGTGATACTATCTAAACGTCTCATCCTTTGAAACTTCCTTTTTCTTTTGCCTTCAATCTTTCAGGTTTCCGCCCCCCCCCCCCCCAATAAGTCAGCTGTTCACATCAGATCGCCAAAGTATTGAAGCTTCAGTAGCAGTCCATCCAACGAATATTCTGGGTTGATTTCCTTTAGGACTGACTGGCTTGATCTCCTTGCAGATTCTCAAGAGTATTCTCCAGCACCTCAATTCAAAGGCATTAATTCTTTAGGGATCAGCCTTCTTTATGGTACAACTCTCACATCCATACATGACAACTGCAAAAACCATAGCTTTGACTATATGAACCTGTGTCAGCAAATTGTTGCCTCTGCTTTTTAATACATTGTCTTATTTTGTCGTATCTTTCCTTCCAAGGAGCAAGCATCTTTTAATTTTATGGCTGCTAGTCAGCATCCACAGTGATTTTGCACCCAAGAAAATAAAATTTGTCACTGTTTCCACTGTTTCTCCTTCTACTTGCCATAAAGTGATGGGACCAGATGCCAGAACTTAGTTTTTTAATGTTGAGTTTCAACCCACCTTTTTCACTCTCCTCTTTCACCCTCATCAAGAGGCTCTTTAGTTCCTTTTCACTTTCTGATACTAAAATAGTATCATCTTCCTATATGAGGTTGCCTATATTACTCCCACCAATCGATTCCAGCTTGTGCTTCACCCAACCCGGCATTTTGCCTGATGTACTCTGCACCAAAATTAAATAAGCAAGGTGACATTATACAGCCTTGACATGCTCCTTTCTCAATTTTGAACCAGTCAGTTGTTCCATATCCAGTTCTAACTGTTGCTTTTTTACTTACATACAGGTTTCTCAAGAGGCAGGTCGGGTGGTCTGGTATTCCCATCTCTTTAAGAATATTCTACAGTTTGTTATGATCCACCCTGTCAAAGGCTTTAGCATAGTCAATGAAGGAGAAGTAGATGTTTTCCTAGAATTTCCTTGCTTTTTCTTTGATGCAATGAATGTTGGTAATGTCATCTCTGGTTGCTCTGCCTTTTCTAAATACAGCCCGTACATCTGGAAGTTCTCAGTTCATATACTGCTGAAGCCTAGCTTGAAGGATTTTGAACATTACATTGCTAGCATGTGAAATGAGTGCAATTGTGCAGTAGTTTAAATATTCTTTGGCATTGCCTTTCTTTGGGATTGGAATGAAAACTGACCTTTTCCAGTCCTGTGGCCACTGCTGAGTTTTCCAAATTTGCTGGCATATTGACTGCAGCACTTTCACAGCATCATCTTTTAGGATTTGAAATAGTTCAGTTGGAATTCCATCTCCTCCAATAGTTTTGATCATAGCAGTGCTTTCTAAGGGTTACTTGACTTCACATTCCAGAATGTCTGTGTCTAGGTGAGTGACCACACCATCAGAGGTTCATTAAGACCTTTTTTGTATAGTTTTGTGTATTCTTACCCCCTCTTCACAATCTCATCTGTTTCTCTTAAGTCCTTACCATTTCTGTCCTTTATTGTGCCCACATTTGCATGAAATGGTCCCTTGATATATCCAATCTTCCTGAAAAATCTCTAGTCTTTCCCCTTCTATCGTTTTCCTCTATTTCTTTGCATTGTTCATTTAAAAAGGCTTTCTTACCTCTCCTGTCTATTCTCTGCAACTCTTCACTCAGCTCGGTATACATTTCCCTTTTTCCCTTGCCTTTCACTTCGTGTTTTTCTTCAGCTATTTGTAACATCTCCTCAGACAACTACTTTGTCTTCTTTCATTTTCTTTTTCTTTGAGATGATTTTGGTCACTGTCTCCTGTGCAATGTTATAAACATCCATCCGTAGTTCTTCAGGCACTCTTTCTACCAGGTCTAATCCCTTGAATATATTTATCACATCCACTGTATACTCATAAGAGGTTTGAGTTATATCATACTTGAATGGCCTAGTGGTTTTCCCTACTTTCTTCAATTTAAGTCTGAATTTAACAATAAAGTGCTTATGATCTGAGCCACAGTCAGCTCCAGGTCTTTTTTATGATGTTTCTATAGAGTTTCTCCATCTTTGGCTGCAAAGAACACAAATAATCTGATTTCAATATTGATCATCTGATGATACCCACTTGTGAAGTAGTCTTGTGTTTTGGAAAGGGTGTTTTCTATGAGCGGTGTCATCTTCACAAAACTCTGTGAACCTTTGCCCTGCTTCATTTTACACACCAATACAAACTTGCCTGTTAGTGTGGGGATCTCTTGACCTCCGAATTTGGCATTCCAATCCCCTGTGATGAAAATGACATCCTCTTTGCTATTAGTTCTAGAAGGTGTTGTAGATCTTCATAGAACCATTTAACTTCAGCTTCTTCAGCATCAGTATTTGGGGCTTAGACTTGTATTACTCTGATGTCTAATAGTTTACCTAGGAAAAGTGAAGTCACTCAGTCATGTTCGACTTTTTGTGACCCCATGGAATGTGGCTACCAGGCTCCTCCGTCCATGGGATTTTCCAGGCAAGAGTATCAGAGTGGGTTGACATTTCTTCTCCAGGGGATCTTCCTGACCCAGGGATTGCACCCAGATCTCCTGCATTGCAGGCAGAAACTTTACCCTCTGAGCCACCAGGGAAGCCACGAGGAAAGAAACACAGATTATTCTGTCATTTTTGAGACTGCGCACAAGTACTGAATTTTGGACTCTCTTGTTTTCTATGAGAGCTACTCCATTTATTCCCAGGAATTCTTGCCTACAGTAGTAGATATAATGGTCATCTGAATTAAATTTGCCAGTTCCCATCCATTTTAGTTCACTGATTCCCAAGATGTAGATGCTCATCTTGCCATGTCCTGTTTGACCACATGCAATTTACCTTGATTCATGGACCTAACATTCCAGGTTCCTATGCAATATTATTCTTTACAGCATCAGACATTACTTTTACCATTAGACACATCCACAAGTGAGCCGACTTCCACTCTGGCCCAGACACTTCATTCACTCTGAAGCTATTAGGAATTGCCCTCCACATTTCCCCAGTAGCACACTGGACACCTTCCCACCTGGGGGTGGGGGTTATCTTTCAGTGTCATATCTTTTTGCCTTTTCACACTGTCCATGGGGTTCTCGAGGCAAGAATACTGGAGTGAATTGACATTTCCTCTTCCAGGGGACGACATTTTGTCAGAATTCTTTACTATGACCTGTCCATCTTGTGTGGCCCTGCACAGCATGGCTCATAGATTCACTAAATTATGCAAACCCTTTTGCCATGACAAGGCTGTGATCCACAAAGGCAATCAAACTCATATCTTCTGCATTGGCAGGCAAATTCTTTACCATTCAGCCACGTGGGAAGCCCTCTTCCCAGTATGCATTGAGCCACGTGGGAAGCCCTCTTCCCAGTATGCAATTGGATAAATATATTTATTTCTCTCCATTTAAAATAAGTCAACCAACCCACATTATGTCTCAGTACTTGTTCTAGGCATTAAGAGAAAAAAAAATAAATGAGATATACTAGTGCACCTCATGGAACCTAAAATCTAATGGGAAAATATAAAAACAGAACAAGAGAGATCCAGGCCTTGGAAAGAGTAAGAGTAAAATCTTGAAGTAGGAATTAACATGGGATTCTCAAGGAATATTGAAATCAACATCAGTGACTTTGATGGAGAGAAAAGTAGATTTTTATATTTTTCTTTACTAGTTAACATTATATTTATGTTGAGGGCATCAGTTACTGAATTCTTTTATCTTTCTCAGGGAAATTTTTTTATAAATTAATATTTCAGCCTTAGGATTTATGTAAGGCTTATCCTTTATTTTATTTTATTTTTTTATGGCAAATGATGTGTCCCTTTTATAGTGTTTAAGAAACATAATTAAGTCATATTGAGTCATCTTGAGTTTTTGGTTGCTGAATTGATTCTTTGTCTCTAACACCTCTTTGTGACCTGGACCACCTCTGTCATGGTTTCAACAAGGCTGCTGTGCTCAGAGGAGTGGGTACTGGGAAAAGCTGCTCTGAAAAGATGGTGAATTGGCCAAAAATTTGTGGAAAGTTTATGCCAAACTATAAATTTAGACACTAGAATTTTTCTTTTGGTTTTAGGTCTTGGGCAAAAAAGTCAGAAAAAAACAGTTCTAGATAGAGTTAAGAGACATACTTATTAGGCTTTGCTTTACGAGATGGTCCCTTCCTTCATTCAATATATGGTTGAGTGAGCAGTTCTATCTGCCAAGTCTGAGCTAGGTGCAGGAATTCATCTTTGTAGGTAATTTTGAGCTGTGTGTATGTGTGTGTTTTGGCCATGCTATGGGGGATGTGGGATCTTAGTTCCCTGAAGAGGGATCAAGTGGAAGTGCCAAGTCTTAACCACTGGATTGCCAGGGAAGTCCCCAAACTGTGCATTGAAAGGTGGATAGGAGATTACAGACAGAGAAAAAGGGAAGGGAATGTTAGGCAAAAACATAGATCCTTAAAATGGCAAGGAGTCTTCCAAATGAAGAGAGCAGGTTAAGGACCTCAAGTCTAGGAAATGTGTAGTTATGAAAAAAAAAGTGATTAATTTCCCCACTGTTGGCATTAAGGGTGTTTCCATTTTATTTATTTAATTTTTAGGCTTTTCCTTTAAATGAACAAGTTTTGGGGGAAATATTATCAAATGTGAAAGTTGTTGTGAAAGGGTTTTAAAACCATGTTGTGATATGAAAAAAATTAAAAATAGGTTTTCCTAAAAACTACTATACTCAATTCCATTATCTCTCAAATATAAGTCTTGCTAAGTCACTTCAGTCATGTCTGACTCTATGTGACCCCATAGAGGGCAGCCACCAGGCTTTCCTGCCCCTGGGTTTCTCCAGGCAAGAACACTGGAGTGGGCTGCCATTTCCTCCTCCAATGCATGAAAGTGAAAAGTGAAAGTGAAGTCGCTCAGTCTATCCGACTCTTAGTGACCCCATGGACTGCAGCCTACCAGGCTCCTCCGTCCATGGGATTTTCCAGGCAAGAGTACTGGAGTGGGGTGCCGTTGCCTCCTCCGTCAAATATAAGTTTAAAATTCATTTCAGTAAGATTTCATTCTTGAACTTTGTTCAGCTTTACCAAATATGTCCAATTAGAATTCCTGGAAGTTCACAAGTAGAGTGCAGTTTTTAGGGGTGCATTTAGCAGAATCCAACAATCTCTGGGAGTCCCATACAGTTACAATACTGGCTTTCCCTCACTCATGCTACCTGGGACTCAGCCTTCATTTCCACAATGTTAATAACTACAACTGCATACAGATTTCTTAGGAGGCAGGTCAGGTGGTTGAGTATTCCCAACTCATTAAGAATTTTCCACATTTGTTGTAACCCACACAGTCAAAGGCTGTGGCATAGTAAATAAATCAGAAATAGATGTTTTTCTGGAACTCTCTTGCTTTTTCAATGATTCAACAGATGTTGGAAATTTGAGCTCTGGTTCCTCTGCCTTTTCTAAATCCAGCTTGAACATCTGGAAGTTCACAGTTCACATATTGCTGAAGCCTGGCTTGGAAAAATTTGAGCATTACCTTCCTAGTGTGTGATGTAAGTGCAATCGTGCAGTAGTTTGAGCATTCTTTGGCATTGCCTTTATTTGGGATTGGAATGAAAATTGACCTTTTCCAATCCTGTGGCCATTGCTGAGTTTTTCAAATTTGCTGGCATATTGAGTGCTGGACTTTCACATCATCATCTTTCAGGATTTGAAACAGCTCAACTGGAATTCTATCACTTCCACTAGCTTTGTTCATAGTGATGCTTCCTAAGGTCCACTTGACTTCACATTCCAGGATGTCTGCCTCTAGATGAGTGATCACACCATTGTAATTATCTGGGTTGTGAAGATCTTTTTTGTATAGTTCTTCTGTGTATTCTTGCCACCTCTTCTTAATGTCTTTTGCTTCTGTTAGGTCAATACCATTTCTGTCCTTTATTGTGCCCACCTTTGCTTGAAATTTTCCCTTGGTATCTCAGTTTTTATTGAAGATATCTCCAGTCTTTCCCATTCTATTGTTTTCCTCTATTTCTTTGCATTGATCACTGATGAAGGCTTTCTTATCTGTGGCAAATAGATGAGGAAACAGTGAAAGACTTTATTTTGGGGGGCTCCAAAATCACTGCAGATGGTGACTGCAGCTTTGAAATTAAAAGACCCTTGCTCCTAGGAAGAAAAGTTGTGACCAACTTAGACAGCATATTGAAAAACACAGACATTACTTTGCCAACAAAGGTCCACCTAGTCACAGTTATGGTTTTTCCAGTAGTCATGTATTGATGTCAGAGTTGGACTATAAAGAAAGCTGAATACCAAAGAATTGATGCTTTTGAACTGTGGTGTTGGAGAAGACTCTTGAGAGTCCCTTGGACTGCAAGGAGATCCAACCAGTACATCCTAAAGGAGATCAGTCCTGAATACTCATTGGAAGGACTGATGCTGAAGCTGAAGCTCCAGTGCTTTGGCCACCTGATGAGAAGAACTGACTCACTGAAAACAAGACCCTGATGCTGGGAAAGATTGAAGGCAGGAGGAGAAGGGGATGACAGAGGATGAGATGGTTGGATGGCATCACCAACTCAACGGACATGAGTTTGAGTAAATTCCGGGAGTTGGTGCTGGACAGGGAGGCCCGGCATGCTACAGTCCATGGGGTCTCAAAGAGTCAGACCCAACTAAGCGACTGAAGTGGAATGAGCAACTACACCTCAAAAATTTCATGTAGAATTATACTTAAATAGCTTCAGATATTAGTAGGTACTTTTATATTATAGACCAATGATTATACAGTTCTATTAATACCCTGTAATTTATTTCCAAGAGAAGCTCATGGCTCAATGGTAAAGAATCTGCCTACCAATGAAGGCTAACCACTCCAGTATTCTGGCTTGGAGAATTCCATGGACTGTTTATTCCATGGGGTCGCAAAGAGTTGGACACTACTGAGTGACTTTCACACACACACACACACACACACACCAATGCAGGAGATGTGGGTTTGATTCCTGGGTCAGGAAGATCCCCTGGAAAAGGAAACAGCAACCCACTCCAGTATTCTTGCCTGGAAAATCCCATGGACAGAGGAGCCTGACAGGTTCATGGGGTCACAAAAGAGCTGGACACCACTGAGTGGCTAAACAACACTATGACTTCCAATTTATTTTTATTTATTTATTTCAGAGTCATATAAAAATATTCTAACATTTTCTTCTTTAAAAAAAAAAGTTTCATTACTTATTTTGATCTTACTCATATGGCAAAAAGTTTTTCAGCAATTTTGGACAATTTTTGCTATATTTTCAAATGATCTGTCAAAATGATAAGAGTTTTGGTAGCACTTTTATAAATAGCACTATGGCGTATTATACTTGAGGTTGTGTTTTCATTTAAAATAAATAGTGTACTTTAAAAGCCATACTTTCTCTTTTAAAGCAATTCATTTTTACATCCAGTTTGGAATCTTTTCAATTAATAATTCTTCTGTATTTAAACTTTTTTGTTTTAAAGTATTTTTAATTGTAATTTGAGAAATAATAAATTTGAAGCTTGACATTTTTATTTGAGTCAATGTCGCTGATATTGCTTAGCTTTCTAGTTTATTTTAATAGTAAAGAATTCATACTTACTATGCATGATTACTAATTAAATCCAAAATTCTCATTAAGAAATTATAGTTCGCAATAACTTTATAAAATGTTTATCAGGTTAGTTTTCTACACATATTCATTTGTATATTTATTATAATTTATTGTTAGACATTTCTTTAGCCACCTCCACATATTTAAAATTACTTTACCCAGATTTTAAAGGTCAGCTTTATTGACACATAATTTTAATACACTAAAATTTGCTATAAATTTTCAGTAAGTTTTCACTGTAAATGTGAGTATATGCATACATTTGTTAGCAACTAGCATAAAATTTCCATCACTCCCCAAATTTTATTTCCTCCCTTTTAACTGACAGTCCTTATAATTTTTACTCCATTTTTAAAATAAGTTCTTTTAGTATTTTAATATAAAGTCTCACAAATCTTTTGCTTCTTTTTTTTTTTAATTCATCATATACCTAACCCACTCCAGTGTTCTCGCCTGGAGAATCCCAGGGACGGGGAAGCCTGGTGGGCTGCAGTCTATGGGGTCAAACAGAGTTGGACATGACTGAAGTGACTTAGCAGCAGCATACATAACCCTTAAGCTATTAATAAATAATATATACACATAACCTCAATGAATCTCTAAGACAAGCCTATGAGATAAATGCTATAGATAGTTACACTCTGCAAAAGTAGAGAGTGAGGTTTAAAAATGTTAAATTTCTCCAAGTTCCTACAGCTGTTTCACAAACAGTGGGATACAAACTCTGTTCTCTGTGGTTCTAAAAACTGATCTGGTAGCAGCTATGTGATACTACCTTCATAGAATAGCATTGAAACATGTATAATATCATGTATGAAACGAGTCGCCAGTCCAGATTCGATGCACGGTACTGGATGCTTGGGGCTGGTGCACTGGGACGACCCAGAGGGAGGGTAGGGGAGGGAGGAGGGTTCAGGATGGGGAACGTGGGTATACCTGTGGTGGATTCATTTAGATATTTGGCAAAACTAATACAATATTGTAAAGTTTAAAAATAAAATAAAATTAAAAAAAAAGTTAAAAATAAAATAAAATAAAATTGAAAAAAATAAAAATAAAATAAAATTTAAAAAAAGAAAGAAAGAAAAAAGTAATACAAGTAGAGTAAACATAAGTCCAGTTTTGCTTTATATCTGTTATTGTGGATTAATTTTTACAGTGCCCATTTATGGATACTTGCAAAAAATTCCTGCTTGTTTGGTAAATTGTATGATCACCCTATTTATAATAGGCATTATTGATTGACATGATTTATACTGAGTATGTGAAACCTAGAGAGAGATTTATAGAGTTGAAGGAGATGAAGTCTGTAATGTCATTTACTGATGCTTCATTGACTTTTATAACTTTGACTTTTAGAGAAAAATGACATAATGCTGACACTTACCAGAGATTTGTTAGTATTCAGCAATTTGTTACCTAGCAATTCCAATTCTTCTACTTGGTGCCAGATGAGATAGATACTTAAGTACAGAGATTAAATGAAGGAGTGAACTTTGTGAACACTCAATACTTCTTTGCTCTTTCAGCTTTGACTGAGAAATACAATCATTAAAATTTTTAACAGGAACCTATAATAGAGTGGCTTTTGGTGGGGGGTGGAAATGTGGATCAAAAAGTATGATGAGAGCAGAAGAAAATAAATAGAAGTAGTATAAAAGAGAGGTGAATACCAACAAAAATTTTAATCATGCCAGATCTATACTTTAAAAGAGAGAGATAAAGAGTGTTTGACATAAAAACAATCCATTCCTTCATTTCAGTCATTCTGAACAGATATAATAGAATATTTAGTATTATTCTATGAAAATGTGACTGGGCTTCCCTGGCGGCTCAGAGGTTAAAGCGTCTGCCTGCAATGCAGGAGACCTGGGTTCGATCCCTGGGTCAGGAAGATCCCCCAGAGGAGGAAATGGCAACCCACTCCAGTATTCTTGCCTGGAGAATCCCATGGACAGAGGAGCCTGGTAGGATACAGTCCACGGCGTTGCAAAAAGTCGGACACAACTGAGCGACTTCACATATGCAAATGTGAACAAGATGGTGAAAATAAAGTAGAAAATATTCCCAGCATAAAGGTCACTCTGTTATTAAAGGATGTCTAAATTATTTTATCTGTGATGTGCAGAAAAACACTGGAGTTTTCAACTGAAGAAAGTACGGAATGACGCTGCTGCTGCTGCTAAGTCGCTTCAGTCGTGTCCTACTCTGTGCGACCCCAGAGACGGCAGCCCACCAGGCTCCCCCGTCCCTGGGATTCTCCAGGAAAGAACACTGGAGTGGATTGCCATTTCCTTCTCTAGAATGACACTCTAGTAACTGATAAATAGTTCAGAGACAATCATGGAGTAAATCAGATAAAACTGCCTACTTTTTTTTTTGTCTGTTTTTTTTTTTAATTTTATTTTTAAACTTTACATAATTGTATTAGTTTTGCCAAATACCAAAATGAATCCACCACAGGTATACATGTGTTCCCCATCCTGAACCCTCCTCCTTCCCCCCTCCCCATACCATCCCTCTGGGTCGTCCCAGTGCACTAGCCCCAAGCATCCAGTGGGGCTGGACTGGCATCTCGTTTCATACATGATATTTTACATGTTTCAATGCTATTCTCCCAAATCTTCCCACCCTCTCCCTCTCCCTCAGAGTCCATAAGACTGTTCTATACATCAGTGTCTCTTTTGCTGTCTTGTACACGGGTTATTGTTACCATCTTTCTAAATTCCATATATATGCGTTAGTATACTGTATTGGTGTTTTTCTTTCTGGCTTACATCACTCTGTATAATAGGCTCCAGTTTCACCCACCTCATTAGAACTGATTCAAATGTATTCTTTTTAATGGCTGAGTAATACTCCACTGTGTATATGTACCATAGCTTTCTTATCCATTCATCTGCTGATGGACATCTAGGTTGCTTCCATGTCCTGGCTATTATAAACAGTGCTGCGATGAACATTGGGGTACACGTGTCTCTTTCCCTTCTGGTTTCCTCAGTGTGTATGCCCAGCAGTGGGATTGCTGGATCATAAGGCAGTTCTATTTCCAGTGTTTTAAGGAATCTCCACACTGTTCTCCATAGTGGCTGTACTAGTTTGCATTCCCACCAACAGTGTAAGAGGGTTCCCTTTTCTCCACACCCTCTCCAGCATTTATTATTTGTAGACTTTTGGATCGCAGCCATTCTGACTGGTGTGAGATGGTACCTCATAGTGGTTTTGATTTGCATTTCTCTGATAATGAGTGATGTTGAGCATCTTTTCATGTGTTTGTTAGCCATCTGTATGTCTTCTTTGGAGAAATGTCTATTTAGTTCTTTGGCCTATTTTTTGATTGGGTCATTTATTTTTCTGGAGTTGAGCTGTAGGAGTTGCTTGTATATTTTTGAAATTAGTTGTTTGTCAGTTGCTTCATTTGCTATTATTTTCTCCCATTCTGAAGGCTGTCTTTTCACCTTGCTAATAGTTTCCTTTGATGTGCAGAAGCTTTTAAGGTTAATTAGCTCCCATTTGTTTATTTTTGCTTTGAGGTCTCTGTAATGCTGTTTCTTTTGCTTGGGAATCTTCCTCCAGTTATACATATGGTTTTCCTTATCTCAATCACTGAAAAGTCACCTGCTTAGTGAGGACTTCCACAGTCACCCTACTTAAGTCGCTAAATCCTGTACGCATATGCATGCACACACATGCAACACTTTCTAGCCTCCTCTCTGTATTTGCCCACTTACCACACCATTCCACCTGTTACAATATATATTTTTCTTATTTTTTATGTTCATGATCTCGATTCTACTAAAACCTGAAGGTCATGAAAACGGGGATTTATATTTATTTTGTTCACTGCTGCTGCTGCTGCTAAGTCACTTCAGTTGTGTCCGACTCTGTGTGACCCCATGGACGGCAGCCCACCAGGCTCCCCCGTCCCTGGGATTCTCCAGGCAAGAACACTGGAGTGGGTTGCCATTTCCTTCTCCAATGCATGAAAGTGAAAAGTGAAAGTGAAGTCACTCAGTCGTGTCCAACTCCTAGCGACCCCATGGACTGCAGCCTACCAGGCTCCTCCATCCATGGGATTTTCCAGGCAAGAGTACTGGAGTGGGGTGCCATTGCCTTCTCCATTTTGTTCACTACTAACCTCCAAAACACAGATCAGTACCTGGTAGGGTTTAATAGATTTCAGTCTCATGCATAAAGAATGAAAGAAGAAATAATTCTACTTCAGTCCAGATAGTTTTACAAAGTCATGGGGAGTAAACCGGAGGGTAGCATGTTAGCTCAGTTCAGATAAATCACTCAGTCATGTCCAACACTTTGCAACCACATGAACCACAGCACATCAGGCCTCCCTGTCCATCTCCAACTCCCAGAGCCTACCCAAACTCATGTCCATTGAGTTGGTGATACCATCCAACTATCTCATCCTCTGTTGTCCCTTTCTCCTTCTGCCCTCAATCTTTCCCAGCATCAGGGTCTTTTCAAATAAGTCAGCTCTTTGCATCAGGTGGCCAAATATTGGAGTTTCGGCTTCAACATCAATCCTTCCAATGAACACCCAGGATTGATCTCTTTTAGGATGGACTGGTTGGATCTCCTTGCAGTCCAAGCGACTCTCAAGACTCTTCTCCAACACCACAGTTCAAAAGCATCAATTCTTTGGTGCTCAGCTTTCTTTATAGTCCAACTCTCACATCCTTACATGACTACTAGAAAAACCATAGCCTTGACTGGTAGCATGTTAGGCTCATCTGCAATCTGTCTTTTTATGAGTTAATAGTTGCTCAGACCATGAGTACAACATTCCTAAAGTGACTAGATGAACTGATCATAATACCTTTAAGACTCACAGACTGGATGAGAGGTTGAATTTGAATTTCATTTTCTTTAATATAGAGAAATTCTGATGACATAGGGAAGGTACAAAAAGCACTACAAATTACAATAATAAAATAAAGAATGTCTGTCCCATTTGATCTTGGGGCTTGCTAGTTTTCTGCTATTGTATCTAACCCTAAAGACTTGCTTGTGTGAATCTGAAAGACAATGATTGAACCAACAGGAAGGGTGAAGAATGTCTGGACTCTGGGAGTGAGGGTGGAGGACACTGATTATGCAGGAGGAACAGTAGTGGATGGAGGTTGTTGTGCTTTTTTTAGTAAAATAGGTACAGTTTAGAACACAAACATTTGTACCAAGTGGGGGAAAAAAGTATTGTTTTATATGTCTTTATTTCTTTAACAGTTTTATAGATACAAAATCATTTTTTTTGGTTTTTAAATATGACTCTAAAATTTAACTGACTCAGTGAAACAATTTGAGAAAATGAAATAATTTGAGCTCAACAGCACAACTTGAAACAGCAAAGACCTGCCCGTACTGTTGTGCCAAATTCACTTGATAAAATCAGTCAGTTCAGTCTCTCAGTCGTGTCTTACTCTTTGCAACTCAATGGACTGCAGCATCCCAGGCTTCCCTGTCTGTCACCATCTCCCAGAGCTTGCTCAAACACATACCCATTGAGTCTATGATGCCATCCAACCAAGTCATCCTTTGTTATCCCCTTTTTTTTCCTGCCTTCAAAATTTCCCAGTATCAGGGTCCCTTTCAGTGACTCAGATGTTCTCATCAGGTGACCAAAATATTGGAGTTTCAGCATCAGCCCTTCAAATGAATATTCAGGACTGATTTTCTTTCTGTTCAGTTCAGTTCAGTTCAGTAGCTCAGTCATGTCTGACTCTTTGTGACCCCATGAATCTCAGCACGCCAGGCCTCCCTGTCCATCACCAACTCCTGGAGTTCACTCAAACTCACGTCCATTGCATCAGTGATGCCATCGGGTTTAATCTATTTGTAGTCCAAGGGACTCTCAAGAGTCTTCTCCACACCACAGTACAAAAGCATCAATTCTATGGTGCTCATTTTTCCTTATATTCCAACTTTCACATCCATACATGACTACTGCAAAAACCATAACTTTGACAAGATGGATCTTTGTTGGCAAAAACATGCCTCTTCTTTTTAATATGTTATCTAGGTTGGTCATAGCTTTTCTTCCAAGAAGCAAGTGTCTTTTAATTTCCTGGCTACATTCACCATCTGCAGTGACGTTGGAGTCCAGGAAAATAAAGTCTTGACTGTTTCCATTGTTTCCCTATCTATTTGCCATGAAGTGATGGGACTGGATGCCATGATCTTAGTTTTTCAATGTTGAGTTTTAACTCAACATTTTTGACACTCCTCTTTCACTTTCTTCTAGAGGCTCTTCAGTTCCTCTTAAATTTCTGCCGTACAGATCTCCGTATCTGAGGTTATTGACATTTCTCCCAGCAATCTTGATTCCAGCTTGTGTTTCATCCAGCCTGGCATTTCACATGATGTACTCAGTATATAACTTAAATAAACAGGGTGGCAATATACAGCCTTGACATACTCCTTTCCCAATTTAGAACCAGTCCATGTTCCATGTCCAGTTCTAACTGTTGCTTCTTGACCTGCATACAGATTTCTCAGGAAGCAGGTCAGGTGGTCTGGTATTCCCATCTCTTGAATTTTCCACAGTTTCTTGTGATCCACAAAAGGCTTTGGTGTAATAGATAAAGCAGAGATAGATGTATTTCTGGAATTATCTTGCTTTTTCTATGATCAAATGAATGTTGGCAATTTGATCTCTGGTTCCTCTGCCTTTTCTATATCTGGCTTGAACATCTGAAAGTTCATGGTTCACTTACCATTGAAGCCTGGCTTGGATAATTTTCAACATTACTTTGCTAGTGTGTGAGATGAGTACAATTGTGTGGTAGTTTGAACATTCTGTGACATTGCATTTCTTTGGGATTGGAATGAAAATTGACCTTTTCCAATCTTGTGACCACTGCTGAGTTTTCCAAATTTGCTGGCGTATTGAGTGCAGCACTTTCACAGCATCATCGTTTGGGATTTGAAATAGCTCAACTGAATTCCGTCACCTCCACTAGCTTTGTCTGTAGTGATGCTTCCTAAGGCCCATTTGACTTCACATTCCAGGATGCTTGACTCCAGGTGAGTGATCACGCCATCATGATTATCTGGGTCATGAGGACATTTTTTTGTATAGTTCTTCTGTGTGTTCTTGCCATCTCTTCTTAATATCTTCTGCTTCTGTTAGGTCCATACCATTTCTGTCCTTTATCAAGCCCATCTTTTCATGAAATGTCCCCTTGGTATCTCTAATTTTCTTGAAGAAGTCTCTACTCTTTCCCATTCTATTTTTTCCTCTATTTTTTTGCATTGATCACTAAGGAAGGCTTTCTTATCTCTCCTTCCTATGCTTAGGAACTCTGTAATCAAATGGGTATATCTTTCCTTTTCTCCTTTGCCCTTTGCTTCTCTTCATTTCCCAGCTATTTGTAAAGTTTCCTCAGACAGCCATTTTTCCTTTTTGCATTTCTTTTTCTTGGGGATGGTCTTTATCACTGCCTCTTGTGCAATGTTCCAAACCTCCATCCACAGTTCTTCAGGCTGTCTGTCAGATTTAATCCCTAGAATCTATTTGTCACTTCCATTGTATAATCATAAGGGATTTGATTTAGGTCATGCCTGAATGGTTTAGTTTTCCCTACTTTCTTCAATTTAAGTCTGAAGTCTTCAATAAGGAGTTCATGATCTGAACTTGAACTTTTATTTCTGACATTTAATAGTCTTGGAGGATAACACTTTGATGATGTTTAATAAAATGTACATGTACAATAATGTGTTGTCACTGCCCTTCATTTAATTTCTAACTACATGGCATGTACTGTGGAGAGTGAAACTTGCATACATAATTTTTAATTCTCACAGCAACTCAGCCAAATAGATATTACAATCTGTTTTATGCAATAAGGTTAATTTGGAGGAGATCAGATAATAAAAGGAAGAATGATCAACACTGAAACTGTGTCTTGCTGATTTCATCAGTTAAAACATTTTTATAAGTAGTGCTCTTATTTTATATTTAGAGTGAAAATTAAAGACAGAAAAGAAAGAAAAAGTATTATAATAAAGAAACTAGAAGTATAAACATATGTATATGTATACATTTAATTAATTTTTGTCATGGTTATTAATTAATGCATAAATTAAAATATATATTTGTATATTATGTAGAAATTAAAGGGCAAATTTTCCTAGAAAGAAAATCACTTTTCTGATACAAGCCACCTGTAAAGCCATAAATATTTTACAACTCAGCTCAAATATTTAATTTTGTTTCCAAGTTGAGATTGCTAGCTGAAATTTGTCTAAATGTCTAAATTAGGGGGGAAAAATGAACATTACTGGAAATATATTGACATAGTTTACTAATTTATACTACATTTAAAATGCCAACTTATACGTATAAATCAAAAATATATATGAGAACTGCCATAGGAATATAGGCACAAATAAGTTTATCATAAATGACTTACAGGTGAAGAAGAGGTAGTATCTGATGCCACATGTAAAGAGCTTTAAAGCCGTCACTTCTGTTCTCACTGCAGATAAAGACTCAAAAATTGAAAATCTACAACCCTTCTTAGATCCATTAGAATATTGAGGTCATGGGTAAACTGCTAACATGAAAAACTGAAGAAAGGGCCAAATACAGAGAATCACAGTGTAGTGTAAGCAGAAAGCTCTGGAAATAACTGACTGGAAGATTTACATAGTAATTAACAAATTGCTGGAGGTTAGGTGTGAACTAGAGTTAAAACTATTGAGGCCCTTTTGTGAGTTTTACCTCCAGAAGCAGTATCAGATTATCACAGATAAAACCAGAAAAATATCCCCTTATACTCAGGTTGGCAGAGGTGAAAAGTAGTCATTGTTAACAAGTTAAGGGGAAAAGTAGCCATTTTATTAGAAGCTTAGAGTGTTCTGTTTTCCTTAGAAAAAGCTCACACACCTAACAGTCTGTATCCTGAAAATGGTCCCATTAGTAGAATTCCTGTTTTTCATTTTAAAAAGCCAAAATAAATTTATCTACTTATTTATCTATGCATGTTTTCAAATCCCTTGGAAAAAAAGTCATATCTTGAATCACATTTTTTTCTTTTTTTTGCTAAAACATGATTCTGGTGTTTAATGTAAATGCTATATAATCTGTAGTTTAAGTAAGCAGTGAAAGATATTTATGAGCAAAAATTGCAGTCAAATTGCCTTCTTCCTTCCAAATCAAATTCTTCCTTTTCCTAGTTGTATGACCTTGGTCAATCTACTTGATTTGTCTGCGTTTTATTTTCCTAATCTGTACAATATGATGTACAGTGTACATCAGTTCAATTCAGTCACTCGGTCATGTCCGACTCTTTGCAACACCATGAACTGCAGCACGTCAGGCCTCCCTGTCCATCACCAACTCCCGGAGTCCACCCAAATCCATGTCCATTGAGTTGGTGATGCCATCCAACCATCTCATCCTCTGTCATCCCCTTCTTCTCCTGCCCTCAATCTTTCTCAGCATCAGGGTCTTTTCAAATGAGTCAGCTCTCCACATCAGGTACCCAAAGTACTGGACTTTCAGTTTCAACATCAGTCCCTCCAATGGACACCCAGGACTGATCTCCTTTAGGATGGACTAGTTGGATCTCCTTGTAGTCCAAGGGACTCTCAAGAGTCTCTCCAACACCACAGTTCAAAAGCATCAATTCTTCGGCGCTCAGCTTTCTTTATAGTCCAACTCTCACATCCATATATGACCACTGGAAAAACCATAGCCTTGACTAGATGGACCTTTGTTGGCAAAGTAATGTCTCTGCTTTTTAATGTGCTGTCTAGGTTGGTCATAACTTTCCTCCCAAGGAGCAAGCATCTTTTAATTTCATGGCTGCAATCCCCATCCGCAGTGATTTTGGAGCCCAGAAAAATGAAGTCAGCCACTGTTTCCACTGTTTCTCCATCTATTTCCCATGAAGTGATGGGACAGGATGCTATGGTCTTTGTTTTCTGAATGTTGAGCTTTACGCCAACTTTTTCACTCTCCTCTTTCACTTTCATCAAGAGGCATTTTAGTTCCTCTTCACTTTCTGACATAAGGGTGCTGTCATCTGCATATCTGAGGCTATTAATATTTCTCCCAGCTATCTTGATTCCAGCTTGTGCTTCCTCCAGCCCAGGGTTTCTCATGATGTACTCTGCATATAAGTTAAATAAGCAGAGTGACAATATACAGCCTTGACGTACATACTCCTTTTCCTTTTCCTATTTGGAACCAGTGTACATAGCACAGTGTAATAGCCTCTACCTTGTAGGGTGTCTGTGAGGATTTGAATGAGTGTTGTATAAGTAGTTTTGATGCTGCCCCTATTGTTAATACTGTTATTGTTGCCATTGTTGTTTTAATTCTAATGGGTAACAAGTTGACTCATATTCATATAATCAAAGGAAATTGTCCTCACCATTCCATGTTAACCGCTGGAAATGTTGATCACTTATAGCAACATTTGTTCAGGAAGCCCTTCAATACTTTATATCAATTAAAATATAATATCTTGCTTTAGGGACAGAGACCGACATTGTTTTTACTACTATCTCATCAAGAACCCAGTATTGAAGTTATCTTTCTCAGCTAACTGCTGCTGCTGCTGCCAAGTCACTTCAGTCGTGTCTGACAAATGACCTGATAGACAGAAGCCCACCGGGCTCCCCCATCCCTGGGATTCTCCAGGCAAGAACACTGGAGAGGGTTGCCATTTCCTTCTCAGCTAGAGACATATGCAAATATTATGTATCAGTTCAGTTCAGTCACTCCGTAGTGTCCAGCTCTTTGCAACCCCATGAATTACAGCACGCCAGGCCTCCCTGTCCATTACCAACTCTCGGAGTGTACTCAAACTCAAGACCATTGAGTCAGTGATGCCATCCAGCCATCTCATCCTCTGTCGTCCCCTTCTCCTCCTGCTCCCAATCCCTCCCAGGATCAGGGTCTTTTCCAGTGAGTCAACCCTTCCCATGAGGTGGCCAAAGTACTGGAGTTTCAGCTTTAGCATCAGTCCTTCCAATGAACACCCAGGACTGATGTCCTTTGGGATGGACTGGTTAGATGTCCTTGAAGTCCAAGGGACTCTCAAGAGTCTTCTCCAACACCACAGTTCAAAAGCATCAATTCTTCAGTGCTCAGCTTTCTTCACAGTCCAACTCTCACATCCATACATGACCACAGGAAAAACCATAGCCTTGACCTTTGTTGGCAAAGTAGTATCTCTGCTTTTCAATATGCTATCTAGGTTGTTTATAACTTTCCTTCCAAAGAGTAAGCACCTTTAATTTCATGGCTGCAGTCTCCATCTGCAGTGATTTTGGAGCCCCCAAAAATAAAGTGTGACACTGTTTCCACTGTTTCCCCATCTATTTCCCATAAAGTGATGGGACCACATGCCATGATCTTAGTTTTCTGAATGTTGAGCTTTAAGCCAACTTTTTCACTCTCCTCTTTCACTTTCATCAAGAGGCTTTTGAGTTCCTCTTCACTTTCTGCCATAAGGGTGGTGTCATCTGCATATCTGAGATTCCTGATATTTCTCCTGGCAATCTTGATTCCAGCTTGTGCTTCTTCTAGCCCAGCGTTTCTCATGATGTATTCTGCATTAAGTTAAATAAGCAGGGTGACAGTATACAGCCTTGACGTACTCCTTTTCCTATTTGGAACCAGTCTGTTGTTCCATGTCCAGTTCTGACTGTTGCTTCCTGACCTGCATACAAATTTCTCAAGAGGCGGGTCAGGTGGTCTGGTATTCCTATCTTTTTCAGAATTTTCCACAGTTTATTGTGATCCACACAGTCAAAGGCTTTGGCATAGTCAATAAAGCAGAAATAGATGTTTTTCTGGAACTCTCTTGCTTTTTCCATGATCCAGCAGATGTTGGCACCTTGAGCTCTTGTTCCTCTGCCTTTTCTAAAACCAGCTTGAACATCAGGAAGTTCACGGTTCACGTATTGCTGAAGCCTGGCTTGGAGAATTTTGAGCATTACTGTACTAGCATGTGAGATCAATGCAATTGTGAGGTAATTTGAGCATTCTTTGGCATTGCCTTTCTTTGGGATTGGAATGAAAACTGACCTTTTCCAGTCCTGTGGCCACTGCTGAGTTTTTAAAATTTGCTGGCATATTGAGTGCAGCACTTTCACAGCATCATCTTTTAGGATTTGAAATAGCTCAACTGGAATTCTATCACCTCCCCTAGCTTTGTTCGTAGTGATGCTTTCTAAAACCCACTCGACTTCACATTCCAGGATGTCTGGCTCTAGGTGAGTGGTCACACCATCGTGATTATCTGTGTCATGAAGAACTTTTTTGTACAGTTCTTCTGTGTATTCTTGCCACCTCTTCTTAATATCTTCTGCTTCTCTTAGGTCCATACCGTTTCTGTCCTTTATTGAGCCCATCTTTACATGAAGTATTCCCTTAGTATCTCGAATTTTCTTGAAGAGATCTCTAGTCCTTCCCAGTATATATATATATATATATATATCTTTTTAGTATATTATGTATACTCATACTCAATTAAACCAAAAATGACTAACACTGCCCATCAGCCTGCCATATTTTTTCCACATAGTATAGCATAGGTGTCCTGTCAGCTTTATGACAAGTTTCTGGCAGAGTTATGCATCCTCTGGGAAGTTTCCTATAGCTGCTTAAATCCCTTACACATAAAATTCTAAGAAGTTCTCCAGAAAAAAAAAAGAAAAACAAAAACAAAATCTTTAACCATTCTGCCTTCTATTCTCTGCTTTATCTTCATGTTTCTGTGAATCTTGATTTAGTATAAATGTGTCATTAATCTTTAACATATCAACTCAAGAACACAATTAAAGTCAAATAGAATAATGACTGTCATTAAACGAATACATAGGAGCACACACAAGAATGCATTCAACCACTCCATATGCTGCACAGTTACACACACACCCACTAATTTGCACAGATCCAGAACTTTTAATTCCTTGTTATAAAGCAAGGTTTGATAAATCTTTTCTGCAAGAGTCCATAACGTTATCAGGTTATGCTTTATGGGCACAGTAATCTCTGTTATAACTACCAAATTGTCACATAGAAGTAACCACAGATAGTACTAGAGAGAATAAGAATGAATTTCCTAATAAAATTTTATTCACAGATGCTGAACCTTCATTACATATAATTTTCATATGTACCACATATTATTCTTCCTAAAAATTTTGTGAACTAATTAAAAATACAAAAGCAATTCATATGTCACAGGCCATACAAAATGTGTGACAGGCTCAATTTGGCCCAGAGGTAATTATTTCTTGATGCTTGATACACAGGAATCAGAATGTTTTAAGGTGATTTTTTTTAATCTAATGGGGAAGGAAATGGCAACCCACTCTAGTGTTCTTGCCTGGGAAATCCCATGGGCAGAGGAGCCTGGTGAGCTACAGTCCATGGAGTCGCAAGAGTCAGACACGACTTAGTGACTAAACAACAACATTTAATTTAAATATTGCAACCACGACCTAAATCAACTAGCAATATAAATGTCTCAATGCACGGATTATAATATCAGCTTTATTTTCATGATTTATTTTGTCAGGTTTCACACTTTGACATCAGCGATAACAGATTACAATTTCACAACTACCACTAGTTTGAAAGCCTTGAATGAAGACATGACCTCTGCGAATCTGTTTCCAAAAATTCAGAGTAGGGCAGGTTAATTATATCAGTAGTGCCAAACTATCACCAATGATCAGGATCATCTATGGAGAAACCAAGGCCTACCACTGAGAGATGTGGCTTCACAGGGGGATTTCAACCTACAGACAGGGTTGAAAACTAATGGTTATGATATCCAGATCTCTTCTTGCTCCATAAGTTCAAGTATTTACCTTCTGTATATTTTACATTAGCATAGTATTCAACAGTGATATAGTATAACTTCAGAGAATATTGATGCAAATAATGAGTAGAAAGCCTCTGCAAAACATTTATAACTATTTAATTCCTCTTTCTTCATGGTGGCACAAAAGAAAAACACATTTCACTTCTGTTAACTTATTAGTGAAATGAATAGGAAAGAAAGACTGAATAGATTCAATCAGTACAGTTCAGTTCAGTTGCTCAGTCGTGTCCGACTCTGTGACCCCATGGACTGCACCATGCCAGGCCTCTCTGTCCATCAACAACTTCCGGAGCTTACTCAAACTCATGTCCATTGAGGCGCTGATGCCATCCAACCATCTCATCCTCTGTCATCCCCTTTTCCTTCTGCCTTCAATCATTTCCAGCTTCAGGGTCTTTTCTAATGAGTCAGTTTTTCACATCAGGTGGCCAAAGTATTGGAGTTTCAGCTTCAACATCAGTCCTTCCAATGAATATTCAAGATTGATTTCCTTTAGGATAGACTGGTTGCATCTCCTTGCTCTCCAAGGGACTCTCAAGAGTCTTCTTCAGCACCACAGTTCAAAAGCATCACTTCTTCAGTGTTCAGCTTTCTTTATAGTCCAACTCTCACATCCATACATGACTACTGGAAAAACCATACCTTTGACTTGATGGACCTTTGTTGGCAAAATAATGGCTCTGCTTTTTAATATGGTGTCTAGTTTTGTCATAACTTTTCTTCCAAGGAACAATCATCTTTTAATTTCATGGCTGCAGTCACCATCTGCAGTGATTTTGGAGCCCCCCAAAAATAAAGTCTGTCACTGTTTCCACTGTTTCCTCATCTATTTGCCATGAAATGATGGGACCAGATGCCATGATCTTAGTTTCAATAGAGACATTGAATATTCTAAGAATAGATTCAATAGAAAATGAATAAGCAAAGCAACCATACATATTTCAATCTCAATAAGTAAACCATAGAAATCTTGGAGGAGAAAAAAGCAACAACCATCAAAAAATCTGTGTTTTTCTTAATGTTTCTCTGAAACCCTTATTTCTGCACTTTAGAGTTCTTTGTAACTGAATGATTGCAGCATCATTTTCTGCTTCCATTATCCCTATTCTAAAGATTAGTTTATTCTAAAGATATGCCAAACAGTAATGTACAACATCACAGTATGGATTACTTCCTTTTAACTTTCTAGCTTTCCACTGTAAATATCTTGTCTCTACTTACCTTCTTGATTCATTGTCAATTGTCAAATTAAAAAAAAAATGATCATCAGGAAAATCAGATAATAAAGCAAAGCTTAGCATTTAGACTTCTTATAGTAATGGAGAAAAACAGGCACACAAAACACCCACATGCACATACACACACTCCTAAACAGAGCTTCAGTAATGTCAACAAGTTTTGGATATTTGGGAAAGAAGTGTTCAGGACTTTTATGGTATGAACTGAATGACCTTAAGATGGATCTTTCAAAGCAGGAAACTAGTTGAATTAGGGGAGAGGTTATAAATTAATGGCTTTGAACAGTGAGAAACATGTCTTGAAAGGAGTTTTAATAAGTATGCTATCACTCTTGAATAGTTAATGAATTTGGATCAGAGTCTTGTCTTAAAAATAAATATGAATAAATGCCTAAAGTTGGTTTTGCTTGCTTTCCGTATTTTTTTTTTTTAACACAGGAACATGTAAATACTCTTAGCACCTGTATTACACAAAGACAGAAAAGTATGTCTGGTTTGACACAAGAAGAGAAAATATGCTCATATTAATTCTCATTGACTGTGTTGGTGATGTTTTAGGCTAAACCAGAATATAAATCATTATATTCTGGGGATATACTTAATAGAGTCCAATATCACTGTTTGCTATGTCTCTGCAGTAGATAGAAACACTCTCCATTACCCAAAAGATATCTACTTCTTAAATCCCGGAACCTGTGACTATGTTACATTACATAGAAACATGTAATTTAAGGTTACATATAAATTTAAATTTGCTAATTAGTTGATCTTAAAAATAGGATATCAACAAATGTTAGTCCTTCTTTCAATAGTATTTCTCAAACATAACATCCCAAAGCCCACTAGAACTATGTTTCTAATTGACTATATTTCTAGTTTATAAATTTTTACTAGAATTTATGTTTTTATATTTTTGAAAATAATACTGCATATTTGAGAGGGGTGACTCTTTTGTTATCGAAGTTTTAGAAACTGTCTTAGGTAAAGCATCATGGTAAAGAAGTCAGAGGGACTGTGGAGCCCACTCCTGGGCATATACCCTGTGTGTGTCAGTTGCTCAGTCATGTCCGACTCTATGTGACCCCATGGACTGCAGCCCATCAGCAAAAAAAAAAAAAAAAAAAAAAAATAGGATGTATTCTGGATTATCTAAGTGCGCACAATATAATCTTCAAAATAGAAGCAGAGAGAACACTTCCAGGATGACAGTGTGAGGAGCTCCAGCAGCCTTGCCTCAATGAAACTAGTGACAATTATTTAAAGAAAAAGCTTTCCTGATGAATAACACCACAGATATAGCAATGTTGAGTGAGGGATATAGACATCACTAATATAATTCAGCTCTGAAGTGGGGGAGACCAGCAGAATCCAAAGTTCTTATAATACTTTATTTATAATGTCCACTTTGCAAGAAAAAAGTATAAGGCATGCAAAAAATCTGGGAAGTAGAGTACATACATTGGAACAAAAGCAGGCTGTGTGTATGAGCAACCAGATGTCACATTAACAGGAAAAGACTTCAAGGTGATCACTATAAATATGTTCTCATAAATAAAGTGAATCATGAAATAAAAAGTAAAGGAAGATATGATGACAATCTCACACCAAAAATAGAATATCAATAAAGAGAGATTATATAAAAGGAAAAAATTGAAATTTTGAAGCTATAAGTGTCATAGCTGAAGTGAAGTATACATCAGATGAGCTCGATTATTTATACTTGAATTGACAGAAGAAATAATCAGCAAATTTGAAGATAGATTGATATGGATTGGGGTATCTGAAGAAGAAAGAGGAAAAAAAAAAGAGAAGAAAAATGAACCGTCCCCCACCTCAGGGAAATGTGGCACACCCATTAAGTGTATGAACATATATGTTATGGCAACCATAGAAAACTAATACAGGCCAACTGTGATGGGCATTTAGTATGCCAACGTGGATAAGCTATAGACTCAAGATAAATTAGGTGTTTCTGTGAAGATATTTTGTAGAAGTAATTATAGTCAATAATCAAGGGACTTTAAGGACAGAAGATTATTCTGGATCATCCGAGTGGGACTGGTTCAGTTCATTACAAGGCATTTAAAACAGAGCTGTGTCTTCTCTGAAGAAGAATTCCACTCTATGCCTGAAAGTTTCTGTCTATCCTTTGTGGAAATCTGACTACAGATTTAGGACTTACCTAATCAATTCCCACAAACACATTAGCCAATTTCCTATGATCCAGCTCTCAATATACCAAGGGCACATTTCATGCAAAGATGGGCTTGATAAAGGACAGAAATGGTATGGACCTAACAGAAACAGAAGATATTAAGAAGAGGTGGCAAGAATACACAGAAGAACTGTACAAAAAAGATCTTCATGCCCCAGATAATCACGATGGTGTGATCACTCATCTAGAGCCAGACATCCTGGAATGTGAAGTCAAGTGGGTTTTAGAAAGCATCACTACGAACAAAGCTAGGGGAGGTGATGGTATTCCAGTTGAGCTATTTCAAATCCTGAAAGATGATGCTGTGAAAGTGCTGCACTCAATATGCCAGCAAATTTGGAAAACTCAGCAGTGGCTACAGGACTGGAAGAGGTCAGTTTTCATTCCATTCCCAAAGAAAGGCAATGCCAAAGAATGCTCAAACTACCACACAATTGCACTCATCTCACATGCTAGTACAGTAATGCTCAACATTGTCCAAGCCAGGCTTCAGCAATACGTGAACCATGAACTTCCTGATGTTCAAGTTGGTTTTAGAAAGGCAGAGGAACCAAAGATCAAAGTGCCAGCATCCGCTGGATCATGGAAAAAGTAAAAGAGTTCCAGAAAAACATCTATCTATGTGGATCACAATAAATTGTGGAAAATTCTTCAAGAGAAGGGAATACCAGACCACCTGAACTGCCTCTTGAGAAATCTGTATGCAGTTCAGGAAACAACAGTTAGAACTGGACGTGGAACAACAGACTGGTTCCAAATAGGAAAAGGAGTACGTCAAGGCTGTATATTGTCACCCTGCTTATTTAACTTATATGCAATGTACATCATAAGAAACCCTGGGCTGGAAGAAGCACAAGCTGGAATCAAGATTGCCGGGAGAAATATGAATAACTTCAGATATGCAGATGACACCACCCTTATGGCAGAAAGTGAAGAGGAACTAAAACACCTCTTGATGAAAGTGAAAATGGAGAGTGAAAAAGTTGGCTTAAAGCTCAACATTCAGAAAATGAAGATCATGGCATCTGGTCCCATCACTTCATGGGAAATAGATGGGGAAACAGTGGAAACAGTGTCAGACTTTATTTTTCTGGGCTCCAAAATCACTGCAGATGGTGACTGCAGCCATGAAATTAAAAGATGCTTACTCCTTGGAAGAAAAGTTATGACCAACCTAGATAGCATATTCAAAAGCAGAGAGATTACTTTGCCAACAAAGGTCCGTCTAGTCAAGGCTATGGTCTTTCCTGTGGTCATGTATGGATGTGAGAGTTGGACTGTGAAGAAGGCTGAGCACTGAAGAATTGATGTTTTTGAACTGTGGTGTTGGAGAAGACTCTTGAGAGTCCCTTGGACTGCAAGGAGATCCAACCAGTCCATTCTGAAAGAGATCAGCCCTGGGATTTCTTTGGAAGGAATGATGCTAAAGCTGAAACTCCAGTACTTTGGCCACCTCATGTGAAGAGTTGACTCATTGGAAAAGACCTTAATGCTGGGAGGGATTGTGGGCAGGAGGAGAAGGGGACGACAGAGAATGAGATGACTGGATGGCATCACTGACTCGATGCAGGTGAGTCTGAGTGAACTCCGGGAGTTGGTGATGGACAGGGAGGCCTGGCGTGCTGCGATTCATGGGGTCGCAAAGAGTCGGACACGACTGAGTGACTGAACTGAACTGAACTGATTCTACTTTTCTTAATCAACTCTAATGAATATAGCCACATGTGAAGTGCTCATTGCAGCTCTTTCAACATTTATTTTGGAAAAAAACTGTTGACTAATCACTTGTTAGAAATCCTCATGGGATAACAACTGCATAACATTTTTGACAATGACTGAGAAATGCCAGTTGACTACAGTGGCCAACTTGTCCTTAATGATAGTGAAAGATTTCATTATTATTATTTTTTTTTTTTTTTAGATTTTCTGGTGCCAACAACTGACCATCCTGAAAGTGCCAAGAATTATTCTCTTCTAATTTGTGAAGATTCTTTTTCCAGTATCCCTTTATCTATCTTAGTGACAAGTAGTGAACAGTGAAATCTGACCTGGGCAGATTTTTATTTGGTAAGGAATCATGTTCTAGGGGTAAGTCAAGATCTGTTGATGTATATCTGACCTGATAGTCTCCTTTATCAATCTTAAACTGTGACCCATCAACAAGTGATATTAAATCTGGATTTCTTTTTATAAGAGTTTCTAATAAATCTCTTCAGAGCCAAGCAGTTTTTCAGAGAAATGCTGGAAAGTTATGAGTTTTTCATTGTTTAGGAAATGGGAAAAGACTTGAAGATTTAAAGTATTATGAATGAAATTGATGAAAAGAAAAATAATAGGGTTTTATAGGATAAGTGTGTCATATTTTTGAGAAGAAAAAAAAAATGTATTTTAAGTGACTAAAAAAGATTATAAAACACTAAGAGCCATGTAGTTTAGTGAAAGCTTTAAAATAAGGCAGCATTGGGTTGTACCAGTTTAGATTTAGCTGTTATTTCATTGAGGCAAAATGGGGAAATTTCTGGCACTAGTCCAGGTGAAAAGCTGTAGTAAGTTATTGATCATTGATAATTTCCATAAAGCTGTCATTCTATCAAGTGCTTCTCCAGACGACTCTACCAAAAGGTAGATAGATCGGTAATTATACGGCAGATTTGAATTTGAGAGTTGTTGGAAGTGATAATTTTAAGTTGCATAATCTTTAATGCTCTTTTAGTTCCTAAGGAAGAATGTTTACTTTACTATATTTGACTGTGCTTAGTCACTTCAGTCAAATATAGTTTGAGGAGCCCTCCAGGTTCCTCTGTCCATCAGATTATCCAGGCAAGAATACTAGAGTGGGTTGCCATGCCCTCCTTCAGGGCATCTTCTCAACCCACATCTCTTACATCTCCTGCATTGGCAATCAGGTTCTTTACCACTAGCACCACCTAAGTCAAATATTGCCATTATAATTGCATAAAAGTTGGGAATCCATTTTCTACTGGAACCAGTGGGATTCAAAAATTGTCTTAATTATCTGTAAGAGATCAGGAATGTTTGAATTATTTGTAATCTGTCAGAAGCAAGATGACTATCTCCTCTGGCTATGCCAAGTCCTTTCATATAAAAATGTAAAGCTTCCTTTGAAAATTTTAAATCCTTCTGAAGCTCAAACAATAAGACAATAAATATAATCAATGTGCTCATTCCACCATTAGAACAGAGCGATTAGACATTCACATAATTATACTTGAGTTCTTGAATAATTCTTTATAAGAATTGTGTGCAAGGAAATGCCTGAGTAATCCAGATATGTTGATGTTTCCTGGAAAAGACAAACAAATATTATGTGTTTACCTGAAGGACACTAAAGAAGGTAGAACATAGGTTGACAATTATAATGCAGCCCAAGGAATAAATAACTATTTACATTCAATACCACAAGAAAGTGTAGTATGACTATTTCAATATGGCCCTGGGGTGATTACTATTTCAATAAGCCTCTTCAGATGAGTTTCTTTGCTGAGAGACTATAATTACATAGAAAGGTGCAAGGGATGACCTTGAAATCTGCAAGGCCTTCAAATATTGATTTTCAGTTCAGTCAGTTCAGTCACTCAGTCATGTCCAACTCTTTGCAAACCCATGGACTGTAGCATGCCAGGCCTCCATGTCCATCAGCAACTCCCAGAGTTTATTCAAACTCATGTCCACTGAGTCACTGATGCCATCCAAACACCTCATCCTCTGTAGTCTCCTTCTCCTCCTGCCTTCAATCTTTCCCAGCACCAGGTTTCCCAGCCTTTTCAAATGAGTCAGTTCTTCACATCAGGTGGCCAAAATATTGGAGTTTCAGCTTCAGCTTCAGTCCCTCCAACGAATACTCAGGACTGATTTTCTTTAGGATGGACTGGTAGGATCTCCTTGCAGTCCAAAGGACTCTCAAGAGTTTTATCCAACACCACAGTTCAAAGCATCAATTCTTTGGTGCTCAGCTTTCTTTATAGACAAATTCTCACATCCATACATGACTACTGGAAAAACCATAGCTTTGATTAGATGGACCTTTGTTTGCAAATTGATGTCTCTGTTTTTTTTAATATGCTGTCTAGGTTGGTCATAACTTTTCTTCCAAAGAGCAAGCGTCTTTTAATTTCATGTCTGCAGTCACCATCTGCAGTGATTTTGGAGCGCCCCCCCTCCAAAAATAAATAAATAAATAAATAAAGTCTGCCATTGTTTCCACTGTTTCCCCATCTATTTCCCATGAAGTGATGGGACCGGATGCCATGATTTTAGTTTTCTGAATGTTGAGTTTTAAGCCAACTTTTTCACTCTCTTCTTTTACTTTCATCAAGTGGCTTTTTAATTCTTCACTTTCTGCCATAAGGGTGGTGTCATCTGCATATCTGAGGTTATTGATATTTCTCTCAGCAATCTTGACTCCAGCTTGTGCTTCTTCTAGACCAGCATCTCTCATGATGTACTCTGCATATAAGTTAAATAAGCAGGGTGACAATACACAGTCTTGATGTACTCCTTTCCCTATTAGGAACTAGTCTTTTAGTTTTTCTTTAATTTCTAGTTTTAAGGGGTGCTGTGCAAGCCTGCTTCTGCAGTTATTATGTATCAATTTGTACCTTTGTGGGTTTAGCCCCAATAATTATGTGATTCAGTAGAAATTTGGCTTGCAAAGAGAGATCTTCAATTTGGGCTTGAGGTACACACACGGATATTGCTAAGGCAGTGTTCAAAATAGCTATGGCCTGATTATAAATTGAGCTGTCCTTGGAGTTAAAAACAAAACAAAACAAAACAGTACATTAGAGAGCATTTGATCTGAGAATTCTGTTTGCATAGGAAATGTCTTCTTGATTAGCAGATGTGATATCACAAAATAGAAAAGACTATCCCTCAATTTTAAGGTCTGAAGATATTGATTATAGGATGAGAGGTGAGAGAAACCTGAGAAGTATGAGAGATACCTGTCCTGTAATTAGTTTTTGACCCTGAGGAAGAAGCTGTGCCCGGTTAAAGGGTGCACATTAAATATTGTGGCACGCAAGTCAATCACACATGTTCAAGTGTTTTGTTCAAATATTTGCATGGAAATTCTCATTGTGAATTTAAGTGTAAAATAGACACTTGGCCGTCCCTTGAGCAGTGTTATTAATCTTCAACCTTTTATTTTTTTCATTCAGTGTCTTAGATAGTATAAGACAATTATTTTTCCAATGTTCATTCATCTATCACATCTACACTTTTCTTTATCAAAAGTCTCCCTCACCTTGATGATTAATAACAGATGTGGAAGAATCTAAGGCCACCAACTCAGTCTGTATCTTTTTATGCTTTGGTTCGTAGGCTCTTTCAAAATATCTATAGAAGTATCGGAGTTTTGGTAACAGGACTAATGCTCACTGCTATATATTTTTCACATTATATTCTCATTTCTGGCTTATATTGTTCTCAAAAAGAAGAGTTTAGCTCACATATACTTCAGGATGAACTGCTTAGTGCTACCTAAACGTGTTAGAAAATCTATTCCTGAAATTTCAAATGGACTAATTTCTTCTTTACCTGCAAGTACAGATTAGAGTCCAATCTACTTTCTTAGTAAAGACATTAGAGATAGTCTCCAAAATATCTTAAAGAACCTGTGAAGCTTCTAAGAACTTCTCTGATTTTCAATGTAGTGAATGGACTGAAGTGGGGAGAAAGATTTTCTCTTAACACTGAGATTTTTCTGCCTTGCATTTCCATCCAATTGTTTGAACTTGAGGTCTCTACTATCTTAAAAAAATTAATATGGACAGGAACTCTGTATCTTCCTAGATCTGTTCTGAATCCTTCTGGGAATTTTGTTCTTTGATGTCTAGGCTTTGGAAAGCTCTTTACAAGAATGAAGCTAAGGCTTAAAATTGGTCACAAAGAGCTTGCTCTAATCCAAGAATGTTTAACTTAAGAAGGTAATTAAAATATGAAGGTTTGCTGTTCAGCAGCGGGGAGAGGAAGTAGGTCAGAAGAGGGGGTCAGAGCAAAGCATAATGGAGAATTATAAGGGTGAAAAAAGGAATAGTGGAATAAGGTCTCTTAGGTCTAAGGTATGACTTCAGGATATAAAAAAGAAAGAGTTTTACAATTTTCATTTGAATTGGCTAAAAATCTTTTGCAGAAATGATTTTAGAATCTGAATTTCTTTTGTAAGCTCTCCCTTAGCAGCCAAAGAACTCTGAATGTTGGATGTTTGGAAATGCACTCCTCCTTTTGTTCTAATTGTAATTTATCCTTGAGAATTTATGTGATTTAGAATATAAATGCATAATTAAATTATAGAGTTGTTGAACAAATAGATTGTCAGGTATTTCTCCAGAAAAGATGAGTTTATTCGGGGTCAGCCAATTGCAGTTTAGTGTCTGCAACCATGGAGGGCCACATGCAAGTCCCTAAAGGGCAAGGGAAGAAGATGCTTTCAGAGAGAGGAAAAGGAAGTTCTTAGATGAAAATTATCTCAGAGTTCTCTCTTCTACCCATCTTGTTACATAAATGTGGCTTCAGCAGGTCTTCTTCAGATGTCATCAGTTTCAGTTCTGAGAAATGTTTACTTTCTGGTCTCCAGATAATTGTAGGTCCAGCTAGCAGTCAGTATTTTCTTTAGGTGTGTCACTCAACATTATTCCTTGAAGTTGGTAGCATAAGGGCTTCCCCAGGTGGCACTACTGGTAAATAACACGCCTGTCAATGCAGGAGGCAAAAGAGATGTGAGTTTGATCCCTGGGTTGGGAAGATGCCCTGGAGGAGGGCATGGAACCCCCTCCTGTATTCTTGCCTGCAGAATCTCATGGACAGAGGAGTCTGGCGAGCTATAGTTCATGGGGTCTCAAAGAGTCAGACATGACTGGGTGACTAGCACATATGCACGCTGCAGATATACTGCAAATATTTATTATTGAATTACTTGTAATGACAGAAGCCTGGAAAATCACTTAAAGTCTACACACAGAGGAAAGATTCAATAAACTCAATGGTACATTCAGGAAGCTGGTACTTGAATATGGGGAACAGGGGAGAGGATTTTGGGAGGAGACTTATGGTGAGATGTAGTTTATTGTCAGTGAAGCTTTTGTTTTTGGAGGTGGATAAATGGGTGCTTTTAACATTACTAAAAATAAATGCAACTGGTACATGAAACATGCCTTCCAATCATGTACCAATAGTGAATTTTTGTCATGGACTTACAATGTAATTTATCCAACTCAGAACAATGGAAATTCAAACAAATGAGATAGATGGTAGATAGAGAAATCTGTAGTCAAATAGAGATAACTGTGCATGTAGATAAAACCTCAATTACACATACATATATACTTGTGTTTGTGCGTGTGTGGGGGAGGGGGGCGGGTGTGCTGTGTGCTCAGTCTCCCAGTCATGCCTGACCCTGTAACCCTTTGGACTGTAGCATGTTAGGCTCCTATGGGATTTTTCAGGAGGAGGGTTCAGGATGGGGAACACATGTATACCTGTGGCAGATTCATTATGATATTTGGCAAAACTAATACAATTATGTAAAGTTTAAAAATAAAATAAAATTAAAAAAAAAAGAATACTAGAGTGGGTAGGAAACACTGGAATGGAGTTGGAAAATAAAAAATTTTAAATATATTTAGAATAGAATCCAAATCCTGAAATGCTTAGAGATAAGTTTAACAAAATGCATGTAGGACCACTATAGTAAAAATTATAGAACAAAACAGGGAAATAGAAAGAAAGCTTAAATAAATGGAAATTTGACAGTGTTCAATGACTGGAAGATAACATCACTATGATGTCAGTTGTTCCCAAATTTATCAATAGATGCAACACAATCCCAACTCAAAAATAAAAAAAAAAATTAATAATAAAAATTGACAAACTGGTGTTAAAGTTTATATGGGGATTCAAAGTTCTTAGAATAGCCAACACAATTTTGAAAAGACTACATTTGGAGAAATTACAATAACTGACTTTGAGATTTAAAACAAAGCTAGAGTGATCAAGTCAACACTGTACTGGTTAAAGAATAGGCAAAAATAAGTACATGGTACCAAATAGAGTTTCCAGAAATAAACCAAGCTTATTGGTTTCATTGTTTGTTTGTTTGTTTGTTCTCAGAGATGTCAAAGCAAATGTACCTTTTAAAAATGATATGAAACAAGTGGACATGGAGAAAAAGAACTTCAACTCTCACTTCATGCCATTGTTTTTCAGTTGTGTCTGACTCAGTTGTGTCTCACTCTTTGCAACTCCATGGACTGTGGCATGCCAGGCTTCCCTGCCCTTCACTATCTCCTGGAGTTTACTCAGACTCATGTCCATTGAGTCGGTGATGCCCTGTCATCCCCTTCTCCTGAGTCAATCTTTCCCAGCATGAGGGTCTTTTCCAATGAGTCAGTTCTTTGCATCAGATGGCCAAAGTACAGGAGCTTCAGCTTCAGTATCAGTCCTTCCAATGAATATTCAGGACTGATTTCCTTTAGGATGGACTAGTTGGATATCCTTGTAGTCCAAGGGACTCTCAAGACTTTCTCCAACACCACACTTCAAAAGCATCAATTCTTTGGTGTTCAGCCTTCTTAATGATCCAAATCTCACATCCATACTTGACTACTGGAAAAACCATAACTTTGACTATATGGACCTTTGTCAGCAAAGTAATGTCTCTGCTTTTCAATATGGTGTCTAGGTTTGTCATAGCTTTTCTTCCGAGGAGCAAGCATCTTTTAATTTCATGACTGCAATCACCATCTGCAGTTATTTTGGAGCCCAAGAAAATAAAGTCTTGACTGTTTTCATTGTTTTCCCATCTATTTGCCATGAAGTGATGGGACTCGATGCCATGATCTTAATGTTTTGAATGCCGAGTTTTAAGCCAGCTTTTCCACTCTCCTCTTTCACCTTCATCAAAAGGCTTTTTAGTTCTTCTTCACTTTCTGCCATAAGGGTGGTGCCATCTGCATATCTGAGTTTATTGATATTTTTCCCAGCAATCTTGATTCTAGCTTGTGCTTCACCCAGCCCAGCATGTCACATGATGTACTCTGCATGTACATTAAATAAGCAAGGTGACAATATACAGCCTTGACATACTCCTTTCCCAATTTGGAAACAGACTGTTGTTCCATGTCCAGTTCTAACTATTGCTTCTTGACCTGCATACAGATTTCTCAGGAGGCAGGTAAGGTGGTCTGGTATTTGCAAATGATACATGCAATAAGGAGTTAATTAATATCCAAAATGGGGTTACCCAGGAGGCTCAGTGGTGAAGAATCTGCCTGTCAATGCAGGAAACACAGAAGACGTGGGTTGGATTCTCGGGTTGGAACGTTCCCCTGGTGATGGAAATGGCAACTGGCTTCAATATTCTTGCCTGGGAAATTCCATGGACAGTGTCGTCTGGAAGGCTACAGCCCATGGGATCCCAAAGAGTTGGACACAACTCAGGGACTGAGCAGAGTACTCTAAATAGCTTTTTGCCTTGACTGACCATCCAGCTAGAAATGCACATGAGGGTAGACTGTGGTTTTGAAAGATAAAATTGTCTGAAGTTCTTGTTGGGAGGGGTGCCCTCAAAGTACTAAGATGGCTGGGATCCCATTTCCTAGAGATTTTTCCTCTAGAGTAAAGAACAATTGTAAAGCAGTTCAAACAGCTTACAGCACAGACAGCTCAATTCCAACAGCTTGCAAGCCAATCCTAGCCAATTCAAACAAAAACATAAACAAACCTCTTACTGGAGGAACCAGGTCAAAGGCTTTTTAAGCCAGTTTCCAGGGAATAGCCCTTCAAAGGACTATACCAAAGACTGAACTGGCACAGTTTCATTTGAAGCAACCCATTCCAGAAAGAACTGGGCCAAAGGCATTTTCAGCTAGTTTTGGTTGAAACAGTCTTGTCTTAAGATCAGATAGAGGGTTCAGACAACTACTCATATACAAAACAAGACCTTAGCCAGAAGGACAAAACCTTTAAAAAGGTCCCAGGCTTCCCTGGTGGTCTATAGATCCCTTGCCAATGCAAGGGATGCAGGTTCAATCCCCGGCCCAGGAAGACCCCACATGCCACAGAGCAACTAAGCCCACGTGTCACAGCTATCAAAATGCTCTGCAATAAGAGAAGCCACCATAATGAGAGACCTGCACTAATACTAGAGAATGGCCCCCACTTGCCACAACTAGAGAAAGCCCACATGCAGCAACAAAGACCAAGTACAGCCAAAAGTAAATAAATACATAAATTTTTAAAAATATAAATAAATCAATCCCAAATATATCCTGGATAGCTTCAGATGCAAAGAGGTCATGAGTTTGGAACCAGGAGAGAGACATGCCTTCAAATTCAGGGTCAGGGAGCAAAGAAGTGAACCCAAAGGACTCAACTGCCAATACTGCACTTGTCTTCTCACCAGTCTGGGGCCTTCGGGAGTCTTCTCTGATCCCAGTACAGGCCACCAAAATGCAGACCTGAAACAAATAGACTACCAGGTATTTATCCCCCAAAATGGGTTTATTTGGGATCAGCAGAGAATTGCAATTACAGTCCACAACAGTGCTAAGCCAAACGAAATCACTTCACAGCATGGGAAGAAGAATATTTTTACAGAGGAGAAAGGAATTTGGGAAGACTATAGCAAATACAGAGTTCATAAATTTATTGGCCTAGTCCTTACTAGCAAAGGAGTCTCCTTTCTGTTGGGCTCAACTATCTTCACAGAGCATGAAAGCAGCTCCTTCTGATCTCCTGACTTTATGTAACTGAGATTTCTGTCTACTTTCTATATCTCTAAATGATTGCAGCCATGAAATTAAAAGATGCTTGCTCTTTGGAAGGAAAACTATGACAAATCTGACACCATATTAAAAAGCAAAGACATCACTTTGCCAACAAAGGTCCATATAGTCAAAGCTATGGTTTTTCTAGTAGTCATGAATGGATATGAGAGTTGGACCATAAAGAAGGCTGAATGACAAAGAATTGATGGTTTTGAACTGTGGTGCTGGAGAAGACTTTTGAGAGTCCCTTGGACTGCTGAGAGATCAAACTAGTCAATCCTAAAGGAAATCAACACTGAATACTCATTGGCAGGGCTGATGTAGAATCTGAAGCCCCAATATTTTGGCCACCTGATGAGAACTCATGATGGCCAACTCATTGGAAAAGACCCTAATGTTGGGAAATATTGAAGGCATGAGAAGAAGCAGATAACAGAGGACGATATGGTTGGGTGCCATCATCAATGCAATGGACATGAGTTTGAGCAAACTGGGAGAAAAGGAAGGACAGGGAAACCTGTTGTATTGCAGTCCATGGGGTCACAAAGTATTGGACATGACTTAGTGACTGAACAACAATAGCTCTCAATATAATCAATCCTAACCTTAAAACAGGGAGGCAGGAGGGTCACAGTAAGGGGAGATGTGATCACAGATGCAGAAGAGAGCCAGAGAGAGCAAGAGATGAAAATAGTATACCACTGGTTTTGAGGATGAAGGAAGAGCCCATAAGCCAAGGTATGTAGACAATTTTTGAAAGTTGGAAAAGGCAGCGGAAGATTTCAGAAGAAACTCATCCTGCAAACACCTTGACTTTAACCCAGGGTGACTCATTTTGGACTTTTGACCTCCGCATATGTAAAGTAACAATCATATATTGTTACTGTGAAGGCTCAAATGGGACAATCTGAGAGTTAAAAACTTCAAATAGACCCAATGGAGTAGTATTCACCCTAAAACAATGGGTTATCAAACCATGAAAAATATGATTAAACTCAAATGCACATTGCTATTTGAAATGCCCAACTGAAAAGACTATATATTTTATGATTCCAACTTTATAGCATTCTGGAAAAGATGAATCTATGGAAATGGTAAAAAGATCAGCAGTTTCCAGGGGCTGGGAGGAGAGAAATTAACAGGCAGAACAAGGAGGAATTTTAATTAATTTTATTTTATTTTTAAACTTTACATAATTGTATTAGTTTTGCCAATTATAACATATAAAATACTTGGTTTGATACTATAATAATGAATGCATGCATTTATGCCTGTCAAAGCCTTCAGAATGTGCAACATCAAGAGGGAACCCGTATGTAAACTGTGGACCACATTTTATGCTAATGTGTCAATGCAGATATGTCAATCACAACAAATGTCCACTTTGATCGGGAAGATGAGTGAGAAGATACAGAGTATACTTGGGAATTCTCTGTACTCTGATCTCTTCATCATATGTCTGGATTTAATATCCCCCTGCAGGGGTTCCCCATCATTTATATGCATCAGAATCTTGGGAGGAGCTTGGAAAAAATATTCAATACAAATATCAAGGAGGGTCCTACCCAAGAGCAATTGAATCAGAGCCTCCCAGCGAAGGGCCCCAGAGAATGCCTCTTGGCTACTGCAGTGTCTTCCTAGTTGTTTTGTCTTTCTTGGGGAGCTTTCCTAGGCACAGTAACTTTATATCTTAACATACCTCAAAATGCCCCTGAATCAGATTCAGACAAATATTTTGTCTACAATCCACATGAATATTGCATATCATGAAGGTTACGTTAGATAGAATCTGGTGAAAAGATTTTCATGAAGTGGTTTTGCTGATTCCATGGTAAATCAGAAGGGCTTTGAATTGAATCCAAGCAAATTGTGCATTGTGTTCATTCCACATATCTCTGTTTTCATTGGGACCTTCAAAAAACTAAGATGGCCTCTACTTCCCCTTCACAAATGTAGAATAATCTTAAACAAAAATGTGATATGCCCACATGAAAAAATGATGGTGTTTATTTAACTGTCCCTGCAAGTTAACTCACATTGTCCATCTCATTAGACTATATGTTTTGTGTGTTTTTCAATTTGTAGTTCTCTCTGGTAATGTTTGAATACAAATGACCTAAATGGGAGGCTTCCCGGATGGGTCAGTGGTAAAGAATCTGCCTGCCACTGTAGGAACCACAGGAGATGCAGGTTTGAGCCCTGGGTCAGGAATATCCCCTGGAGGAGGAAATGGCAACCCATTTCAGTATTCCTTCAAGGATAATCCCATGGACAGAGGAGACTAGCAGGCTACAGTCGATGGGGTCGCAAAGAGTCAGATACAACTGAGTGACGGAGAACACATACACACACACAATGTATGTGGGAAAATTTTTTTTTAAACAGTGGATATGTATATGTATGTATAACTGATTCACTTTGCTGTATAGCAAAAACTAATACTATATTGCAAATCAACTATACCCCAATAATTTTTAAATGAAATAATCTGAATTAAGTCTGAAATTAAAACAGACAAAATTTGCTACTGGAAAATTATATCTCTGTTAATAAGAAGTTACTGACAGATTTTAGAAAGAAAGATGATAAAAAGCAGAAGCAATTTCAATCTTAACAGATGTTTTTCATGTCAATTGATATTCAAGTGAACCACTAATTTTGTGACTATATATTCTCTTAACTAATTTTATGAATGAAATGGGAGCAGACAGTACCATGTAGCCTCAGAATTGTCCAGGGTGCACTGGAATGATGGTAACCCTTGCTCTTTGCGACCCAGAGTTAAGAGACAGGGGACTGAAGGCAGAGGTCAGCTGTACTTTTATCCTCAACATGTCAAGGTATAGCTTCTTTCTTATCTCACTCAGGTCATAGGATAAAGAGTCCATTCTGGATGCTGGGAGAGGATGGGCAGAAGGAAGCACATAGAGTGGGTCCCAGTAGGAGGGACAATCATTAGCATGAACCAGGGAACAGAGAATAGTGGTTTTCACTGGAGAACGGTACCTGAGACTAAGAGTAAACAGGGAGTTTGAAGGAATAATCTATGAACTACGTGATGGATTGTATGCAGGTATGAGGCACAAAGGAAAGGTCAGGAGGGGTCGTCAAGTATCTGGTCTGGGCAAGTGAGGGGACATGAGATTATTTACTGACACAGGAGATTCTAGATATGATTAATAGTCTAAAGACTGGCTCACCCAAGGAGGACTGAAGTCTTTGATTCACTGTGTCTCTCTGAAATATGTTGTCCTCAGGACAAGATTTCTCCATGGCAGATAGGAGCTTCGGAGAGTCATATCACAAGAACTCACCTGTATAAATTGTACATCAGTTCTGACAGGCCATTCATGCCTCTGCTTGGAATGCCTTTGGCCAGAAATGTCCCAGTCTACTTTATCTTCCCCAAACTCCTACCCTATAATCATCTAAAAATCCTTGCTATTCCATGCCTGATCTCAATATGAGCATCATTTGGGACCAATGCAGAGGTCAGACCCACATAGATCTGATGAATCATGATTTGCTTTGTAACAAGACCTCCAAGGGCTTCATATGCCCATTAAAGTGTGAAAAGCACTGTAGATAAATCCCACTTATTCTCAGTATTCAGCAGAGGGGTTATCTCCTCCAGAGAGCCCCATATGACCTCCCATCCCACACCCAGTCTACTGAAAGGACAGTTAGGGTCAGGCATGGTGGCAACAATGAGTGCAAAGGTCACATTCATGGATGCTTCTAGTCCATGGGTCTTTCTCTTCCACTGGCTGTGTACTCTGTGGATACATTTGTTATTCATCTTGCTCTCCCCGTGAGTAGGGTTATATAAGCTCAACTCAAATAGAAAATTCATCACACTGGAATCATCACCCTGCACTCAAACCCCACGGTACCACCTGCTTTTGGAGTCTCTGTTATGTAGGCACCAGAGAGATGGATCCCTTGATCATGGGGGGTCTTCAGGAATGGAATAAACACCACGGTGTCCATATGGATGGACATACCTTCTCCACACTCTTTTCCTGTGAAAACCATGCTTTCACTGGTTGTAATACTTCCATGAATTGATGACCTTTATCAGGGTCCCTTAAATTTATTAGGATTTACTTAGTGCTAAATGACACAGAGCACTATTAGAAAAGTTCTATGAGCCCTTCTTCATCTGTTTTTCCTGAACTCAAACCTCCCAAACACACCCCCATCTGCCTTTCTCCTGCATCTCTGTGACTAACACCCCAGTGCCATTCCCCACAGCTCCATATAGATCCCTATGCAGCCCTTCCCTAAGTCCTGCCCTGCATTTCCCTCCCCACATTATAATCTCTCTGAAACCAAGTCACATTGTGTCCATATCCTTCAACACTCTCTCCAGGTCTACTCTTCCATATAGTGTCACTAACTGCAGTAGAGCCCCTAACCTCTGCAGTGGGCTTTGTTTCATACCCACTCTTCACTGTCATTTTTGCCACCTTCCCCTGCCGCAGAAGCCCAGTCCTAAGGCCTTCATAGTTTCTGAGCTCTGTGCCAGAAATATCCTGCCTCCCAACCTCCCAGTCTAACTCCTCTTACCTGATAAATGTCAGCATAAACATCACCTCCTGGTGTTACCCTGTGACACCCTCCCCCCTGCCCCATAGCCCAAGCAAAGCAGATAGCAGCAATCTATGTTTCTTTGTCCTTTATTATCTGACCAGCTGCTGCTGTTGCTAAGTCACTTCAGTAGTTTCCGACTCTGTGCGACCCATAGACGGCAGCCCACTAGGCTCCTCTGTTCCTGGGATTCTCCAGGCAAGAATACTGGAGTGGATTGCCATTTCCTTCTCCAATGCATGAAAATGAAAAGTGAAAGTGAAATTGCTCAGTTGTGCCCGACTCTTAGAGACCCCATGGACTGCAGCCCACCAGGCTCCTCCGTCCATGGGATTTTCCAGGCAAGAGTACTGGAGTGGGTTGCTGTTGCCTTCTCCAATTGTAATGCTAAATAATCCAAAACAAGCTTATTTAATAAATAATCTAAATAACTTCTAGTTTAGAATTGCAAATCTGACCTCAATTCAGTTCAGTTCAGTCGCTTAGTCATGTCTGACTGTTTGCGACCCCCTGAATTGCAGCACGCCAGGCCTCCCTGTCCATCACCAACTCCCGCAGTTCACTCAGACTCAAGTCCATCGAGTCAGTGATGCCATCCAGCCATCTCATCCTCTGTTGTCCCCTTCTCCTCCTGCCCCCAATCCCTCTCAGCACCACAGTCTTTCCAATGAGTCAACACTTCGCATGAGGTGGCCAAAGTACTGGAGTTTCAGCTTTAACATCATTCCTTCCAAAGAAATCCCAAAGAAAGGGCTGATCTCCTTCAGAATGGACTGGTTGGATCTCCTTGAAGTCCAAGGGACTCTCAAGTCTTCTCCAAGACCACAGTTCAAAAGCATCAATTCTTCGGCACTCAGCTTTCTTCACAGTCCAACTCTCACATCCATACATGACCACAGGAAAAACCATAGCCTTGACTAGATGGACCTTTTTTTGCAAAGTAATCTTTCTGTTTTGAATATGCTATCTAGGTTGGTCATAACTTTCCTTCCAAGGAGTAAGTGTTTTAATTTCATGGCTGCAGTCACCATCTGCAGTGATTTTGGAGCCCCCCAAAATAAAATCTGACACTGTTTCCACTGTTTCCCCATCTATTTCCCATGAAGTGATGGGACCAGATGCCATGATATTAGTTTTCTGAATGTTGAGTTTCAAGCCAACTTTTTCGCTCTCCTCTTTCACCTTCATCAAGAGGCTTTTGAGTTCCTCTTCACTTTCTGCCATAAGGGTGGTATCATCTGCATATCTGAGGTTATTGATATTTCTCCCAGCAATCTTGATTCCAGCTTGTGCTTCTTCCAGGCCAGCGTTTCTCATGATGTACTCTGCATAGAAGTTAAAAAAGCAGGATGACAATATACAGCCTTGACGTACTCCTTTTCCTATTTGGAACCAGTCTGTTGTTCCATGTCCAGTTCTACCTGTTGCTTCCTGACCTGCATACAAATTTCTCAAGAGGCAGATCAGGTGGTCTGGTATTCCCATCTGCTTAAGAATTTTCCACAGTTTATTGTGATCTACACAGTCAAAGGCTTTGACATAGTCAATAAAGTAGAAATAGATGTTTTTCTGGAACTCTCTTGCTTTTCTGATGATCCAGCAGATGTTGTCAATTTGGTCTCTGGTTCCTCTGCCTTTTCTAAAACCAGCTTGAAAACAAGAAGTCCACGGTTCACATATTGCTGAAGCCTGGCTTGGAGAATTTTGAGCATTACTTTACTAGCGTGTGAGATGAATGCAATTGTGCGGTAGTTTGAGCATTCTTTGGCATTGCCTTTCTTTGGGACCTAGTCCTCACTAAAATTTAGCCTCTGGAATACACAGGTCTCAAACCTGGTGAGTTTTTTTTTTTTTTTTTAATGGCTACATCCCAAACACACAAAAGAGTGCTAAAAGAGTGAAAATGAGAGTGTTAGTCACTTAGTCATATCTGACTCTTTGTGACCCCACGGACTCTAGCCTGCCAGGCTTCTCTGCTCATGGAATTCTCCAGGCAAGAACACTGAAGCAGCTTATCAGAGGATCTTCCTGACCCAGGGATTGAACCCAGGTCTATTGCATTGCAGGCAGATTCTCTAACATCTGAGCCACCAGGGAAGTCCATAAAATAGTGCTGAGGATATCTTATAAGCTTCATAGATATTTACCAAATAAACAGATGTGAATGAAGGCAAAGCACACACACACATATGCACATGCACATACACAAGTTTTAAGTGTAAGTGTCTGGTCATTCACCAGAATTTTTCAGATTTTCATTTGATCCACTGTGTGCCGAGGGCTGAATCTTCTGGTCTTGGCTGCAGTAGTAAACCAGAAGGCAGGAGAACAGAAGTTGGGAGCAGTTTTTCCTGTTCTAGTGACAGCAGCCACTGGGCTCAGATGCCACCACTTTCCTCTCCTCTTCCAGAATCATGTTGACAAACAGCTTCCATATTAAGAGCACTTGCAGGACTTTCAAGTTCCCATTATCCACGTGGTCTCCAAAGAGGTCAAGCAAGTGGATTGTCTTCGGCGGGTGTTCAGCCACTGGTGTTAGCTGGTTGACTTTATCATTCAGGATTTGCTCCATTTGTGTGTTTGACTGCTCCAGCCTTTCTTTCTCCTCTTCCTTGAACTCTCTGCTTCCATTTCACAATTTCTTAATTGAGCATTTCTGGACTTTCTGGAAAATAAGTATTTTCATTCACATCATTCATTATTTTCTTCTGAAGTTGTTCTCCATTTTTTCCTGCATTTATGGTGGGTTTTCCATCATTCACTTGGGATAGTTGAGAAATCTGGCTCCTCTGTGCCTTTCCAGTAAGTCCACAGTGCTCAGAAGAGATGACCTCTTCAGGTTCATATTCAGTGCCAACAAGCACAAGGTTTGTACCACGAGAGGACTCACATACATCCTAGGGGTTCCTGAGGGCTTCTGCGGCTTTTGTCATTGGTCTGATGTTCTCACTGCATTCTCCACAGACTTCAATGTGCACAAAATACTTCTTGCCTAGCAACTTAAAATGTGAAGTCTCTTTATTACTAGCATCACAATGCATACCAGTATATCCCAGGAAAATGAAGGGAGATTTGGCATTTTTCTCAAGCCTTCAGCAGTCACCAGCAGAGTACCCTCCAGGTGCTCCAAGGATAAAGAAAGTGGATCAGTTGGCAGGTAGCTAGCCCTCCATGGCTGCGTAGACCTCCACAACTCTGCCTCAGAGGGCCCTGGTTCTATGGGTCACAGCTGACCTCTTAGAACCCTGTAGAGTGTTCTGTCTCTAAGGAAAACAGGTGCCCGGCAACCTGATAGATCAGTTCAGCTAGGAGAGTAGAGTCCAACCAAGTCCTAGAAACAAATTTTCCCTAACTTTGGTCTAAACATGGACATCACCAGATGGTCAACACTGAAATCAGATTGATTATGTTCTTTGTAGCCAAAGATGGAGAAGTTCTATACAATCAGCAAAAACAAGACCAGGAGCTGACTGTGGCTCAGACCATGAACTCCTTATTGCCAAATTCAGACTTAAATTGAAGAAAGTAGGGAAAACCACTAGACCATTCAGGTATGACCTAAATCAAATCCCTTATGATTATACAGTGGAAGTGAGAAATAGATTTAAGAGCCTAGATCTGATAGATAGAGTGCCTGATGAACTATGGAATGAGTTTCGTGACAATGTACATGAGACAGGGATCAAGACCATTCCCATGGAAAAGAAATGCAAAAAAGCAAAATGGCCATCTGGGGAGGCCTTACAGATATCTGTGAAAAGAAGAGAAGCGAAAAGCAAAGGAGAAAAGGAAAGATATAAACATCTGAATGCAGAGTTCCAAAGAATAGCAAGAAGAGATAAGAAAGCCTTCCTCAGTGATCAATGCAAAGAAATAGAGGAAAACAACAGAATGGGAAATACTCGGGATCTTTTCAAGAAAATCAGAGATACCAAAGGAACATTTCATGCAAAGATGAGCTCGCTAAAGGACAGAAATGGTATGGACCTAACAGAAGCAAAAGATATTAAGAAGAGATGGCAAGAATACACAGAAGAACTGTACAAAAAAGATATTGATGATCCAGATAATCATGATGGTGTAATCACTGACCTAGAGCCAGACATCCTGGAATATGAAGTCAAGTGGGCCTTAGAAAGCATCACTACGAACAAAGCTAGTGGAGGTGATGGAATTCCAGTGGAGCTATTCCAAATCCTGAAAGATGATGCTGTGCAAGTGCTACATTCAATATGCCAGAAAATTTGGAAAACTCAGCAGTGGCCACAGGACTGGAAAAGGTCAGTTTTCATTCCAATCCCAAAGAAAGGCAATGCCAAAGAATGCTCAAACTACCGCACAATTGCACTCATCTCACACGCTAGTAAAGTAATGCTCAAAATTCTCCAAGCCAGGCTTCAGCAATATGTAAACCGTGAACTTCCTGATATTCAAGCTGGTTTTAGAAAAGGCATAGGAACCAGAGATCAAATTGCCAGCATCCGCTGGTTCATAGAAAAGCAAGAGAGTTCCAGAAAAAACATCTATTTCTGCTTTATTGACTATGCGAAAGCCTTTGACTGTGTGGATCACAATAAACTGTGGAAAACTCTGCAAGAGATGGGAATACCAGACCACCTGATCTGCCTCTTGAGAAATTTGTATGCAGGTCAGGAAGCAACAGTTAGAACTGGACATGGAACAACAGACTGGTTCCAAATAGGAAAAGGAGTACGTCAAGGCTGTATATTGTCACCCTGCTTATTAAACTTATCTGCAGAGTACATCATGAGAAACGCTGGACTGGAAGAAACACAAGCTGGAATCAAGATTGCCGGGAGAAATATCAATAACCTCAGATATGCAGATGACACCACCCTTATGGCAGAAAGTGAAGAGGAACTCAAAAGCCTCTTGATGAAAGTGAAAGTGGAAAGTGAAAAAGTTGCCTTAAAGCTCAACATTCAGAAAATGAAGATCATGGCATCCGGTCCCACCACTTCATGGGAAATAGATGGGTAACAGTGGAAACAGTGTCAGACTTTATTTTTCTGGGCTCCAAAATCACTACAGATGGTGACTGCAGCCATGAAATTAAAAGACACTTACTCCTTGGAAGGAAAGTTATGACAAACCTAGATAGCATATTCAAAAGCAGAGACATTACTTTGCCAGATAGCATATTCAAAAGCAGAGACATTACTTTGCCAACAGTTGCGTCTAGTCAAGGCTATGGTTTTTCCTGTGGTCATGTATGGATGTGAGAGTTGGACTGTGAAGAAGGCTGAGCGCCGAAGAATTGATGCTTTTGAACTGTGGTGTTGGAGAAGACTCTTGACAGTCCCTTGGACTGCAAGGAGGTCCAGTCAGTCCATTCTGAAGGAGATCAGCCCTGGGATTTCTTTGGAAGGAATGATACTAAAGCTGAAACTCCAGTACTTTGGCCACCTCATGCGAAGAGTTGATTCATTGGAAAAGACCCTGATGCTGGGAGGGATTGAGGGCTGGAGGAGAAGGGGACGACAGAGGATGAGATGGCTGGATGGCATCACTGACTCGATGGATTTGAGTCTGAGTGAACTCTGGGAGTTGGTGATGGACAGGGAGGCCTGGTGTGCTGGGATTCATAGGGTCCTAAAGAGTCAGACACAACTGAGCGACTGATCTGATCTGATCTGATCTTGGTCTCAAAGTAGAAAGTGATCTCACCAATTGCTGTTGTTTAGTTGCTAAGTCATGACCTACTCTTTTGCAACCCTATGGACTGTAACCAGCTAGGCTCCTCTGCCCAAGGAATTTCCCAGGCAAGAATACTGGGGTGGGTTGTTATTTCCTTCTCCAAGGTATCTTCCCCACCCAGGGATTAAATACACATCTCCTGTGTCTCTTGCATTGCAGTCAAATTCTTTACCACTAAGTCATCTGGGAAGCCCTATTTTATACATAGTATCAATAGTGTATATGTGTCAATTCCAATCTCCCAATTCATCCCACCCCACCATTTTCCCCCCTGGGGGAAAGAAATCCAAAAATGAGGGTATATATATGTATATGTCTATAAAGCTGATTCACTTTGCTGTACAGTACACCTGTGGCGGATTCATGTTGATGTATGGCAAAACCAATACAATATTGTAAAGTAATTAGCCTCCAATTAAAATAAATTAAAAATATATATATAAAGAAATTAGGAAAACAATTCCATTTACCATTGCATCAGAAAGAATGAAATACCTAGGAATAAATTGAACCAAAGAGGTAAAAACACAAAACTTGTATTCTAAAAACTGTAAGACATGGATGAAAAAAAGTTGAAACCACACATGCATATTTAAATTTAGAAGATTATTCCAAACTGTTTTCCAACATACTTGTGAAATTTTTATTTTGATGAATGCCTGAGTTCTGGTTGATTCTGATATTCTCTAAATTCATTATTGTCAGACTTCAATTTTTGCTAAACCTATGTGAAAAATAGAATTTAAATTTTTTTAGAGGTTTAATTTGTATCATCTAAGTTTCCAATGACTGAGAATTTAATATTGGATATGTTGGCTACATGCTGTGTTTATTTGGTAAAATACTTACTTATATTCTGCATCTATTTTTCTTTGGCATTGTTTGTATTTATTTTATTTTTTTTTACAAATTTGCATTTATTTTCAATTCATAGATTGCTTTATATTTTCTGCCTTATTTAAGACATTACACAATTTGAAGATCATAAAAATATTATCCTGGGTCACATTGTGTTATATTATTATTGTCTTATATTATATATATTGTGTTATATTATCTTGTGTAGAAATTGATTTTTTGAAGATTAGAAGTCAGCAGTTATTTTTTAAATAAAAACTATTAAAGTGATTTTTTCCTTATTGATAAATGTGTCTACCTCCACTGCAATCAGAGTTTTCACATGAAGAGTACCCACTTTCGAGTTATTCTAATGTATACCACTGGCTTACTTTCAATAATTATGTTTTCCATTTCTTGTAGCATTCTGTAAAATCTTTTACATTAAGGATATTTCCCCTGTAAAACACAGTGTTTCTCTTTACTTCACTTTTGCTAATGCTTTATTCAGAAATCTTACAGTTATTAAGGATATTAACTTTCAAATTTTAATTTAGTTTTTTTATTTGTATATTAAAATATATTTGCCTGATTTTGGTAGGTGATTTCAGCTTTACAAAATTGTTGCAAGGTGTTTCTTAAAATATTGGTTTTATTTATTTTTTCTTCACATAATGGAGAAAAATTACCAATGAAGCTATTTAAGTCAGTATTTAATTTCACAGAAGGTTTTTAATTAGGAGATAAATTGTTGGAATAAATACAGGATACTTTGTTATATACTTTTTCTGATTTAATTTTAATGATTTTTCCCCATGATACTTGTAGTTTTAAACTAAATTGTTCAAAGAAAGAAGTTATTGAAATATTGATTTAATTTTTTAATAATTGAGAATATTCAAGTCTTTTATATCTTTAAGTTAGAGGATGTTTGCAATCATTAATTTTCTACTCCATCTGTTTTTACATTTATTGGCATAAAAGTGTTTCTAATTTTATCATATATTTTCATTATCTCTAGTACCTATCTCTAGTACCTAGAGAGATCTAGAGAACTTTTTTATTCTCCTTTCCCCTGGATTAGTCTGTTTAGGTACAATTCTTTAGCCTTTCTAAAATAACGAATTATGACTTAGCGTTTTTTTTCTGTTAAATTTATTTTTATATTTTGTTTTGTCTCGTTTCATTGATATCTTTAACTCTCTTAGTTTTCATAGATTTAAATTGTACCAATTTTTTTTTCAGGCTTTATAATATGGATTCTTGAATCATTTATCTTCAGATTTTTTTTTCTTTCTAATACAGCATATGAGACCAGAATATCCCTAAAGCACTGCCAGAATTCATTGCACAAATTTTGACTTACTGTATTTTATTATACTTCAGGTGAAGATATTTTATGTTTCTCTGTAATTTATTTCTTCCTGTCAAGGTTATTTAAAATTCTGTTACTTGATTTCTAAATATATGTAATTTATTTCTGCTCTTCTTAGAGAATATAAACAAATAGATACAGTCCTTAAAAATAACTTGTCTCATTTTATAGTCAATTAATCATTATTTACCAATCAATTTTGGTAAACGTTTTATGCCAGCATGAAATAATGCATAATTAGTTTTACTCAGATGCAATTGACTTTCCATAAATTTCATTTGTCGGTTTTGTTAACTGTGTCAATCAGATTTACTGTATCTTTACTGAATTTTCTCTGGTCTAGTAATCCACACAAAACACAGCAACAGGATTTGTGTGTGTGTGTGTGTGTGTGTGTGTGTGTGTGTGTGTGTATGGGGGTGGCGCTCAGTCACTCAGTCATGTCTGACTCTTTGTGACCCCATGGTTGGTAACACACCCAGGCTTCTCTGTCCATAGAATTTTCTAGGGAAGAATGTTGTTGCTTTCTTAGCTCATAAATAAATCCACACATTAATCAATTGCCTAGACAAAGTTGTGGCAGAAATATGTCATTTCTCAATGCTTGCTTTTTATTATATTTATTATATAGGTTTGTGCAAAAATAATTGCAGTTTTGCATTGTTGAATTTTGCTGTTTGATATTGGAATATATTCTGAAATAAATGTGGCTATATTATATATCTTTAATGCTCATTTCTGATGGTTTTTCTTGTGTGTGTGTGTTGTTTTTTTTTTGCTAATCACTTACTAGTTGCTGATTATTTTATATTTATTTTAGACTATAGAAATGATGTTAGACCAAAAGCAAATTTGAGCGATTTTTAAATTTACATTCAAAATGGGTCACAAAGCAGTGGAGACAACTTGCACCATCAGCAAAGCATTTGGCCCAGGAGCTGCTAGTGAATGTACAGTGCACTGGTTCTTCAAGACCTTTTGCAAAGGAGATAAGAATCTGAAGATGAGGAGGGTAGTGGCCTGCCATCGAAAGTTAACAATAAACAATTGAGTGCCATCTTTGAAGTTGATCCTCTTACAGCTGCAGGAGAAGTTGCCAAAGAATTCAGCATCAACCGTCCTACAATAATTTGGCATTTGAAAAAAATTAGAAAGGTGAAAAAGTTCAATAAATTTGTGCCTCATGAGCTGATTGCAAATCAAAAAAATCATTATTTTGAAGTGTCGTTTTCTTTTTTTTTAATTTAATTTTATTTTTAAACTTTACAATATTGTATTGGTTTTGCCAAATATTGAAATGAATCCGCCACAGGTATACTTGTGTTCCCCATCCTGAACCCTCCTCCCTCCTCCCTCCCCACACCATCCCTCTGAGTCGTCACAGTGCACCAGCCCCAAGCATCCAGTATCATGCATCGAACCTGGACTGGTGACTCGTTTCATACATGATATTATACATGTTTCAATGTCATTCTCCCAAATCTTCCCACCCTCTCCCTCTACCACAAAGTCCATAAGACTGTTCTATACATCAGTGTCTCTTTTGCTGTCTCGTATACAGGGTTATTGTTACCATCTTTCTAAATTCCATATATATGCATTAGTATACTGTATTGGTTTTTTTTTTTTTTCTGGCTTACTTCACTCTGTATAATAGGCTCCAGTTTTATCCATCTCATTAGAACTGATTCAAATGTATTCTGTTTATTCCATGCAACAATGAACCATTTCTCAATTTGATTGTGTTATGTGATGACATTTCACTTGTGATGTGTGACAAAAAGCGGATCTTATATAATAGGCAACAAGCAGCTCAGTGGCTGGACTGAGAAGAAGCTCCAAAGCACTTACTAAACCTAAACTTGAACCAAAAAAAGATCATGGTCACTGGTGGTCTGCTGTCCATCTTTCCACTATAGTTTTCTGAATCCCAGCAAAACCATTACATCTAAGAAGTATGCTCAGCAAATTGATGAGATGCACCAAAAAATGCAACGCTTGTAGCTGGCATTGGTGAACAGAATGGGCCCAATTCTTTTCCACAACAATGCCAGACCACACTTCATACAACCAATATTTCAAAAGTTGAACAAATTGGGTTACAAAGTTTTGCTTCATATTTCATATTCACATGGCCTCTCACCAGCCAACCACCACTTCTTCAAGCATCTCCACAACTTTATGTAGGGAAAACACTTCCACACCCAGCAGGATGCAAAAAATGCTTTCCAGGGTTCAAATCCTAAAACATGATTTTTTCCCTATAGGAATAAACAAGCTTATTTCTCATTGGCAAAAATGTGTTGATTGTAACCGTTCCTACTTTTATTAATAAAAATACCTTTGAGTCTAGTTATAACGATGTAAAATTCATTATCTGAAATCTCAGTTACTTTTGTACCAACCTGATAATTATTTTCTTCTGCTTATATATTCGGAGAAGGCAATGGCAACCCACTCCAGTACTATTGCCTGGAAAATCCCATGGATAGAGGAGTCTGGTAGGCTGCAGTCCATGGGGTCGCTAAGAGTTGGACACGACTGAGGGACTTCACTTTCACTTTTCACTTTCATGCATTGGAGAAGGAAATGGCAACCCACTCCAGTGTTCTTGCTTGGAGAATCCCAGGGACAGGGGAGCCTGGTGGGCTGTGGTCTCTGCGGTCCCACAGAGTCGGACACGACTGAAGTGACTTAGCAGCAGCAGCAGCAGCTTTTATATTAAAAAATGCAAAATGTTACATTTTTCCTTTTGCTAATTTCAATTATAATTGCCCAAGATATGATTGAATGTAAAATTTGAAATCTATAATATTTTAAAAGCTACATTCATAACCAAATAAATATATGAGAAAGAAGAAATATTTAAAGTACTTTTGGATAAAAAAATAGCTTTCAAATAACATATTTCCAATTTATTTTTTTCTGTGACTTTATTGTAACCTGTATCACAACCACGTAACACCGTGATACCAGAATATTTATCATTTTGTGTGGTGAATTATATAGTTTCTACTCTGAAATCAATACACAGAAATATCCCAATATTTGCATGATCTAGCTTATACTAAAATAAAGAAAAGAGTATAATTTAGAAGTTGGGCCTGGCATAAATTAATAACATTATTTCCAGTACCTAGAAATTTCCTTTAAAAGTCAATTTTAAAATATGTGAATTCAGAGCAATTCAACTGATACCAGCTCAAAAATCTAGAGTAATTTAAAATATCAGTAACATATGAATACGTTGAGTAAGTATGTACATTATATTTTCTGGTATTTGATCATTTTTCAAATGTTTAAGCAGATCTTCACTTACGGTTTTATTTGTACAATTTAATATGGTTATAAGAGTGCAGACACCAAAATGAGTAAAGAGAATTAAGGGCCCAAATTATGTCATGTTACTGCAAATTGTATCACCATTTTTTAGCCCTATGGCCTTATAGTTTGAAACTTCCTTGATTTAATGACAATCAAGAGTTTCTTTTACTGCCATTAATAGGTTAATCAACCATTAAATTTGCCTTAATAGTTCTTTGATCTGAGTAAAGAATTTTAATTTTTTCTTTGGATTATTTCAATTGAAACATACGTTTGGTTTTAGAGTAATGTATTTTTCTTCTTTTTGCAACCTACGATGCCCATTCCTTTTCAAGAATTTTTTGAGAAGATGTTTTATTCGTAATCACTCTTGTTTTCTGTAAAGCAAATGCCGCAATGATTGATCTGTCCAATACTGAAGGAGCCCTGTTTGAATTGATCCTAAGTCAATACATGCTCTTAAAAACGAATGAGTCCTGAGAATGAGTATCCAAGATTTTCCATCACTAAAGTTCAGTTTAATTCCTGGTTGGAAACATTTTCCAAGATTGTAGCACAGGAAGAAGGCACACAGGTGAAGAATGCTGCTCTCATTGAGTTATAATGATAAAGCAGTCTTCTGTGGAGGCCTAGGCAACCAGAGTTCCAAAGCAGGCCAACAGAGAATAGAATGCTTTGCAGAGAGAAAATTCTGGCAATCTGTAAGATCCTCTTCAAGCCTTCCTCTGGGTGTTAATCAGCGTATATGTATGAGGAAACTGGGTAAGTCAAGGAAAGAACCATACAAAAGTGTTTCAGGAAAGAGTACTTGGAGCCAACACAAGACAAGGAATAGTATATCTATTCTTTTAAGTTGGATGGAAGATTTGATAATTATGGGCCATGATGAAGATAACTCAGAAAGTATTGCCTTATTATTGAATTATTGAAACATAGTAATATTAAAATTAACCATATATCTAAATTAACTATATAACTATAGTAATTATTGAAAATATCCATATACCTGAATAGTGTGTGTATGTGTATATATATATATATATATTTTTTTAACTTTATCACAGAAAAAACTATAGAAATGTTATAGAAATACAAAATATCCAGGGTCCAAAAAGATAAATTCTCAGTGTCTATCATACAACCAAAAATGACCAGGCAGGCAAAGAGAAGGAAAATATGAATCATAATATAGAAAAAAATCAGTGCTGACCTAGTATAGAACTGACATGATGTTTAGTTGGTAACAAGATGTAAGAGATGCTTTGTTAATTAATAGCTGTTTAATTAGTAGCAATAATATTAAAAGAGCTACAATTGAAATTAAAAAGCACTTGATCCTTGGGAGAAAAGCTAGGACAAACCTAGACAGTGTATTAAAAAGCAGAGACATTACTTTGCCAACAAAGGTACGTATATGCTAAGCTGTCATTTTTCCAGTAGTCATGTATGGATGTGAGAGTTGTACCATAAAGAAGGTGAATGCTGAAGAATTAATGCTTTTAAACTGTGATGATGTATGGCAAAACCAATACAATATTGTAAAGTAATTAGCCTCCAATTAAAATAAATAAATTTACATTAAAAATAAAGATTAAGAAAAAAACTAAAAAAAAAATAAAATAAACTGTGGTGTTGGAGAAGACTCTTGAGACTCTATTGGATTGCAAGGAGATCAAACCAATCAATCCTAAAGGAAATCACTCCTGCATATTTGTTGGAAGGACTTGATGCTGAAGCTGAAACTCCAATACTTTGGCCACCTGATGTGAAGAGTCAACTCATTAGAAAAGACCCTGATGCTGGGAAAGACTGAAGGTGGGAGGAGAGGAGTATGACAGAGGATGAGACGGTTGGATGGCATCACTGACTCAATGGACATAAAATTTGAGCAAGCTCCAGGAGATGGTGAAGGACAGAAAAGCCTGACATACTGCAGTTCATGAGGTTGCAAAGAGCTGAACATGACTGAGCAACTGAACAGCAATAACAAGAAGCCAGAAAAAAGATTGCATATTTTAAAGTAGAGACATGAATATAAAGAATCTTAAATTTTCATAGGGAAAGCTAAAATGTTCAAGATTATAACAAAATGCACTAATTGGGAAAAACAAAAGTTTAAAACTTGAATGAATAAACATTTGTTAACTTGAAGACATAAAAATAGAAACTATCATAAAATGTATTCTTGCCATCTCTTCTTAATATCTTCTGCTTCTGTTAGGTCCATACCATTTTTGTCCTTTAGCGAGCTCATCTTTGCATGAAATGTTCCTTTGGTATCTCTGATTTTCTTGAAGAGATCCCTAGTCTTTCCCATTCTGTTGTTTTCCTCTATTTCTTTGCATTGATAGCTGAAGAAGGCTTTCTTATCTCTTCTTGCTATTCTTTGGAAATCTGCATTCAGATGTTTATATCTTTCCTTTTCTCCTTTGCTTTTCGCTTCTCTTCTTCTCACAGCTATTTGTAAGGCCTCCCCAGACAGTCATTTTGCTTTTTTGCATTTCTTTTCCATGGGAATGGTCTTGATCCCTGTCTCCTGTACAATGTCACGAACCTCATTCCATAGTTCATCAGGCACTCTATCAGATCTAGGCCCTTAAATCTATTTCTCACTTCCAGTGTATAATCATAAGGGATTTGATTTAGGTCATACCTGAATGGTCTAGTGGTTTTCCCTACTTTCTTCAATTTAAGTCTGAATTTGGCAATAAGGAGTTCATGGTCTGAGCCACAGTCAGCTCCTGGTCTTGTTTTTGCTGACTGAAGAGAGCTTCTCCATCTTTGGCTGCAAAGAATATAATCAATCTGATTTCGGTGTTGACCATCTGGTGATGTCCATGTGTAGAGTCTTCTCTTGTGTTGTTGGAAGAGGGTGTTTGTTATGACCAGTGCATTTTCTTGGCAAAACTCTATTAGTCTTTGCCCTGCTTCATTCCATATTCCAAGGCCAAATTTGCCTGTTACTCCAGGTAACAGAGAAATTCAGAAAACGAAGATCATGGCATCCGGTCCCATCACTTCATGGGAAATAGATGGGGAAACAGTGGAAACAATGTCAGACTTTATTTTTCTGGTCTCCAAAATCACTACAGATGGTGACTGCAGCCATGAAATTAAAAGACGCTTACTCCTTGGAAGGAAAGTTATGACCAACCTAGACAGCATATTCAAAATCAGAGACATTACTTTGCCAAAAAAGGTTCGTCTAGTCAAGGCTATGGTTTTTCCTGTGGTCATGTATGGATGTGAGAGTTGGACTTTGAAGAAGGCTGAGCGCCGAAGAATTGATGCTTTTGAACTGTGGTGTTGGAGAAGACTCTTGAGAGTCCCTTGGACTACAAGGAGATCCAACCAGTCCATTCTGAAGGAGATCAGCCCTGGGATTTCTTTGGAAGGAATGATGCTGAAGCTGAAACTCCAGTACTTTGGCCACCTCATGAGAAGAATTGACTCATTGGAAAAAACTCTGATGCTGGGAGGGATTGGGGGCAGGAGGAGAAGGGGACGACAGAGGATGAGATGGCTGGATGGCATCACTGACTCGATGGACGTGAGTCTGAGTAAACTCTGAGAGTTGGTGATGGACAGGGAGGCCTGGTGTGCTGCGATTCATGGGGTCACAAAGAGTCGGACATGACTGAGCGACTGAACTGAACTGAACTCTCCCTTAAATAGAAATATCGTTCATAGTGAAACTGTATCATGAATCACATACCTGAAAGATTGTGTCAGGCATGTTCAGAGCAAAATCATCTTCTTTGTAAACATGTACAGATATTTGCCTATTTAGCAATAATGTGCTGTCATGATTAGCACAAAACTGATACAACAAAAGATTAACATAAATTTTCTATGCTGTTTTGTTTCAAACTATTACACACTCAACTTTTAGTTATTGGACACAATTATGTGCAATGCAAAACTAGCCACATCCAGATTTATTAATTTTTCATGAAATATTTTAAAATCAGCATGAAGTAAATATACACAGCTGAGAAATATACAAACACTCGTATAGTTTTACATACTGGTTACATTCTTACACTTTTTATTAGCATCTTGTAGTGGGAAAACAGAAGTGATTAATGACAATAAAAATAAGTGATTTGCTTAAGATTACACAATAGATTACTCGTTCTGAAAGAGATTTGAATCCAGACAATCTGCCTATTTTGGCTACTTGATGCAAACAACTGACTCATTGGAAAAGTCCCAGATGCTGGGAAAGATTGCGGGTAGAAGGAGAAGGCATCAGAGGACCAGATGGTTGAATGCCATCACCTATGCAATGGACATGAACTTGGGCAAATTCCAAGAGATGGTTGGGGACAGGGAGACCTGGCATGCTACAGGCCATGGGGTTGGACATAGTCGGACATGACTGGGCAATTGAACAACAAATAAAATCTGCCTTAAATCCATTATTTTAGCCAATGCATTATGCTGCCTCTCATAATAATTGCAATATTTTGCATTTTAAAAAAAATGTAAATATTAAAAACTCACTTGTTACTCCTCTATACAGAATAATTATCACAGTGAAATTCTTTAAAGACCAACCTAAGTTCAGTTCAGTTCTGGCGCTCAGTCGTGTCCGACTCTTTGCGACCCCATGAATCGCAGCACGCCAGACCTCCCTGTCCACCACCACCTCCCGGAGTTCACTCAAACTCACATCCATCAAGTTGGTGGTGCCATCCAGCCATCTCATCCTCTGTCGTCCCCTTCTCCTCCTGCTCCCAATCCCTCCCAGCATCAGAGTCTTTTCCAATGAGTCAAGTCTTTGCATGAGGTGGCCAAAGTACTGGAGTTTCAGCTTTAGCATCATCCCTTCCAAAGAAATCCCAGGGCTGATCTCCTTCAGAATGGACTGGTTGGATCTCCTTGCAGTCCAAGGGACTCTCAACAGTCTTCTCCAACACCACAGTTCAAAAGCATCAATTCTTCGGCACTCAGCTTTCTTCACACTCCAACTCTCACATCCATACATGACCACTGGAAAAACCATAGCTTTGACTAGATGGACCTTTGTTGGCAAAGTAATGTCTCTGCTTTTCAGTATGCTATCTAGGTTGGTCGTAACTTTCCTTCCAAGGAGTAAGCGTCTTTTAATTTCATGGCTGCAGTTACCATCTGCAGTGACCTAAAGGTAAACAATAAAGTTTAAAAGTAGCTTTATGTGAAAGTATTTACCTTTTCATTTCCAGTCATTCAGTCCTGCACTGAGGGTAACAAGAGTTATGAATTATACCAAAGTTTTCATAAACCAGTAGCTAAAATGGCAGACATGCTCCACACAACCCATCAATCACAAAAGGAAAAATGGTACCATTTGGATTAGAAGTAAGAAGACTAATGCATTTTTATCCTTAAGAGTTAGAAGAAAAATAGATCTTTCAGCTCCAAGATAGCAAAGCAAGCAATATGAAATCTTTATTTGCACAAGATATTTTGCCCAACAAGCAATCCAAAAGCATTATTTCTTCACAGTATTTTGTAGCATCTGTTCCATTCATCATTGGAGGAATGGTTGAGACTTGGAAACCTTTAGTTATGGTTCTGGCCCAGGATCAGTTTAATACTGATGTTCAGATTAATACCTTAGGTTTAAAGGTGACTGACTTCCCCCCAAAGGCTGAACTGCAGTAGCTAGCCCTAATTATCAATGTTTTAAGTTCCAGTGTGTTTTGAAAGGAAGAGATAGGTTTTGCTAACCTGAGGAAATGAGAACTAAAATGAAATTGTACAAATCATTTCCCCCAAAGCAAATGATTAAACAATATTATTGCATGCAAATGATATTAATCCCTGTGAACTTTCTTTTTATATATAATTATAAAGCAATCTAGAAGGTGAGGCATGTCTTTGCCTTTGATGCTATTCAGTTCCTGAGGGGAGACTTTCTCAAGTGTTTTTGAAATCTATAAAGAAAAGAAAAGGAAAGGAAGGATTGCAAGGAGGTAACCACAAATTTTCTATATGAATCAACAATTAGGAAAAAGAAAAAAAACAACTTCAAAGGCATGGTATGTAAGACTGATAGAACATGCAAGATATGTACCATATATATTATCATATATTCACAGCATAAAAGCCTAGAGACACAGGGTTTGTTTGATGTTGTCAACCACCTAATATCTAATGCAATTAAAAACAAAACAAAATTAAATGACTTAGTAGGACCAACATCTATAAGACTAACATTGACAATATATGGACCAATTTGATTATGAATGCTACTGATAAATATACAGTTAAAATAGCTTCAGCACCTACATTGTTTTTAAATCAAATTATTTTGTTTATCTAAGTCATAGGTCAAATAAACTGAATTCTTAAATAAGCAACAAAAGTATGTCAGCATAACAACATATGACAAGTACAATTCTAGGCACTGGAATTATATCATTTTTGATCTTACTATGTACCATACATTTAAGCAGGAGACAGAGGTAAATACAACCAGACTATGTTCAGTGCCACAGGGCAGACTGTTGGGCAGTGTGTTGCAGGGAGCTCTGTCTGAGAACATGAGAGTGGATCTATGATGAAAAGAAATGTTCTCACAAAGGATTATGTGGAAGGCATTGCAAGGAGCATCAACAGCCTGAAGATGGGGAGGGGAGGCCATACATTGGAGGAAGAATCAGGAAGTCTGTATCTGGAAGCAGACTGAGACAGGGTGAACATGAGCAGAGAATGGCAGGGAAAACAATCAAGTAAAGCTAGAGAGGTAGTGAGGAATCAGATGATAACAGATTGTGACATGCATATGCTTCTATTATATCATGGAATGCTTTAAACAGAATTTTAGAGTACCATAGTGACTCCTGAGGAGCAATATGGAATATATTAACTGTATATAAATGATATTCTTGGACCTGTAGTTTCATGAGTTATTTTAAGGCACAATGTATTAGTTTCTCAGCATTATAGTGATACTATAGCAGTTGGATTTATGACTTAAATTTGGTTACACCAAAGCTTTTGGAGGATTGATAGTTGAGACTCTCCAGGTAGCTAGAAAGTCCCTATGTGACACCGTGTTAGACTCCCAACAGAAGTAGACTCTGGGCTTCTTCAGTGGTCCCTGGTGCTGGAGGGTTTACATGCACACCCCTTGTAGTTTGAATCTTGTACAGAACATGCCCTGAGAGACCCAGCAGTAGAGAAGGACAAGGAAGACTACTCCATTTACACTTGTGCATTCCATTTGTACACTGTATCCTACAGTTGAGTATATACAATGTTGAATCTGTAAGTCTTTCTGCAAACACTTAAATAATGCCTAATTAAAAGACGCTTACTCCTTGGAAGGAAAGTTATGACCAACTTAGATAGCATATTGAAAAGCAGAGACATTATTTTGCCAACAAAGGTTTGTCTAGTCAAGGCTATGGTTTTTCCTGTGGTCATGTATGGATGTGAGAGTTGGACTGTGAAGAAAGCTGAGCTCCGAAGAATTGATGATTTTGAACTGTGGTGTTGGAGAAGACTCTTGAGGGTCCCTTGGACTACAAGGAGACCCAACCAGTCCATTCTGAAGGAGATCAGCCCTGGGATTTCTTTGGAAGGAATGATGCTGAAGCTGAAAATCCAGTACTTTGGCCACCTCATGTGAAGAGTTGACTCATTGGAAAAGACTGTGATGCTGGGAGGGATTGGGGGCAGGAGGAGAAGGGGACGACAGAGGATGAGATGGCTGGATGGCATCACTGACTCGATGGACGTGAGTCTGAGTGAACTCCAGGAGTCGGTGATGGACAGGGAGGCCTGGCATGCTGCGATTTATGGGGTTGCAAAGAGTTGGACACGACTGAGCGACTGATCTGATATGATCTGATCTGAACACCGTTCCTTACAGTTAAGAAAGAAGTCAATAAAATATTTTGTGTCTGTTACTTTTGGAAGGTTATTGGTAATAGTTTATTCAATAATTTGATGTTTATTAATTCAGATGTTTTATCATTAATTTGTAAGTAAACTACAGCCTAGCTACTGAACTTAGTATTTCAGTAGTAGTTTTAAATTTTTTTAATCCTAAATCCTTTCTTAAAAAGATTAGACAAGGAAAATGTATAAAACACATAAAGCAAGACTGCTTTGGATAAAGGAGAATAAGAGGAATAGAAACTTATTCACTCTACTCAAATAATAGAAATTAATGATGATTTTCCCACCAATGTACATTACCATGAATTTAGCTTTTAATATTTATGAAACACTTCAGGAATTTTAGAAACAGACATAAGTCCATCTGTATTGGCACTAAATCATCCTCAAATGTTTAATTCCTGATTATACAGTGTACATTGATAAAGTACCAATATTTTTTTGAACCATGAAGGGATGTTTTAGGAAGTTCCAATACTGTGGCCACCTGATGTGAATAACTCACTCATTTGAAAAGACCCTGATCCTGGGAAAAATTGAGGGAAGGAGGAGAAGGGGGAGACAGAGGATGAGATGGTTGGATAGCATCACTGACTCAATAGATAAGGAAGCCCGATGAGCTGATGTCCATGTGGTTGCAAGGAGTCATACATGACTTAATGAATGAACAACAGCAAATGTTTTTGGAATAAAGAGTTTTCTTCCAAATACATGGGCTTTCCTAGTGACTCAGATGGGAAAGAATCTGTTTGCCATGCAGGAGACTTGGGTTAGGCCCTTGGGTTGGGAAGATCCCCTGGAGAAAGGAATGGCTACCTACTCCAGTATTTTTCCCTGGAGAATACCATGGATAGAGAAGCCGGGTGGGCTATAGTCCATGGAGTTACAAGTAGTAAATGCATATTTAGTTCACTTCAGTTCAGTCACTCAGTCGTGTCCAACTCTTTGTGACCCTATGAATTGCAGCATGCCAGGCCTCCCTGTCCATCACCAACTCACGGAGTTCACTCAGACTCACATCCATCAAGTCAGTGATGCCATCCAGCCATCTCATCCTCTGTTATCCCCTTCTCCTCCTGCCCCCAGTCCCTCCCAGCATCAGGGTCTTTCCAATGAGTCAACTCTTCGCATGAGGTGGCCAAAATACTGGAGTTTCAGCTTTAGTATCATTCCTTCCAAAAAACACCTAGGACTGATCTCCTTTAGCATGGACAGTTGGATCTCCCTGCAGTCCAAGGGACTCTCAATCATAGCTTTAAGAGTAAGTAGGAATGCATCTAGACAAAAAATACATCTAGGCAAAAAAGCAATTTTGAGAAAGAAGAATGGAAGTGGAGGAATCAACCTGCCTGACTTCAGGCTCCACTACAAAGCCACAGTCATCAAGACAGTATGGTACTGGCACAAAGACAGAAATATAGATCAATGGAACAAAATAGAAAGCCCAGAGATAAACCCACACACCTATGGACACCTTATCTTTGACAAAGGAGGCAAGAACATACAGTGAAGAAAAGACAATCTCTTTAACAAGTGGTGCTGGGAAAACTGGTCAAACCACTTGTAAAAGAATGAAACTAGAACACTTTCTAACACCATACACAAAAATAAACTCAAAATGGATTAAAGATCTAAACATAAAACCAGAAACTATAAAACTCTTAGAGAAGAACATAGGCAAAACCTTCTCCAACATACATCACAGCAGGATCCTTTATGACCCACCTCCCAGAATATTGGAAATAAAAGCAAAAATAAACAAATGGTATTTAATAAAATTAAATGCTTCTGCACAACAAAAGGAACTATAAGCAAGATGAAAAGACAGACTTAAGAATGCGAGAAAATAATAGCAAATGAAGCAACTGACAAACAACTAATCTCAAAAATATACAAGCAACTCCTGCAGCTCAATTCCAGAAAAATAAATGACCCAATAAAAAAATGGGCCAAAGAACTAAATAGACATTTCTCCAAAGAAGACATACAGATGGCTAACAAAAGATGCTCAACATCACTCATTATCAGAGAAATGCAAATCAAAACCACAATGAGGTACCATTTCAGGCCAGTTAGAATGGCTGCGATCCAAACGTCTACAAGCAATAAATGCTGGAGACATTTTCACTGTTGGTGGGAATGCAAACTAGTACAGCCACTATGGAGAACAGTGTGGAGATTCTTTAAAAAACTGGAAACAGAACTACCATATGACCCAGCAATCCTATGGCTGGGCATACACACCAAGGAAACCAGAATTGAAAGAGACACGTGTACCCCAGTGTTCATCACAGCACTGTTTATAATAGCCAGGACATGGAAGCAACCTAGATGTCCACGAGCAGATGAATGGATAAGAAAGCTGTGGTACATATACACAATGGAGTATTACTCAGCCATTAAAAAGAATACATTTGAATCAGTTCTAATGAGGTGGATGAAGGTGGAGCCTATTATACAGAGTGAAGTAAGCCAGAAAGAAGAACACCAATACAGTATACTAATGCATATCTATGGAATTTAGAAAGATAGTAATGCCAACCCTGTATGTGAGACAGCAAAAGAGACACAGATGTATAGAACAGTCTTTTGGACCCTGTGGGAGAGGGAGGGTGGGATGATTTGGGAAAATGGCATTAAAACATGTATAATATCATATAAGAAACAAATCAGCAGTCCAGGTTCGATGCAGGATACAGGAAGCTTGGGGCTGGTGCACTGGGATGACCCAGAGGGATGGTATGGGGAGGGAGGTGGGTTCAGGATGGGGAGCACGTGTACACCCATGGGGGATGCATGTTGATGTATGGCAAAACCAATACAATATTGTAAAGTAAAAAAAAAATAATGATAATAATAATAATTTAAAAATTTAAAAAAAAAAGAGTCTTCTACAACACCACAGTTCAAAAGCATTAATTATTTGGCACTCAGCTTTCTTCACAGTCCAACTCTCACATCCATACATGACCAATGGAAAAACCATAGCCTTGACTAGATGGACCTTTGTTGGCAAAGTGATGTCTCTGCTTGTGAATATGCTGTCTAGGTTGGTCGTAACTTTCCTTCCAAGGAGTAAGCGTGTTTTAATTTCATGGCTGCAATCACCATCTGCAGTGATTTGGGAGCCCCCAAAAATAAAGTCTGACACTGTTTCCACTGTTTCCCCATCTATTTCCCATGAAGTGATGGGACCAGATGCCATGATCTTATTTAAATGCATATTTAACTATACTGTTAATCTATCATTGCAAAATACTTCCATAAGAATAATATGAAATATATTACAATGTGAAGCATAGCAGATGATGTAATAAGAGATATTATGCTGTAAAATTTTATTTGGTCTTAATATAGGAGTGATCAACACCATTGTTTTAATCTGGTAGAGCTGCCATAGCAAAATACAAGAAACTGGGTGGCTTAAACAACAGAGATTTATTTTCTCAGTTTTGGAGGCTGAAAATCCAACCAAGATCAGAGTGTTAGTAGCTTTAATTTTTCATGAGGCCTCCCTTTCTGCCTTGGGCATGGCTACCTTCTCACTTTATCCTCATACAGCCTTTCCTTTGTGTGCGTTCCTGGCCTTTCCTCCTTTTTTGCATAAGGCCATTTGTCTTATTGGACTACAGCTCACTCATGTCACCTCATTTTGCCTTGATTATCTCCTAATAAGTTCTCTCTCCAAATACAGTCACATTGGGGACTAGAGCTTGATGACAAATAAAAGGATAATGGAGTAAGCATGCTGCTGCTGCTAAGTTGCTTCAGTCGTGTCCGACTCTGTGCGGCCCCATAGACGGCAGCCCACCAGGCTCCTCTGTCCCTGGGATTCTCCAGGCAAGAACACTGGAGTGGGTTGCCATTTCCTTCTCCAATGCATGAAACTGGAAAGTGAAAGTGAAGTCGCTTAGTCGTGTCTGACTCTTAGCAACCCCATGGACTGCAGTGTACCAGGCTCCTCCGTCCATGGGATTTTCCAGGCAAGAGTACTGGAGTGGGTTGCCATTGCCTTCTCCGGGAGTAAGCATAGCTCAGGCATAAAAATGGAGTTGGGCAGCCATTGAGTATCTAATCTCAAACATATTTATGCATCTCTGAAAACTTGGGTTTTCTCTGAACTGTACCGAATTCAATGACACCACATCTATATGAGAACAACATTGACCAGAGAAATCTATGATCTCAAAATCCCCTCTTGTTACTATATAACTATTTCAGACTCAACCAATCTTTGCTTAACCAACAGCCTTAGATCTTGACAGCTCCAATTAAAATTCTTGAAAAATAACTTATGTTACTAACTGGAGCTTTTAAGTTTTTGCCTTCATAAGCCTCCTCCACTTTTAATTCTAGTGGAACATAATTCAAGTGCTTCTCAAATTTGTTTCTCCTGGACTATAATCCTGATAAACCTCAAATAAGTACCTCTTTATTTTAATTAGTTCTCTATTTCTGAAATTTTACTTCAACATATAAATATGGAAGTGCAGAATTTGGTACATAGAAATCATAGTGCCAAGTGATCATCACCAGGATTTTGTCTTGGAAGAGCAAGTTTTATTCATAATATAAAACTCTAATACTAAATTCACTCTTCTTTGTTCAGTATTATGTGATTAAGATGATTAGGGAATCATCTGGTGACTATAATCCTGAGTAAGTGAAAGTAAACATCTTAAAGTTATTATTTTTATTTTATTTAAATATTTTAACCACTTCTTCATGAGATAAAGACAATAGCCAATTCTACATTTCCAAAATTGAGTATTTTATTGTTATTATTTACAATAACAACTCCCATTATTTTGAAGGCTAATTACACACCTGCTCTATTCTTAAAAGAATTCAAGTTACTATTTGATGACTTTTTATTATTCCAAGTCTCATTGCCATGCTTAGGATAATATGTTTGGATAGTTTTGCTCATTTCTTCTAAAACAGAGATTGATTTCCAATAAATATCCAAGGAAAATTAAAGGTCAGTATTTGGTGTGTATTTTAAAAAGCTATTCATGTACTTATTCTAGAAATAGGCACAAGCCTGTATGATGTTTTTGCTTAAACTTTCCATATAATGATTCCAAATTCAAGTAAAACTCTACTGCCATAAAATAAATACCATGGTAAAATTTGAACACACACACAAAAAAAACAATTTAGATATTATGATTTCTTTATGTTGCAAAAAATTTTGTTTTTAAAAATAACTCTACAAAATGTATCTAATATGTTCTTCTTTCTCGCTTACTCATTATCGAAGAAATATTTTTGTACTCTCAATACTACTTGATTTCTGGTCACCAAATGTGTGGGTTTTTCACCTATTAAACAATTCTCTAACACCAGCTGGGTTTCCTGAAATTAATGCAGTTCTGACACTGACCAGAGTTGGCACAGATCCCACAGGTTAAGGACTCAGTCTCACAAGATTGCATCCAGTCCAGATGGCTATTGCAAGTGGTAGGTCCCCATTACCTGCACATTCCTTCTGTTGTTGTTCAGTGGCTAAGTCACGACTGACTCTTCCTGACCCCATGGACTGCAGCATGCCGGGCTCCTCTGTCATCTACTATCTCCAGGAGTTTTCCCATTCTTTCTGACTTGGCCATAGATTGGAACTTCCTGCAACCCCCTCTTTGGATCAGATTATCTGCTATAACAGCTCACAGAACTGTGTAATGTTCTGGAACTTAACTGGAATTACTTATGTTTACTAACTAACTCAGAGAAGGCAATGGCACCCCAGTTCAGAACTCTTGCCTGGAAAATCCCATCGACAGAGGAGCCTGGTAGGCTGCAGTCCATGAGGTCGCTGAGGGTCGGACACGACTGAGTGAATTCACTTTCACTTTCCACTTTCATGCATTGGAGAAGAAAATGGCAACCCACTCCAGTGTTCTTGCCTGGAGAATCCCAGGGACAGGGGAGCCTATAAAACAAAGGATATGATACAAGACACAGGTGAACACTCAGATGAAGGGGTGTATAAGAAGAGGTCTGGAATGATCTCAAAGGCAGAAACATCTGTCCGCATGGAAATAGCTGTGCAACACCCACAGGTACATCGATGTGGTCACCAATGCAAAGCTCCCTAGCCTCTGTATTATTGGGATTTCTATGGAGCCTCATTACATAGGCATGGTCAGTTACTAAATCCAATTTTAGCTTCTCTCGTCTCTCTGGAGAAGGGGGGTGGAAAGTTCTCTTTGAGGAGGGGAATTGAAAGTTTTAGGTTTCTAATCATGGCTTGGTCTTTCTGGTAACCAAGCCCCTCCAGAAACCTAATGAGCTACCTTATTATAACAAATATTTGTATAGTGAAAGCTATGGTTTTTCCAGTAGTCATGTATGGATATGAGAGTCAGACCATAAAGAAGGCTGAGTATTGAAGAATTGTTGCTTTCTAACTGTCATGTTGGAGAAGACTCTTGAGAGTCCCTTGGATAGCAAGGAGATCAAACCAGTCAATACTAAAGGAAATCAACCCTGAATATTCATTGGAAGAACTGATGCTAAAGCTGAAGCTCCAATATTTTGGCCTCCTGATATGAAGAGCTGACTCATTGGAAAAGGCCCTGATGTTGGAAAAGATTGAGGACAAGAGGAGAAGGGGATGACAGAGAATGAGATGTTTGGATGCCATCATCAATTCAATGGACATGAGTTTGAGCAAACTCTGGGAGGTGGTGAAGGACAGGGAAGACTGGTGTGCTGTAGTCCATGGGGTCACAAAGAGTTGGACATGACTCAGTGACTGAACAACATTGGAACAAAAGGTGTTTCTATCACCCAGGAAATTCCAAAGGATTTAGGAGTTCTGTGTCAGGGACTGTAGTCAAAAACTAAATATTAGAATAAAAAAAAGATCTCTTAGCACCCTTACTTATAAGGGTTTTAGGATCTGATATTTGTGCCATGAACCAGGGTTGCAATAAGTATTTTGTTGAACATGCCCTTTTAAAAATTTAATGCACTTAAAGCAAACAACCGAAGGTATAATAATTAACATGAACCATGAAGAAAGACAATTTGCTGATTTGATTTTTAAGGCTATTTTGAGTCATACTAGCCTATCTATCTATCTATCTATTATTTATGCATCTATCAGCCTTTAGAACTGTAAAAGATTATAATAGACTTTGATAGAATCACCCATAAAAATGCAATTGATACTAGATGCATATGTGAGAGCCATCAAAATATCCCTCTTATAGGGTATCTCCCTTCCTCCCTGTTTTGCTTTTCTATTGCTGCTGGGACAAATCATTGCAACCTAGTGACTTAAAAACTAGCAAAACTTGTATTTCCAGATTCTGTATGTCAGAAATTCAATATGGGTCTCACTAGCATCAGGAGGGCTGCATTTTTTCTGGTGCTCTAGATAAGAATTATTTTTCTTGCCTTTTCCTGCCTTTAGAGGTCTCCCTCTGCTTCTTGCGTATGGCTGCCTGCATGCCAGAATCAGCAGTGTGGCCAGACGTTCTTTTCATGTTGCCTTCTCTCTCTGATCACAGCTGGAAAAGGTCCTCCAGTTTTAAGAACTCCCTTGATTAGATGGTACTCTGCTCAGATAATCTAGTAAAATCCAACCATCCTTCTCATCCTAATTTAATTTCTATTCTGTCTGCTGACAGTTGATGATGACCCATACGAATATGAATACCTGATTTAATTTGGATCAAGGAGTGCATCCGTGGGATTTTGTTTTGGGACTGCTTGCTGGCCATTCTCTTTTATGGTGTCTAAAGCTATACATTTTAAAATTATAAAAGTGTTAGCTGACATGTTTCTCTCCATTTGGAGGCAATATGCCAGTAAACAGAATCCATCACAGATGCAGATTTAGAGACAAGAGCCAGAGATAAAGTAAGATTGACATTATTTAAATCTTCATAAAGTCCCTGAGGTCCAGATCTGTCTCTGCCCTTCCTACACCAGTAGTTCAATTTGACCTTGAATTCTAAGAACCAAAGTTATATACACACTTTATTTTTAGTGAAGTCAATTTGAACTTCTGTTCTTACATTCAAAGGTCTTAACAAATATGCAATAAATTGAACTTGCCTAGAGACTGAGACGGAAAACTAATTCTTAACCAAGCTACACTCACTTTGATTTTATTTATATATAAATTAAATAGTTAAATCCCCTTACTTATTGCCTCAACCAATGTTATTTTTTCATTGTTCTGAATTTATTTAGATCAATAGTCTCCAAAGATATCTACATCATTTCTAAACTTTTGCCAAAGATACATCTTAAATTCCAGAAATGAGTTCCACCAAGTTTTTGCATATTAATGGCAACCCACTCCAGTATTCTTGCCTGAAGAACTCCATGGACAGAGAAGCCTGGCAGACTATAGTCCATTGCGTTGCAAAGAGTCAGACAAGACTCATGTCAGTGTATGGCAAAACCACTACAATATTGTAAAGTAATTAGCCTCCAACTAAAAAAATAAATTTGAAAAAAATAAATTAACTAAAAAAAGACTGAAACTAAAACTTTCACGTCTTTATTTAAGTACTCTCTCAAAACATACTATACACTCAATTCTTTAAGCAACTACTTTGTTTTTTGAAATTATTATTATTTTTTTTTGATGTTGACCATTTTTTAAAGTCTCGATTGAATTTGTTGCAGTATTACTTTTGTTTTTTGTTTTGGTGTTTGGTCCACAAGGCTTCTGAGATCTCAGCTCCCTGACCAGAGATCAAACCTGCAGTCCCTGCATGGCATGGCGAAACCTTAACCACTGGACAGCCAGGGGAGTCCCACAACTACCTTGTCTTAATCAGAGACTTTCCTTTATAGCTTTACATTATAGATTTTATCCCAAGAAAACAGATATTTCCACATGGAATTAGCAGATAACCTCACTGGTTTTGCAAAACCAAAAAACGTAGTTAAGAGGAAAAGCGGAAGCAGAAATTGCTTCCTCCTTCTGATGGGGCCACTCTTTTCTTTCATCTTTGTTTTTTTCTCTGCATCTGTTTCATGCTTTTTTTGCAAAATAGTTCCCTTTGTTCACTTGTGAATTCTCTTCCCTTAGATTATTTTTCTCACATGTAGATCTGACTGGTCAAGTCAACACCTCTAGGATCATCTCTATACAATATTTTGGCTTAAGTGCCACACCACATGATAGAGTGGCAATGCTTCAATGCACATTCCCAGGAGGGAGTCATTGTTGGGCCCAGTTTGAATTATATATCCTTCTCTAGCCAGTTAACTGTGCTTCATATTTAGATGCTAATAAGCTTTTCCCTTCCTTGATCTTCTGGATGGTGTGTCTGCTTACAAATCCAGATGTCCGTTTCATTACTACTTTGCACTACTAATTTATTTTTTAAATATAGAAATTTCTTTTTTAGTGTTTTAGCTTTTCTCTGGCAGCCACTGTATCTTGTATTTCCATGAAAACCCTATAGCATGCAGACAGGCTCACACTTAGTAGGGTTTCTTAAGATTAGTTTTGTTAGTCTTGTTATATCTTTGTGCATGGACTGTAGCCCATCAGGCTCCTCTATCCATGTGATTCTCCAGGAAAGAGTACTGGAGTGGATAGCCATGCCCTCCTCCAGGGGATCTTCCTGACTCAGGGATAAAATCAACATCTCTTACATCTCCTGCATTGGCAGGAGAGTTCTTTATCACTGGTGCCACCTGGGAAGCTCCTTTATCTTTACATAAAATTTAAATCTACTTCTATATCTACCCAATATAAACATCTCATTATTTCTAAAATGTGTTTAAATTAGCTGCTAAAGAGCATATAAAGTATAACTTACAAAAGCACAATAAAATCAGATAAACCAGATCAATGACAATGTTAGATTATGGCTTTACTATTGCTATGAGAGTGTCATATACTGATTACTAATTTTATAGAACATGAAATCAAATGGATCTAAATTGTTTATTAGACATGTTATACAGAGCAAGTTCATTCATTTCTTATCGAAAATATGGAAAACATAAGACCTTTTTCATAGGGTGTTTTGCTATGTAAATGAGAGAGTACAAAACTATCCTCAATGCCTTAAATGTAACACACACTCAATAACTGTTAGCTGTTTTTAGTATAATTGCTAGTTTCATTGTTTGTTATTATTGTTTTTATATTATGAAGCTGTCTTTGATGGATTCATTTGTTCAATAGCTTATTATGGAAATCCTACCATATACCAAGTTATATTGGCTACAAGGAATTGACAAAAACTAGCTACACTCAGCTTGCCCCTATGGAGCTTATGTTTTCATGAGGAAACAATTTTGGAGAAAATCAACTAGTGAACAAGTAAACTAATTAAAGAGTAAAGAAGATCCTATAAGAAAGCAAGTGAAAAGCAAGGGAGAAAGGGAAAAATATGTCCCATTAAATGCAGAGTTCCAAAGAATAGTAAGGAGAGATAAGGCATTCTTCGATGAATAATGCATAAAAATAGAGGAAAACAACAGAAGGGGAAGACTAGAAATCTCTTCAGGAAAACTGGAAATTTCAAGGGAACATTTCGCCCAAAGATGAAACCATATAAAACTATACCAAATAACAGAAGAGATAAAACCATAAAGCTGACATATAAAGGAATATAATATTGGCAGACTCTGGTTGAATCAAGCAAGATAGCAGGACCTAGATTGTCTACACTTTTGTCTCTCAATAATTTTTTCTACTATGGTTTTCCCAGATGGCCCAGTGGTAAAGAATCTGCTTGCCAAGCAGGAAACCCAGGTTTGATCCCTGTGTCAGGAAAATCCCCTTGAGAAGGAAATGATGACCCACTCCAATATTCTTGCCTGGAAATCCCATGGAGAGAGGAGCCTGACAGCTAAAGTCCATGGGATTGCAAAGAATCAGACACAGTTTAGTAACTAAACAAGAACTTTCCCTACTAGGAATTCCAAAATTCCCAAATATATCATTTTTAAAACCACTAGGATGGTGGATAAGACCTCAGTGCAAATTTAGAAAGCCAGTGTTATCCTGACATAGCTTCTATATAGCCACACTATAATTGTGTGGCTTTGATCTCTGTGACCTTCAGCTTATTCAAACTCAGATAAACCAGTGAGTGTGGGAATGAAGAAGATGACTAAAATTACACCCTAGTCAAAACATTTACAATGTTTGATCTACATTTAATGACTTACAAAAATGGAAAGGCTTAAGAGTTTACAACCAATGTATTTCTGAAATCCAAAACAATAAAGTACTCAGAGGAAATGTAGCAATAAATCATTTTTTCAGACAGTTTGAAATACAAGCAATCTTTTTCCTTTGTATTTTAGAGCAATTTTGAATTCCATATAGAACCCCTGTGACTTTCTCTGATCATAAAAATGAATGACTAGAATGAAACAGATGAATAGCCAATGGCTATAAAACATATTAATTGAATTATTTCCTAAGTACTTCACAAATATGAAATCATAATAGCTATTACAGAAAAAAGAAATTTCAGTCTTCATAATATCTAAAAGTTGACAATCCATTTGAAGCAGAGAGAACATAGTGTTCTCTTTTTCCTAGATTCATTGTGTAGGGGTTTAAAAGAACAAAAGAACAGGAGATTCCTCAGAATAAAATAAAATATTTTCTCAGGTTTCCTTGTTGTGTGTCAGTTCAGTTTTTGACCTTTAGAACTCATGAGAACTTCTATTCATTATGAATATTCAGTCATTCTACTGTGATTCCTCTATTGTGACATCTCAATCTAGTAGATCTAGATCTATGAAAAAAATGAAACAGTTTTGAAATAATCATCAGAACATTAATATGTCTATCAAGCAGTGCTCCCATAGACAATTATTCGGGTAAATATAAATCAATCAAATACCTTAGAGAAAACAAACTATTTTTCTCATAATTATGAATGCTCAATTTTTAATATTTTGGTATTATACCTCCTTGGGCTTCCCTGGTGGCTCAGCAGTGAAGAATCCCCCTGCCAATGCAAGAGACACAGATTCGATCCCTGGATTGGGAAGATCCTCTGGAGAAAGAAATAGCAACCTCTCCAGTATTTTCCAGTATCCTTACCTGGAAAATCCTATGGACAGAAGAGCCATAGAGTCACAAAGTGTTGGACACAACTAATGACTAAGCAACAGCATTATGCTTCCTTAGTATCCACTTAATGCCTAGGCTGCTTTTGACTTTTCCTAATGTAAGGGACTTAACTCACAGGAAATATTAAAATAATTCATTGCCCTCTGCGTTCCAGCATTATTTGGCCAATGATGATAGAGAATATGTTCAGGGTACATATTTCCCTTTTCCCCTGTGTGGGACTTCAACTGCTTCCCTTTCTGTAATTTCTCTACAGGACTCTCTCCTCTGGATCTAGGTAACCTCTTTTCCCTCTCATCTTACTTAGGGAATACAAGTGGCAACACTGATCATTCTGCTTCTGTGTTGCTGCAGTGTTCCCTGTGGTTTTTTCACAACCTGCCTATACATTGGTAAATACTGTCTGTATAAAACCCTCCAGTAATTGTGGTATATGTGTTTGACTCCTACTTATTGTGGTCAGTAATTAACACCTACTATATCTAGTGACAACATGTAATACAAAATGTCTCAGACCTGACCCTTTCAAAATTCTATTTAGTCTTTAAGCAAATATTAAATGAGTGCTTACACCATGTACAAGTTATTCTGTTGTATAATGAAAAAGCAGTACTATATTACTGTCTCATCCTATTCTGTTGTTACTAACATCTCTAAGGGCTTCCCTGATATCTCAGTTGGTAAAGAATCCACCTGCAGGGCAGGAGACCCCAGTTTGATTCCTGGGTTGGGAAGATCTTCTGGAGAAGGGATAGGCTACCGATTCCAGAATTCTTGGGCATCCCTTGTGGTTCAGCTGGTAAAAAATCCACCTGCAATGCAGGAGACCTGGATTCAATTCCAGGGTTGGGAAGATCCCTTGGAGAAGGGAAAGGCTACCCACTTCAGTATTCTGGCCTAGAATTCTATGGTCTTTATAGTCCAAGGGGTGGCAAAGAGTTGGACACAACTGAGCGACTTTCACACTCACACAACATCTCTAACTGGCTACCACCTCTAAGGCCTCCTCAGATTCATTATCTAGTTTTGAAAGTCTTCTTTCAAATATATAAAGATTTTACCTTAATGCTTGCTACAGCTCTGAAGGAATTTTTTTCTTTTCTTCTTTAATTTGTTATGTTTCTTTTTTTTAATGCATTCATACCTTGAGCAGACACTCACTGAGCATCTTCATTGATCAGAAGCTAGGATGGATGCAGTGAGCAAAGTTTAAAAATCCCTCCATCCTCTGGAGCTCATATCTTGATATTCATTCTTTACATTACACCACAGGGCAGACATTCATCTTTAATCTGATCATGAAAACATTAATCTTTTCCACATCACTCTACTGGTATCATTTCATATTTCTCAGTAGCAGGAAACTTCAGCTACCATTTTTTGTTGTTGTTGTTCAGTGACTAAGTCATGTCCAACTCTTTGTGACCCCATGGACTACAGCATGCTAGCCTTCCCTGTCCTTCACTGTCTTCTGGAGTTTGCTCAAATTCATGTCCATTGGGCCATATTTTTACACATCTTATATGTGGCCTCAGTTCTTCAAACTGCTTATATCTCCATAGAAAATCTTTCTGTGGCATTTAGACTGGGTGACTTGTTGATATTCAGGCTGTTAATGTCAATGTATTCTCATCCTTTCTATTTAAAGTTATTTTTTTCCTTTTTTTTCTATAAATGTAAAATTTGAATGGCAACATTTAAGATTTAAAATTAAGTGTCTAACAATTTCTTCACATATACCAAAAGGGATGTTACAGATAGATCTTGCTGAGAAAGATGTTTGGAATAGACAAGAATGTTTCTATCTATTTATTTTTGGCTTGAATACTTTTAAAATTTTAAGATGTAACTTTAAAACTATTTAATTAGAGCAAAACATAAAACCCTATTGTCCAGGACCAAGTTCTCATTTCCTTTATGATTCCTAGCATCTTCCCAGGGATGTGGAAATTTTCTGTGGTACATATTAGCTGGAAAAGAATGAAAGCAAAAGGAGTAGGGGGCTGCAGAGAATGAGATGCTTATGTAGCATCACCACCTCAATGGACATGAATTTGAGCAAACTCTGGGAGGACAGAGGAGCCTGGCATGCTAAAGTCCATGGGATCCCAAAGAGTCAGACATGACTTAGCAACTGAACAACAATAAATATTTGAATTAGGAGCCAAGTTGCAGCTGCAGAGTCTATAAATGTTCTGGAGTCATCTAGTTTTACAGATATCAGAGATCTTTTACAACCACATACAATTTACTTTCCAGAAACAGAATGCTCATGAGTACATGACAGTCTCCGGATTTCCCACCATGTATCCAGTTACTGTGTAAACATTAAGCATAATACAAGATCAAAATAAAAATATAGGTTTATGGTTATTTCATTTTCAGTTTTTCAACCTAGTAAGTAAACATTTACTATTTTTTTCTTCAAAGTAGGTTTGCTTTCGGTTTCAAGACACTGACTGCAGGGATTTCTTTGAAATCAGCAGGAAGTAGTTCTACCAGGTTGTTGAGTGGTTACTATATGGCTGAAACCCTTTGAAATTTCTGAACAGGAAACGTCAGATGAACATCTCTCTCTGTGTCAAAATGTCACTTGCGGTATATATAGATATGTTTTACAAAAGGAGCGCTGTTGCCTCTGAGTCTTGAGTCTAGGGTTGATTACAAAGAGTAATCTTTGTATTATACTGATTGTTCAATGTCTTTAATTTCTACTAGAAATACACTCCGATATATTGTACTAGTAGTAGAAATGAGATCACTGTCAATTTTATATGTAGGATGAAAATAAATATCATTTTAGGATTCTATTGTTCTGTCAGTTCAGTTCAGTTCAGTTCAGTTGCTCAGTCCTGTCTGACTCTTTGCATCCTCATGGACTGCAGCACGCCAGGCCTTCCTGTCCATAGCCAACTCCCAGATTTTACTGTAATTCATGTTGACTGAGTCAGTGATACCATCCAACCATCTTATCCTCTGTCATCCCCTTTTCCTACCTCCTTCAATCTTTCCCAGCATCAGGGTCTTTTCATATGAGTCAGTTCTTTGCATCAGGTGGCCAAAGTATTGGGCTTCCCTGGTAGCTCTGATGGTAAAGAATCTGCCTGCAATGCAGGAGACCTGGGTTCCATTCCTGGGTTGGGAAGATTTCCCTGGAGAAGGGAAGGGTGACCCACTACAGTATTTTTGCCTGGAGAATCCTGTGGGCAGAGGAGCCTGACAGGCTACAGTCCATGGAGTTGCAAAGAATCAAACCCGACTGAGCAACTAACATTACTATTTCTCAGTTCAGTTCAGCTCAGTTCAGTCATTCAGTCATGTCGGACTCTTTGTAACCCCATGGACCACAGCACACCAGGCTTCCCTGTCCATTACCAACACCTGGAGCTTATGAAAACTCATGTCCATAGAGTTGGTGATGCCATCCAACCATCTCATCCTCTGTCGTCCCCTTCTCCTCCCACCTTCAATCTTTCCCAGCCTCAGGGTCTTTTCCAATGAGTCAGTTCTTTGCATCAGGTGGCCAAAGTATTGGAGCTTCAGCTCCAACTTCAGTCCTTCCAATGGATATTCAGGACTGATTTCCTTTAGGACTGTCTAGTTTGATCTTGCAGTCCAAGGGATTGTCAAGAGTCTTCTCCAACACCACAGTTCAAAAGCATCTGTTCTTTGGTGATCAGCTTTCTTTATAGTCCAACTCTTACATCCATACATGACTACTTGAAAAACCTTAGCTTTGACTAGATGGGCCTTTACTACTACTACTAGATCATATTAGAACATTCAGTTGACCCCCACATCTCAGTGGCTTAAAACAGAAAAAAAAAATTTCCCTATCAGGTTATATATCAGTTATGAGTTAACAGGGTAATATCAGCTTCTCAGTCATTCAGATACCTGGGCATTTGGAGACACTGTCTGTTAAAAGAGAATTCTCCGTGAATCACTTGCAGTGCCTAATAGAGATGTTGGAAGGTTTTTTCCCAGATTCTATTTTTAAGAATAGAATAATAGTCTTAGAACAGCAGTATTTAATTTGAATAATAGTCTTAGAACAGCAGTATTATCATCTTTTAGAGACAGGGCAGACTTGTTTCCTGATTGAGATAATAAAAATTCTGTCTCTGGAACAAAGGCTAGACTGATCTGTTAGAAGTCCCTTTAAAATATTGGGGGTTTCTGAACCCCTGGGCTCCTCAACTGGACAAAACTCACTGTACAGCAGCATTCCCTTGGGATATTTCCCATGGGACTTGTGGGCAAGGGGAACCTATGTGAACATGAAGCTTCTGCTTTTTGTTGTACTGTGAGGGATAAAGCCATTTGTCTCTGACCCAGGAGTCTCAAGTGTTCTGCTAGCATCCAAACATTATATTTCCATTTTTAACTTTTTCTGTGACTTTAATATAACCTATATGACAAATATATAACACTGTGATGCCACGTGTGTGTGTGTGTGTGTGTGTATGTATATATATATATATATTTGCATGGTGAATTATAAAGTCCACTCTGAAATCAATAAAATTAAAAAAAAAAAAACTTCAGTGTATGCATGATCTAGTTTATACTAAAAATAATAAAAAAAGAAAGTGTAATTTGGTCATTGAGGTTGGCAGAAATTATTAAACAGTTTATTTCCAGTGTCTAGATAGTTCTTTTTCAAGTCAGTTTTCAAATATATAACTTGAGAGAGGCAGTTCAATTGATAGCAGTTCAAAAATCTGGAGTAATTTAAAACATAAGTAACATATAAATAAGTTGAGTAAATATGTACATTATATTTTCTGGTGACTGATCATTTTTCAAAAATGAAACTGTGACAAGTTAATTGGTTAGTCTTCGAATACTGTAAAATTACAGCTCCTGATTTTCTCACCTTCTGTACTATTTGGAACATAGGTGTCTACGATATGTATCTAGAAGATGCTAACAAAATAAAGTCTTATCTTTTTATGCTTCAACCCAAAATTGACACATCAAAGACTATCACTGGAATTTGTCACATGACCCTAACAAGTGGGAAGGTAATGTACCCTTCCTGGGTTCAGTTCTCCAGAAGAAAAGAGCCCTGCATATTGATGAATTCTAGTAATGCTTAACCTCATGGGCTTTCTCTATCATGTGACCTATGGATTGGCCCTCTACACCTTTATAAAGGCCATATATAGATAATGTGCATTTGCTGAAATAATTCGCAAAAAGATCTTCCTCTTTTTATGACTATATTTATTTCTAGCTTTCCAACTTGGGAGTACTAGTGTACTTTTTTAGATTTGTGTTGAAAAATGCACTTTTTTTTTTCCCCAGTAAAGATTATAGTGACTTGCCTCTTGGTGCATTATTTCACTTTTTTCTCAGAGGCAAAAATCTGATCTTCAAAATTTCACATATTTCAATGATTTCTTGACATTATTCTCTCCATATTAGACTGATTTACCTTCTGTCTTTCAATTTAGACTGTATAATGAGTATTGGGAAGAGCACTATTAATGTGTCATTCTTACTGGATGTTCCCAAGAAAGCTTTGGAGATTTTTAAATCACTGTACAGTTTTAAGTAACTCTAAGCTATTCCATGGCATTGAAACTGTCTCATAGAGTTTCAGACTCTGGGTGATAAGTAGGTTTAATCTCATAAATCATTTCTGAACTATTGGTCAAATCAGCTTGGATTACTTTGTGGAAAAGTGCTGTGCTAGCTGCCATGGGCCTGCAAGGAGGAAAAAGTACATGCAGTGAATAATATTCCAAGCCAACTGAATCCTCTAGGAATATCACAAAAAAGCAGAGTCTGATTGAGAAGGAACGTGTCATTAAATGAGAAAACTCATTTGCCAGCCCAAGTGGGACCTCCTGAACATTATTAAAGATTTTATTTATTTTTATTTTTTAGGTTGTTTTATTGTGCTGGAAACCCACCAAAGGAGTTTAGCCTGATAAATCCCCCTCATTCCCACAGAACACAACTGTGTATATGGCTGCTTTCTCTTTTAAATAACTGACTTTTTCTCTAGACATGACTCCTAAGATTAAAACTTAATCTATTAAAATATCTATCGCCCACTGCTGTGCATAACACACAGAGGAAACCAGAATTGAGAGAGACATGTGCACCCCAATATTCATCGCAGCACTGTTTATAATAGCCAGGACATGGAAGCAACCTAGATGTCCATCAGCAGATGAATGGATAAGAAAGCTGTGGTACATATACACAATGGAGTATTACTCAGCCATTAAAAAGAATACATTTGAATCAGTTCTAATGAGGTGGATGAAACTGGAGCCTATTATACACAGTGAAGTAAGCCAGAAAGAAAAAACACCAATACAGTATACTAATGCATATCTATGGAATTTAGAAAGATGGTAACAATAACCCTGTATGCGAGACAGCAAAAGAGACACAGATGTATAGAACAGTCTTTTGGACTCTGTGGGGGAGGGAAGGGGGGATGATTTGGGAGAATGGCATTGAAACATGTATAATATCATATAAGAAATGAATCGCCAGTCCAGGTTTGATGCAGGATACAGGATGCTTGGGGCTGGTGCACTGGGATGACCCAGAGGGATGGTATGGGGAGGGAGGTGGGAGGGGGTTCAGGATTGGGAACACATGTACACCTGTGGCAGATTCATGTTGATGTATGGCAAAACCAATACAATATTATAAAGTAATTAGCCTCTAATTAAAATAAATAAATTTAAAAAAATCTATCACCACCTTGAAAGAAAACAAAAGGAGACTGATAAAACTCAGACGGGCAAAGTATTTCTGTTAAGGCAAGGTGCTTGTTGATCTTCAAAGACAAGGGAATGTCTCAGAGGATAAGGTCTAGGGGAGACTTAGCAAACTGGAGTTATTTAAAATAATCTCCATTTCTCTGAATACTCTGTCTAGTGCTCTGAATTTTGAAAACATCTTGTATTATTGATGACTCTAAAATTTTGATATGGTTATGACAGGTTTTTGGTTATTTATTGATCCACACACTTGAAGCAACAGAGAATTAAATTTAATTAAATTCTTGCCTATTCTAGCATATTGATATTATAAACATTTTCCTTTTCTGATTTTTTACATTTGATAGTTTGTGAATAATTTCTAAGCTTTTATGAAAATCAATTTTAATTACTTTATAGTTTTTATTTTTATAATTTTGATAATCTGGAAAACAAATGTTATTAACCTAAGATTGTGATGTGTGTATGTGCTAAATCACTTCAGTTGTGTCTGACTCTTTGTGACCCTGTGGACTGTAGCCCACCTTTCTGCAAAAAAACCATAGATTTAGTACTTTCAATACACTCTAGGAAGTAATTAACCGACATGACCAGTCATTATCTGTAGTAGTTTCATGGGAAAAGAAATTTGATAAATCTTCAACCCACAAGTGCATTAAACACGGAGGCATAAAGTTTCTGGCTAAAATATATCTGCTTCTTGAGCAACATCATGGAACTCACAAAGTAATGTGCTATTTTTTTTTAACTTGGCCTAACGATAGGAAATTTGTATTTGGATTGGTTCTGTAAGATGTAGATCTGAGTTAATCAGATATGAACCCAAGAAGAATGTTTATCCGGAAGAATGCTATAGGCAGTTGTTATCAGTTTTCTCTTGATAACTGTTTTCTGCCCCATGAATTATTCCATTCTTATGAATCATAAATTAAAACACACTTTTGAGATAGTGGAATAAAAGTAGCAGCATCATGATTAGTAATACCATTTTCCAAAATATCTATGCAAACAAAACAGAAGAAAGAAATACATATAAGGCTAAGGGATGTGATCTACAACTGTATACACAGTCTTGGTATGAATACCAGGTTCAGAATCTATTTTGTAATGTAAGAGTGTTGGAACTCTTACATGCAAAATAAAGTTAAGTAAACTTTTTTAATCATAAATATTTAATGAAGTTTTCTTAAGTGAATGAATAAATAAATCACTAGAATCTATACAATAAAATTATTCCTGATTATTACTTTGGTTGAATACAACAAAACATGTTAATAGAAATGGATTTCGAGATGATTTATTTTAGACTAAAAACTCTTATTAAACATCAGCTTTCTAAAAAACCAGTAGTAAGAGAAAAATCAGCTTTTATTTTGCCAAGGACTTTAACGTTTACTGAAAAAATTTACTAATGAGTTGTATCAAAAAGGATATGCTAATTATGATACAGATATTTGTAGAATAGAAATTTCAATAGATAATGTTCTAAAAATGAATTTCTCTAGCTTATAGGGATGTTTAATTTACAAATAAAATGTGTATTTTCTTAAAGCAAAAGTCAAACAGTGTTTCAAATATTTTAAATTAAATGTACATTACTTAAAGGGAAGTAGGTACAAGAACTGTAGCCAAAGATAATAAACTCTGTAGAACAGCCTTCTGAGAATCCTTTCTGTGTTTACCGTGAGCACATGTTTCAATATCAGTCTGAGGAAGAACAGCTATTGATAGCTTGTTTAGCCCTCTTGTGCTCCCCCAGCTCCTTTCTGCTAGCTGTGTTACTTTGACTGCAAGGACTGTATTAGTTCACTGCTCTGTGCTGCTTGCAACACCGTCTCTTAGGACACAAGAATAAAGGTTGCTTAGAAGATTCAAAATTGGACATCTGATTCAGATTAGTGATATTTCAGTGAACAGGTTAGTTCACCACTCTGTTGTGTGTAATACAGTCTGAAAAAACACACACATAAACAAGACGTTTCTTTTTTTTTTTTTATTTTATTTTTAAACTTTACAATATTGTATTAGTTTTGACGTTTCTAAGACAGCTAGCTATATGCGTGGTTCAGGATAGTGTTATTTCTGACTTGACTTCAACTCTTTCTGCTCTTAAATGTGAACAGAATTCACACGATCTATGGAGGCTGAGAAGTCCTAAAATTTCATATTATGCTGGAGATCCAAAGGAGCCAATCTGATCTGAAGGTCTGGGCACTCGGAGACGTGAAAGCTCCAGTTTGAAAAACAGGAAGTTTGAGACCCAAGAACAGCTAATGTTTCAGTTTGAGTCTTGTGGCAGGAAAAGACCAATGTCCCAGCTAAGGTCTTCATTTGATTTCATGGGATCAAGAGTCAGACACAGCTGAACATGCATGCACTCTTACTAAGGAGGACAATACTTTATTCACTGTACTGATTGATTCAAATATTAAGCTTGTCCAGGATGATGCTTACAGGCACACCCAGACTACTGTTGGACCCAGTGTCTAAACAAACTGAGGCCCAGAAAATTTGACATGTAAAATTAGCCAAAATGCAGGAAATGGTGAACTTATACTATGCATAGACATAAAGAATTAATCAGTAACTCTTAAACAGCCTACTGCATTAAACATTCTAAGTATTTTTTTTTACATTGTCAAATAGAAATGATAAACATCTTTGTTAAATTTTATAAGAATTGAAATTGCAATAAATTAGATATGTATTGCTGCTGCTGCTGCTATGTCGCTTCAGTTGTGTTCGACTCTGTGCGACCACATAGATGGCAGCCCACCAGGCTCTCCTGTTCCTGGGGTTCTCCAGGCAAGAACACTGGAGTGGGTTGCCATTTCATTCTCCAATGCATGAAAGTGAAAAGTGAAAGTGAAGTCGCTCAGTCATGTCCGACTCTTTGTGACCCCATGGACTGCTGCCTACCAAGCCCCTCTGTCCATGGGATTTTCCAGGCAAGTGTACTGGAGTGGGTTGCCATTGCTTTCTCTAGATATGTATTAGGAAGTATGCATATAATAGTGGGAAAAAAAAACATATTTTCTAGGATTTTGAATATTCAGTCATTTTCTAAGACTCTGAAATCCAGGCTAATTTGAGCTCCTAATGGACCCATGATAATGGACATGGATTATTTCCCTCCATTAAACATATATAGCCACCCAGTCAGTAATGAGTTCATCAATTTACTTCCAGAGTTTGTAGGAATATTTATCTTTGTAAAATTTTGCATAATACTTATTTTATTTACCTATGTAAACATATATATCATCTTCTTTTCAGAAACTGAGGTAGCTGAATCAAAGAAAAAAATTCATTTCTTATTAGTAAATAAGATCCTTCTTTGCAAATATGTAGCTGAAGTACTATGGCCATTTCAGTCATAATCTCACAAGTTAGAATTTTAGAAAACTTTACTGACTTTTCTAAGTCTCAAGTATATCGTTCAGTATAATGTGTGCTAATTTCCTAAATAATATCCAAGTGGCTTAAAAGAGCACAACTTTCCAAAGGGTTGCTTAGTCTCCCTGGTACAGTTTTCATTGTGACAAATTATAGTAAATAATGTCACAAATGTACATTGTAGGGTAGAACACAATTGCTACAATTATATTTGGGGTTGTTTTTACTAAATAATTCTCAAAGGAATGCATTTCTAATAATGTGGTAAAATTTTCATGCTGATATGCAATATTAAGAGAACATTTTCCATTTTCCCAAGTTTTACCAATAATGTTTATGTTCATCCACAAGCCAGTTTTAAGACTACTTTTAGGACTGAATGTTTATCAGTAAGGAAGGGTGATATCAGGGCAAATTTCTTTACTGCCTGTGGAATGATGGTTTTCATCAATCCCTATTGCTCTCTGAGGTCTTTTTACAGTTCTGCACAATTATATTGTCTTGTTTTAAAGCTTGAACAACAAATGAAACATATTATTTTGTCCAATGAAATTATATGGAGGCAAAAATCTTGCTTGTCTAGGATAATTAGATTCTTCAGCTTTCTGAGAGAAAATACTCCTGTACAAAAGAATTGTTCCATGCACAAAAAATAAATATTTTCATTATTTTATTGATAGGTAAATCATAGTTGAATAAACACCATATTGTTCCTATAATATCACACATTAGGAATACTAGGATTATTTTACTTATTTTGACAATGATTATAACCACTTTTTTCAATGTTGAGTAAAATGTTTAAAATTAATAACTCTTTAGTAATAGAGAACTATTTTTTCCTATAGACTCACGTTTATTTCTTTTAGTCACTCAACATTAGAAAGCTTTGCATTTCTACTGAAATAGTTTCAACTTTTAACTAGATAAATTTTTGAACAGGAACAAATTGAATAATTATAATAAATATAAGATTTCTTCTGTATTTGGGAAAATTCTTTGATGGGATAAAACTATATTGATGGGAAATTCTGTATTTTGGATTTGTTGAGAGAAATTCAATGTGACTAGGATACAAATAACAAAACAATAAATATAATTATATACATGATATATGCACATCTATTTTATGTATATGCAAGTAAAAGAAAAACAATATAATGATGAACATTTATTGAAAATTCTGTGTTCAAAATTATTTCTAAGAATGTTATACGTACTATCTCATCACATTATTAAAATAGCCCATGCAACCTGTACAATATAAACCCATTTTATAGATGTAGAAATTGAGACTTAGAAACGTCAACTTAGTTGCCTGTCATAACATGGCTAAGAGCTGAGATGAAGTACTGACTGCTGTTGTCCAGTCACTAAGTTGTGTTCAACTCTTCACGAACCCATGGCCTCGAGCACAACTGGCTTCCCTGGCCTTCACTGCCTCCCTCAGTTTGCCCAAGCTCATGACCGATGAAACTCTGTCATCCCAGTCTCTTCCTGTCCTCAATATTTTCCAGCATCAGGGTCTTTTCCAGTGAGTTGGCTCTTCACATCAGGTGGCCATATTATTGGAGCTTCAGCTTCAGTATCAGTCCTTTCAATGATTATTCAGAATTGATTTCCTTTAAGATTGACTGGCTGAATCTCCTGGCTGTCCAAGGGATTCTTTTTTTTTTAATACAAATTTATTTATTTTAATTGGAGGCTAATTATTCATGTCAATGTATGGCAAAACCACTACAGTATTATCCAAGGGATTCTTAAGAGTCTTTTCCAGCACCACAATTCTAAAGCATAATGAGCCATCAAGGAAGCCCATGAGGAATTGATTGGAAGTAATACAAAATAAGTACAGTTTACAATATGTTGGTCTCAGTTTACAATATGTGTTACTTCTATCACAAAGATAATGACCTATATTTGAGATTTTTTCCCATCAGATATCCACTTAGTGTTACCATACTTTAGTTGTTATAATGTTAGGTCACTATAAGGCAGACATGAATTTTAATTTCTCTGTGCCCTAACACACACACACACACACAAATAACAATTCCCAGTAATGAAAAATTCAAATAAGCAGTGGCTCCCTTTAATGCAATGGAGGATATTTGGCCTCTGGTGTAAGAAGGTAGAAGAAAAGTAAGATGGAAGAAGCTGATTAGCTTTTATCTGCTGCTGCTGCTGCTAAGTCGCTTCAGTCGTGTCTGACTCTGTGCGACCCCACAGACGGCAGCCCACCAGGCTCCCCTGTCCCTGGGATTCTCCAGGCAAGAATACTGGAGTGGGTTGCCATTTCCTTCTCCAATGCATGAAAGTGAAAAGTGAAAGTGAAGTCGCTCAATCGTGTCCGAGTCTTGGCGACATGGACTGTAGCCCACCAGGCTCCTCCATCCATGGGATTTTCCAGGCAAGAGTACTGGAGTGGGGTGCCATTGCCTTTTCTGAGCTTTTATCTGCCATGGCCTAAATCAGAAATACACCACTCCAGTCACATTCCTTTGTCCTGAAGTATTTGTATGTCTTCAATTCAACCTCAAGGGGGAATGTAAAGTGCCAGGTAATACATGGATATCTAGTGAGTACAATACCTTTCACAGCATTTACACCAATTTTTAAACCTTACATGCATTTTTGTATTTCATTGTTATGATTGGCTTTCCCCCAAAGGTGACTCTAAAACAAGGGATCAAACAGATGTACTACTTTCAGCTAAAGAACCCAGGAAACACTGGTAGAGGAATGAGGTATTTGAATGAATAAGAGGTGGAAGTCAGTAAAGGTTAGACTATAAAGGAAGTTACAAGTAGAGCTTACTTTTCCTGGAAACTCTGGTAATAGGAGGGTTCAAAGTCATTAACAGAGAAGAGAGGAAGGTGAAATGTTTGTGCACTATCATCCATTTATCGCTATTAAGGACATTAGTTCCTTGGAACTTTCAGTCTGCCCCAAGAGTAGAATTGAGTGTTCCAGGGGTAAGAGAAAGCCCCTTGCTAAAGAGATCCAGATATTGCTGTTGGAAGTCATGAAAAAGGGGAACATGGACAGGATGTTTACTATAAATACACACATTATGTCTGTGTGTATGTATTTAAATGCTCCTTATTTTATTTATATATGCACATACAAATATGAAACATATATCAATGAGTATCATATATATGATTTATGTATTGAATCTGTGGTTCCCAACATTTTGTCACCAGAGAACAGTTTCAGGGAAAACAATTTTTCCATGGACTGGTGGGGGGAGAGGGTCATTTCAGAATGATTCAAGCATTTTACATTTACTGTGTATTTTATTTCTATTATCATTACATCTGTTCCACCTCAGATCATCCGGCATTAGATCCCAGAGGTTGGGAGCCCCTGTACTAAACAGTATACATAATATATGATAATAAACAATACTGCTATTAAACGCATTATTTTCTTTCGGACCAAAAAAAAAAAAAAATCTGCAGGTAAGATAAATTCAGTTTTTCTGACTGTCCCAGTGGAAAGCAAAGTTATCCTTAATGCTTGCACTTCTTGAAGTTAAGGAAATGATACGGTTTGACTTGCACACAATGCAATTCTCACATCGCATTCACTGCTGCAGGATTTTAAGCTGAACATTTGAGAACTAAGGTTTCTGAGTGAGAAAAAGCACCCTGTATGATATGAGTTGCCTGAGATGTGCTATCTGTGAATGGGGAATATAGTTGTGATATTACATACACTTCTTCAAACAACATAATGTATAATTTGGATCACTCAGTGATTGGTAAAGAATGCACAGGTAATTGTGAGTTGACAAAATATGCAATTTTAATATAAGAGTAAATCATTTATAAACCATTAATCACTCAATGTTAAAACTATGAAGTTATTAAACTGCTGTTTATATTATTTTTTAAACCAGCTTTAGTTCATCCATTTTAAATGTATACTACTTTACCAAATGTATTTTATTTCTCTTTTTCATCTTGTGATTTCAGAGGTTTTAACTCTTTAGTTAGTAAATATTCTGTATATAAGAGTTTCAAAGCAGATATATGCTCAAATTTATATTTTTAGAGGAAAGAAAAACATTTCTTCTAAAGCCCTCATTTCTTCATTTCCAACTCTAAGTTTCTTACTATTTTCATAAAGAGCTACCTGATTTGGCTTGTGAACAATTCTCCAATATCATGTCTTACCTCTTTACCCATTGCTCATTTCATCTTAATTGACCACTTTCATTTCTTCATGCATGTCAAGAACACACTGAGCTTTCACATTTGCTTTTTTCACTGAAATTGTCTGTTACCAGCTATGTGTACTGTTCTCTCAATATGTTCAAATCTCTGCTAAGAGGTGAAATCATCAAATAGAATTTCCTGGATCATAGCACCTAACATGCAGCCCCAAATTTATTCTTTCCTTACCCTGGCTTTATTTCATTACCGATGTTTGTCATTCTTGAGAACATTCATATGTTCTTATGTTGTGTGACTGCTTATGAATGTGTGGTGTTCTCCTTAATTAGTCTTCATGATGGCAGGGATCTTTACCTTAATCTCTCTAAAATTCCCAGTGCCTAGAACATTGTCTGAAATATAGGACACATTAAAAAAAATTTCTTTAATTGATACAAATCAATAAATAGATGGACAAATTCATTTTAAAGAGATGATTGAAACATAAAGCAATGGTCTCATAATATGAAATAGTTATCTTCAACACAAGTCATGTCAACTATGATATTAAACCAAGATTTCTGATGACCATATTTGAATTAATTAATTTGTTCCTTTCAAAAAACCCTGAGATCTGGATTTTATTATTATTTCTGCAGTATTAGGGTAAGATAGTATCTAAGTTTCAGATTTAGTTTATACAGATAATTACTATTTAAGCATTCATATTTGTGGACTAATTTGGTGGAATGATTAACTAGCCAACTTTTTTTTCTGAAACCAAATAGGAATTTCTCAACAACAGAAGAGAATTTATATTTTTTGTTAGTTATTTTGCTTGCTTGTTTTGTTCTAAGGGGCTGCTGAGTGACTGCTGAGTGGAGTTATTACTTTAGGATATATAAAATGTACAATTATCATATTATATCAATCAGAGGTAGCAAAAATGATTCATAATATTGTATTTAGGATATTAGAAAAATGTGGACCAACCAGAAATAAGAAAAATATTGAAACAATTTATTATTCTAAATGTGAGTATAAACCATTGACCTTAGCCTTTCAACATTAGGGAGAAAGATGTCTAATCATTTTAAAATACTTGTGATGGTAGTATCTCCTCCAGCAGTCCTGTTAAGCAGCTTAACTTGTATGTTCTGGGACTACTTATTTCCCTAGGTGGGACCATAGACCAAGTTTTGTTTTATTAAGCATTATAATGTAGCAAAAATAATCTGGATCTGAAATATGCTTTATCCTGTACATCGTTCTGAAACCAAGTTTCCTATCTGCCTCATTGGGTTCTTTCCATTTCTTTGTGAGAGCTTAGTGTGTAGCTTGGCTATTCTGTTAATTGCATTTAGCCATGGATTTCTGGACTATTTGGTCCTGATAAATGGGGTTCATTGGAAAGTATAGTACCATTGTGTATGTGTGTGTGCATGTGTGTGTGTGTGTGTACAGTTTCCTGGAATCTGTGATCAAATTACTCAATGTAAGGAAAGGATGTTGGAAATACACGGGGATTCTAAAGATGGGAGAACAAAGCATCGGCAATGTGTACTTTATACAGATGATAAAGAAAAGGAAAAAATTAAAAAAAAACAGGCTGTCAGTGATGCCAAAGCAACACAGCTTCACTCTTACCTTTGTTGCTAGAAAATGTAATGTAATTTTCCCCCTTCCATTAATTTTTTCACCATTAGTTCTTTTAGGGCAAAATCAGACATCTATTCTTCAGGGATATATAAATAGCAAGTGACTAAAGTGGTGAGTTTTAGGGAAAAGGGCTTCCCTTGTGGCTCAGCTGGTAAAGAATCTACCTACAATGTGGGAGACCTGAGTTTGGTCCCTGGGTAGGGAAGATCCCCTGGAGAAGGGAAAGGCTACCCACTCCAGTATTCTGGACTGGAGAATTCCATGGAGTGTATGGGATCACAAAGAGTTGGGCATGACTGAGCGATTTTCACTTTCACTTTTAGAGGTAAAAAGAGGGCTTGAATAAATCAGTGATTCTGAAAATTGGATCTTGATTATAATTTTTTTCTGTGGGGTTGTAACTTTTTGAAAATGCATAGATTCCAGAGTCCCATTACCAACACTACCAATTTAGACTAGGCAAGCTTGAATGATATAAATCAGTACATTCATAAAGTATGACAGGTTGTTAGAATAATCAGTCAGAGTGGGAACAACATCATTTACTGACTTGAATGCTTGCCCCTGTTCTGAGAGTCTAAGATACTGAACTCTCCTCTACGGTCTCCTTCTTGTCTCCCGTGGCTACAGTGAGAACGAAATAGTAATGCTCCATTGACATTGATCCCACCTGTTTGAGCATCTATAGCCTGAAAGACTGATGGATTTCCAGCACTCTCTGTTCCATAGCTGGAGAGTGAAAAACATGGAACTACGTTTAGAACTTTTGCTAAACAAGTCACCTTAATCTGACAACAGCTAAGGGACACTTAACCTGCAGTTCCCTGGTGTGCTGAGGGCATGCTGCTTTGTTTTCAGTTGCATTTCAGGGTATCTTGGAATGTCTTCGCTAATCACTCTGTCTTAGTCTTCCCACTAAATTCCACTATATTGACATGTACACACTGTTATTAATATGTTCAAAACAGATAATCAACAAGGCCAACTGTATAGTACAAGGAAGTTTTCTCAATATTCTGTAATAATCTAAATGGGAAAAGAATATGAAAAGGAATGGATACATGTATATGTAAAAAAGCAATTAAAAGCTATTTTAGTATATCTTACCAGTTAAGTTTCAGCATGTGATTGGTATCACTGCACCTGTTTAGAAAGTGAAGTTGGGAGATTAATTCTGTTCTATATTTTGGTGTTACTGATTCTGTCTTAATGTTATGTACTTTGCATGGATGATAATGACAAAGCTGCTGCTGCTGCTGCTAAGTCGCTTCAGTCGTGTCCAACTCTATGCGACTCCATAGACAGCAGCCCACCAGGCTCTGCCGTCCCTGGGATTCTCCAGGCAAGAACACTGGAGTGGGTTGTCATTTCCTTCTCCGATGCATGAAAGTGAAAAGTAAAAGTGAAGTCACTCAGTTGTGTCCGACTCTTTGCTACCCCATGGACTGCAGCCTACCAGGCTCCTCAGTCCATGGGATTTTCCAGGCAAGAGTACTGGAGTGGGTTGCCACTGCGGCATCAAACATTTTAAAAAGCCAAATTGTAGTACCTATGAGTCTTAGAAATTCAGAGCTATCATTAATATATATACCAAGGCATATTAAACATAATATTAATAAATATATTATTTATATTAAAAATATATTATTAATGTATAAGTGTATTATTAATAAGCATCCTGTGGCTCAGATGGTAAGGAATTTGCTTGCAATGCAGGAGACTTATGTTCGATCCCTGGGTCAGGATGATCCCCTGGAGAAGAAAATGACAACCCACTCCAGTATTCTTGCCTGGAGAATCCCATGGACAGAGGAGCCTGGTGGACTACAGTCCATGGGGTTGTAAAGAGTCAGGCAGGATTGAGTGACTAATACTTTCACTTTCATATTATTTATATATAATAAATATATAATATAGATAGTAAATCATTATATGATATAATAAATGCTATAGAAAATAATAGATAATCATACATGCCATATGTCATATACATACATGTGTGTGTATATATATATATATATATATACACTTAATTTAAATGAAAATTGAATAGGATATCTGTACCAGAGAATTTACTTATAGCTCAAAAGATATTGTAGCATTCTTGATCTGATTTACTTCTATTTAAACTTATTTTCATAAGAGAGGGAAAAGCATGGAGTGATTATTTTAAGATCATAATTTCATGTGAAAATTACGTCTTTGAATTCCATTTCCCCTTTGCTGATTGGTGACATCAGACTTATTTCACATGGCCATTCAAAGCACAGCATGAATCTGCAAATTAACTCAGAGCTGTTGTAATTTCCTCATGCAATTGTCTTATTTTTTTCTGTTATGTAAATTATCCAGATGGCAATAAGCTCTTAAGAGATAAACAATATAACATAATTTGGATAAAATCATACATGATTATATCTATGTCTGATAGTGGGAAAATGAAGGTAGAACGATGACTTCAACTTTTGGAAATATAGTTTCTTTTTCCAAGTTTGAATTATTCTGCCAGTTGCTTTTTCTTGTTGTTTTTGAGCAAACTTTTGGACTTAGGTTTCAGATCTAGATTGTCATTGATAATATAAGAAATATAAGACTAATCTTTCAAGTGTTTTAAAGCCTAGAGAAAATATTTGTAAAACGTCTGTCTCACAACTTATACTCAAGTTATTTTTACCACTGTAGTCTCAAAAGTTAATTCGATAAAGTAATCACACTAACGCAGTGGTGATTGTTTAGCCACTAAATTGTGTCTTACTCTTGAGATCCCATAGGCTGTAGCCCCTTGCCCCCCCCAGGCTCCACTGTCCATGGGGATACTCCAAGCAAGAAAACTGGATTGTGTTGCCAGTTCCTTCTCCAGGGGATCTTTCAACAAAGGGATCAAGCCTAAGTCTCCTGCATTGGCAAGCACATTCTTCATGGACTGATCCACTGGAAATCTTTACATCATACTACTAATCATATATATACATACATATATGTTGCCTGGAGAATCTCTATGGACAGAGGAGCATGGTGGGCTATATAGTCCATGTGGTCACAATCAGACATGACTGAGCCACTGAGCACAGCACAGCATATATATACAGCATATATATGTATATACATATATATATATATCTCACTTACAAAGTATAACTGGGGTATTAGACATATAAATCATATATATATAATTTGACATTTGTAATTTGATCATAAATCACAATCAAAACTACTTAAATTCTTCAGGTTTAGGAAAGAAAATAGTTTTTAGTATGCAAATTTTCTAGAAATGTGACCTATTGCTTCATCATGACCACAGGTATAACCTTCTCTTTCTCCTTGCCTTTAGAGTTTGGACACTATAATTCTAAGGTTGTGGATGCTTTCCTTCTCTTAGGTATTTCTCTGCACATCAGTTAAGTTCCTGCTGGTCTTGACCTTTAATGACTCTGGTTGGTATAACTTCATGTGTCCTGAATTCTTTGTTGTAGACACTGCCCTAGTTCTCATTTGTGATCCACATTGTGAACAAGCTCCAGAACCACATATGACAAAGTTCTGTCAGGCCATCTGCACATGTCACCTGCACTTGAATCTTAAAATACTTCCTTAAGCTTGGTTTTGGAGAAGGAAATGGCAACCCACTCCAGAATTCTTGCCTGGAGAATCTCAGGGACAGTGGAGCCTGGTGGGCTGCCATCTATGGGGTCACACAGAGTCGGACACAACTGAAACGACTTAGCAGCAGCAGCAGCAAGCTTGATTTGGCTGCTACTTATACACATTCATTCTATGATAGGAGGAAAACAACTTTCAATTGACGTTTATTTATAATTCAAAAGAGAAACTCCAATCACAGTCCACAGTAACTGTTGTTTAGGTGAGTTCAATTATAGAATGTGAAAGAATTGGTCAGTAAGAGGTCAACCTAAAATGTTCTTGAATCTGTTTGCTGGTATTTACTGCCTCATCTCTATGTTAGTCCTGCAGGAACAATTACCTGGAGAACTTTTATCTGGCGCTTCTGTGTTCACTATGCATGATTGCTCTTACACAGTTGTTTCCCTTGAGATCACATCTATTGCTGTTTACATATCACTATTTCTTGGCTATGATTGTAGGACACATGACAAGGATATGTAAAGGATGACATAAAGAGATCATGGGATGAAATGGAAGCATGCACTTTGGAGTGAAAATGTAACTAAGTCAGTGATTTTTAAAGGATCTATTTAGATCAGTTTACAGAGTGTTTCGAAGAAGGCAATGGCACCCCACTCCAGTACTCTTGCCTGGAAAATCCCATAAGCAGAGGAGCCTGGTAGGCTGCAGTCCATGGGGTCACGAAGAGCTGGACATGACTGAGCGACTTCACTTTCAATTTTCACTTTCATGCATTGGAGAAGGAAATGGAAACCCACTCCAGTGTTCTTGCCTGGAGAATCCCAGGGACGGGGGAGCCTGGTGGGCTGCTGTCTATGGGTTCGCACAGAGTTGGACACAACTGAAGCAACTTAGCAGCAGCAGCAGCACAGCACAGACTGTTTAAAGAAACAAAACCTTCAACAATCACATTGGCAAAGGTAGTGATTATATTGATGCTTAGGAGTTAGAGACAAATCTTTACAGAATTTGAACAAATGCATGCTGAATTAGTGACTAATGTTTATGAAATCTGAGTTAGTTTCAAATGTTTGGGTAAAATTGAACTGTATTTACAATGGCAACTTAGGTGGTAGAATACTAAGTAGATTAATTTAAAAAGTTACCATTTCATTTACATATTCTGATATGTACACAAAAGCCCTCATGGGGCAAGCTTCTTTACAAATAGCTAATTAATTCATTAATTAAGTCAACATATACTACTGTGTTCTAGACACTAGGACACACAGGAAATATAACAAGGGATAAGTTCATATTGAGGAGATATACAAGTTAATCAGTCAGTTAATGTATAGAAGTATGTTCTGAGTAATAGACAATGTATGCTATACTGTAAGTCAAGAAGCCACAACCTTAAAACTTCTTATTTCTGGAAAGAAGTACACATTCACATACAACTTACTTTCCTGTTGAGAATGTTGAGAAATTCAATGAACAGAGTATGTATAATGGTGTGTAAGTGTTTAGAAATGTTAGAACATTTAGAAACTTTTCTAACATTTCTAATGTTAGAAACATTAGAACATTCCCTAAATGTTAGAAATTTAGGGAATATTCAATTTTATAGGTTCAAAACTAAACTCATCCTCATCAATATCCCTCAAAGAACATTTTTAATGCATTTTGGTTCATGACATTCCCCTTTATGCACGGAGAAGAGTAAAGTACTCAAGGGGTGGAGGATGGGGGTGGGACACGATTAAGAAAACAAACATGTTTTTTTTTGCCTAGCCTTGAAGTTGGTTGTCACCACTAAGTACTCAATTGGAGAAGAAGGTACACAAGAGGATCAAAAACAGATCTGTGTGTTCTCACCATGTATATATGTATGTATGCACATATGTGTGTGTCATTGTGGGTGTGTTACTGTGTTCTCTGTGGTGTGAAGCAGAATTAAAAATATTACACCTTCTTCCTTAAAAAGAAAAAAAAAAAAACACAGAAATCACCTATTCCAGACCACTTCTGTATAAGTGAATATAACATTTGTTTAACCATGGAATCTGACTAATTTAGAATGGAATGTTCAATTTTATAGGCTCAAAACTAAAGTCATCCTCATCAATATCCCTCAAAGAACATTTTTAAGGCATTTTGGTTCATGACATTCCCCTTTATATAGTTCAATAAGCTAGAATCTTAAAAACATGTGTTATCTTGTCTTTTTCCCTCATTCTCAGTGGCTGCTGCTGTTAAGTTGCCTCAGTTGTGTCCAACTCTGTGCGACCCCATAGACGGGAGCCCACCAGGCTCCCCCGTCCCCGTGATTCTCCAGGCAAGAACACTGGAGTGGGTTGCCATTTCCTTCTTCAGTGCATGAAAGTGAAAATTGAAAGTGAAGTCATTCAGTCGTGTCCAACTCTTCGTGACCCCATGGACTGCAGCCTACCAGGCTCCTCTGCCCATGGAATTTTCCAGGCAAGAGTACTGGAGTGGGTTGCCATTGCCTTCTCCTATGTCTTTCCAAATCATTTTGGGATCTTTAACTTCACAACTTTCTATTTATGCTCATCTGCTTCATATATATTGTTTCTCTTTCCTATTTTTGTTTTCAAAGAGTGATACTCACCATAATAAAGACTTTGGCAGCCCTTTCCTCAATATCATCAAGTAGGAGTCAACCACATCTATAACTTCTCCACAATCTTAGCTTTCTAACTTACAGCAAGCCATCTCAGGTGGAGCTAGTGGTAGAGAACTCGGCTGCAATGCAGGAGATGTAAGAGATGTGGGTTTGATCCCTGGGTTGGGAAGATCCCCTGGAAGAGGGCAGGACAACCCACTCCAGTATTCTTGCCTGGAGACTCCCTTGGACAGAGGACTGGCAGGCTACAGTCCATGGGGTTGCAAAGAGGTTGACGTTACTGAAGTGACTTAGCACATATGCATCTCTTACACGACCTGTACACAAACTTTGAGTCTGGGAAAATAATTCTGCATCTATGTTTTTAAGAGTTCATTTTAATGAAATTCTGAACCTCTTCCATGAGGAATCATCATGGTCATCCTGGCAAACCTGACCTCTACCTCAACTGCACTTAATTATTAAAAATGACTACTTACTTTCATAGTCAGTTAAGGTAAATGGGTTAAATGTTTCAGCTCCGGTCAATTGAGACTCATTGATGGATCTTTCCTACAAGTACTTGATTGATAATTAGTGACTAACAGTGAACTCCTGAGCTTTCTTAGTTACCATAATACCCAGAGACAGACACAAGGTTATCTTCCAAGAGAAATCAATCACATGAATTGAGGAAGCAGAGATCTGTACCCCAATGTTCATTGCAACACTATTTACAATAACTAGGACATTTAAGCAACCTAGATGTCCATCAGCAGATAAATGGATAAAGAAGTTGAGGTAAGGGTAAGACAGTGGAGTAGAAGGACATACAATCATCTTCCCCTGTAAGAAAACCCAATGGAATAGTACTCAGCTATAGAAAGGAACACATTTGAGTCAGTTATAATGAGGTGGATGAACCTAGAGCCTATTATACAGAGTGAAGTAAGATGGAAAGAGAAAGACAAATATTGCATATTAACACATATATGTGGAATCTAGTAGGATGGTACTGATTATCTTACATACAGGACAGCAAAGAATGCACAGACATAAAGAACAGAGTTCTGGACTCAGTGAGAGAAAGGGAGGATGGGATGAGTTGGGAGAATAGCACTGAAACATGTGCATTATCATATGTAGAATGAATGGCCAGTGAGAGTTTGATGCATGAAGCAGGGCACCCAGGGCTGTTGCTCTGTGACAACTTGAGGGATAGGGTGGGAAGGAAGGTAGGAGGAGAGTTCAGGCTAGCAGGGGGCATATGTATACCTATGGCTGATTCATGTTGATGTATGGCAAAAGCCATCACAATATTGTAAACTATCTTTCAATTAAAATAAATAAAATTTTAAAAAAGCAGCATAGTTTCTCATTCCAAATGCTAAGGTTTAAGAACAATGATGCTGGTAATTTATGGCTTTTTCTCTTGCTGATCATTCTCTTTCAGAATAAACTTCCAGATCAACAAGGATGATCCCACATGTTATTGGAGGTCAGCAGGAAGTATAAATATTGCCCAGTTTGGGTAGGTTGTCTTTAACCACCAGTTTCTCTGGGTGGCATCTGCTGAGTCAAATCTCATATTGTTCTGCTCAAATCATTCTGAATAATCATACACTGGAATCAGATACTGAAATCCATGCTTGTGTCATGGGCTCCATTCTCCTGGGCCATGCACTTTGCAGGCTTTTCCATCTGATCCACCCAAACATCCTCAGGCTTTTTGCTTTTATTCCTGACCATTGGACTGCTCAGCTACACTCTGCTGAGGTGTGCAGGTCTCTGTGAGGTTACTCTATGACATTTTTATGTCTACCTTTAACTTCAATATCATAAAATATAGATAATCCACAATGGAATTGGACATTTTGTTAGTTGTGCAGTCACACTAACTACTCTTTGGAGATGTAAACACACTGTCTTCTCACCTCAAACATTCTTACTCTTTTCTTTCCTCTAGTCTTTTGAATGTGCATTTCTTTTCTCTACGGGAGAAATTCTAGTGTTTGTATAATTTTCCATTGTTTCCCACTCTGTAGATTTCATGGTGAAAACTGTAGGCTATGAATCTTTCAGACTCTTTGCATTGGTGTGCTAAAATTCATCTGTAAAACAGCCTAGCTTTCAAAGTGTTTCTGCTTTAAGACTAGTATCTCTTGTAAACATGAAAAATAATTTATTTAGAAATGTACCTTTCTTCCTGAAGCAATGAATGTCACTGTTTGATATTACATACATTTTAGGATATTTTTGCCTACAAGAAACAGAATTTAGTCTCAAGTTGGCTTAATCAATAATAAAACATATATTCCTACATGAAGGAAGACTAGAGTACTGTTGTCTTGAGGGTAGTTGTTTCAACAGTTCAACAACATTTTAAAACACTGGACTCTTTAGAAATTCTGAATTCATTCTCAGGCTGGTAGGAAGATAGCTATAGCCATTCTAATTTTCACAGCTCCACGCACATTCATATCATGAGGAAAATGAGAAGCCTGTCTCTTCTTATCTTTTTCTCTTTAAAATGGGAAAATTCCCTGAAGTTTCTGAGGTCACTGCTACCAGTCATAGTAGTAGAAATGTAGTCCACTGCTGCACCAATCTCTGGAAAGATATCAAAGATTGTCCTAAGGTTGATTATGCTAACGGAATTCACCCTCCCCCGGGTCATCATGGGGGCAGAGGGAACAAGTATATATCTTCAACAAATGGGTTCTATTCGGAAGGAGAATGGCATGAATGTTCATTGGGTCACAAACAGTGATGTCTACAACAATCTTAAAGTGATATTATTCTTCAAAAATGTACTTGTGAGGAATTTGAAGACACATTTATTTAGCATGCTAAAGATTTTAGACTTATCCCTAAAAGGAGGGACACCATCAAGGGTTTCTGAACAGAGGTGTAAGATGACAATATTTGCATTAAAGGCTGAACTTAGAAAACATGGGAGCAAATGGAGTTCTGATGTATGATGCGTGTATGGGGTGGGAGTGGAGAGGGAGTGACATAGAATTTCAGGAAGCCCCACAAGTTTATTAAGAAAGTGACGAGAAGTGAAGTGCTCAAACACAAAGAGTGTAGAGACAGAAGAAAAGGTTTTTATTTTACAAATTTTCCCACTGTCTTTTCTTTAAAAAGAAAGTTTCTGCTGGGATTTGCCTCTTCAGACACAAGTTTCCATATGAAAGTGTATGGGGCTGGCCTCTCTAACTGGGAATGGAGAAAGGCAACTACGAAATTGCATTTCTTTGGGATTCAGTTGTTCTTTTCCTAATTTTAATGAGTTTGGGAATAAAAGAGTTTAGTTTTTCTTTCATTATATGAAGCCACATTTATCAATTAATTGATACTAAAATACTGTTTTGCATTCATTATTCACCCAAATGTGTTCATCCTGTATTCATATTTTTCTCATGTGGTGTTGTTTGTTTGTTAGCTCAGTAGAGTCTGACTGTTTGTGACCCCATGAACTGTAGCAGGCCAGGCTTCCCGGGTTCTTCACCATCTCCCAAAGCTTGCTCAAACTCATGTCCACTGAGTCTGTGAGGTCATCCAACCATCTCATCCTCCGTCATCCCCATCTCTTCCTGCCTTCAATCTTTCCCAGCATCAGGGTCTTTTCTAATGAGTCAACTCTTCCCATCAGGTGACCAAAGTATTGGAGCTTCAACTTCAGCATCATTCCTTCCAATGAATATTCAGGATTGATTTCCTTTAAGATTGACTGGTTTCATGTGTCACTGAAATCAATTTACTAATATTTAGATTAGGATTCTTGAATCAATTGCTATGAGTATGATAAATGTACACCTACCCTTTTTTCCCCCACTGTTTTTTGTTTGATTTTGACATCAAGACTATTTTCCACTTGTATAATAAATTTGAGATTGAACTTTTTCCTGCCATCTAAAACAATTTCTATAAGTTTACAGTGAACTATTCTTTGACATTTAGTAAAATGGGAGCCATCCAGAGGTGGTGATTAAGGAAAAAATTAATTACTGGCTCATTTTTCTAAATGTTTCCACAGGGCAGGTGAACAATTTTCCCAACAGAAACTATGTTCAAGAATAACCACAAAAGTAAGGGAAGAAGAGACTCTCTTTGAAAGAGATATTCAGGACATGTTATATTTTGTTATATAATCTTATAATGAAGCCTCAAGAAGGCTTGAACATTGAAGGAATGTGTAATTAGCTAACGCTATGTTATTTATTGAGAAACCTATATACAGGTCAGGAAGCAACAGTTACAACTGGGCATGGAACAACAGACTGGTCCCAAATAGGAAAAGGAGTATGTCAAGGCTGTATATTGTCACCCTGCTTATTTAACTTATTTGCAGAGTACATCATGAGAAACGCTGGAGTGGATGAAGCACAAGCTGGAATCAAGTTTTCCGGGAGAAATATCAATAACCTCAGATATGCGGATGACACAAACCTTATGGCAGAAAGTGAAGAGGAACTAAAAAGTCTCTTGAGGAAAGTGAAAGAGGAGAGTGAAAAGGTTGGCTTAAAGCTCAATATTCAGAAAACGAAGATCATGGCACCTGTTCCCATTATTTCATGGGAAATAGATGGGGAAACAGTGGAAACAGTGTCAGACTTTATTTTCTGGGGCTCCAAAATCACTGCAGATGGTGACTGCAGCCATAAAATTAAAAGACGCTTACTCCTTGGAAGGAAAGTTATGACCAACCTAGATAGCATACTGAAAAGCAGAGACATTACTTTGCCAACAGAGGTCTGTCTAGTCAAGGTTATGGTGTTTCCTGTGGTCATGTATGGATGTGAGAGTTGGACTGTGAAGAAGGCTGAGTGCCGAAAAATTGATGCTTTTTTTTTAAATTTTATTTTTTAAATTTACATAATTGTATTAGTTTTGCCAAATATTAAAATGAAAATTGGTGCTTTTGAACTGTGGTGCTGGAGAATACTCTTAAGTCCCTTAGACTGCAAGGAGTTCCAACTAGTCTATCTTAAAGGAGACCAGTCCTGGGTGTTCATTGGAAGGACTAATGCTGAGGCTGAAACTCCAATACTTTGGCCACCTCATACGAAGAGTTCACTCATTGGAAAAGATCCTGATTCTTGGAGGGATTGAGGGCAGTAGGAGAAGGGAACGACAGAGGATGAGACGGCTGGATGGCATCACCGACTCTATGCACATGAGCTTGGGTGAATTCCAGGAGATGGTGATGGACAGGGAGGCCTGGCGTGCTGTGATTCATGGGGTCGCAAAAAGTCGGACACGACTGAGCAACTGAACTGAACTGAGGTGAAACGTATTTCAGAACAGTCAAAACTTAGATGAATTTTAAAGCATTTGGGTCTGATTAGTATCTTTTCCCCAAGCCCTTCACATCTTTCAGAAACATAAATGTCAATATTGTCAACCAGCCACTATTCATGTCCTAGGAAAGTATTTGAGGAACCTACAATTGTCTAATACTGATATTTTAGGGCATATAAGTAAAAATGTAACAAAGAGAAAAAAAATAGGCCAAAATAGGCCACCAATATGATAATCCTTCATTGGTATTAACGAAAAGGTTCTTATTCAAGCCACTCATATGACTACTCCTGGAGAAGTGCGAGGCAACCCACTCCACTATTCTTGCCTGGGGAATCCCATGGACAGAGGAGCCTGTTGGGCTAGTGTGCATGGGGTCACAGAGTCAGACACAACTGAAGCAACTTAGCACACACATATGACTACTACTTGCAGCCAGAGAAACTAAAAAGAATAGAATCAGTTCAATTCAGTTCAGTTCAGTCACTCAGTCATGTTCAACTTTGCAACCCCATGAATCACAGCATGCCAGGCCTCCCTGTCCATCACCAACTCCCGGAGTTCACTGAGACTCACGTCCATCGAGTCAGTGATGCCATCCAGCCATCTCATCCTCTGTCGTCGCCTTCTCTTCCTGTCCCCAATCCCTCCCAGCATCAGAGTCTTTTCCAATGAGTGAACTCTTCGCATGAGGTGGCCAAGGTACTGGAGTTTCAGCTTTAGCATCATTCCTTCCAAAGAAATCCCGGGGCTGATCTCCTTCAGAATGGACTGGTTGGATCTCCTTGCAGTCCAAGGGACTCTCAAGAGTCTTCTCCAACACCACAGTTCAAAAGCATCAATTCTTCGGTGCTCAGCTTTCTTTACAGTCCAATTCTCACATCCATACATGACCACTGGAAAAACCATAGCCTTGACTAGACAGACCCCTGTTGGCAAAGTAATGTCTCTGCTTTTCAGTATGCTATCTAGGTTGGTCATAACTTTCCTTCCCAGGAGTAAGAGTCTTTTAATTTCATGGCTGCAGTCACCATCTGCAGTGATTTTGGAGCCCCCAAAAATAAAGTCTGACACTATTTCCACTGTTTCCCCATCTATTTCCCATGAAGTGATGGGACCAGATGCCATGATCTTCGTTTTCTGAATGTTGAGTTTTAAGCCAACTTGTTCAATCTCCTCTTTCAGCTTCATCAAGAGGCTTTTTAGTTCCTCTTCACTTTCTGCCATAAGGTTTGTGTCATCTGCATATCTGAGGTTATTGATAAAGAATCAGTTAGCCCATGGCAAAACCATAAACAACTTTACAGCTCAGATGAAGAGACTGTAAAATGATCTGGTCTTTACCAAAATTTTCAGAATTTTTCTACTCTAGAATCACAAGCTCATCAAATTTCATTCTTTTATAAATTATAATTTAAACTTGCTCTAAAAGCTGAACTTTATTATGATGGTTTCTTAGTACTTTCGTGTCTGAAAAGGTTAATATATTCATCATTCCAATAATTCATTTAAAAGTATTGTGTGTATTTAGGTCAGTGCAATTCTGAATTTTTAAAAAAATTATTTGACTACTTCTTACAGTTAGACATCTGGTTATAAAATGAAGAATTTATTTTAATGTTTTCAAAAGAATTTTTAAAATTCTTTTAGCTCTCTTAGCTAGGAACTACCCCAGCAATTAGCATAGCAATCATGCAAGATTTTTCTCATTCCATTTAGATACCAAATTATGATAAATTCCTCTTATCCTCTTTTGTCCTATTGTAAGAGGAATATTATCCATAATCAGAATCTATGAATATAAACCTCAGAATATGGTTCTGTAATAATTACAGAATAAAATGAAGTAATTTGCCATAATAAATAAATTTCTATACTTGTACATTTAAATGAATAAGTGTACTGTTTCAAATATAAATCAGTTTGTAAATTGCAAACTATTCAAATGCAAGCTGTTCAAATGTAGTTTTTAAAGAGTAAAAGAAAAGCTTTTCGTTCCTGTCATTTAGCATTTGACAATTAAATGTGTATTTCACTAAGCTCTCTTCTTTTATATTGTTGCAATAATGTGAAAACTCTGGCATACCAAAGACATAATGAAAAACCAAGTATTAAATATTAAGAAGTTATTACTATAACCAAAATAATCACAAATGAAAATGTATTTAGAATCTCTGTTCCTAAAATAACTATTTTAAAAAGTTAGACGTTTACTGGTTTGATATAGAAGGGTTAAATAAAATAATATCCACTGAAATTTGGAAATTTCAGAATCTCTTGTTAAATATTTCACTCTTATTTAAGGTGACAATTTTTAAAATTAAATAAACATTCATTTATATGACAGGTAAATTAAATAAATACACTTTGGAAATTTCATTACCATGTGATTATAACATTTATTAATTTGTCACAAATACTGAGAGAATATGGTCTCAGTGACACTGTGGGCTTTTTGCAGGAGGTTAGTGTTGTTAGATCATTTACCATTATTGTTAAAAAGGGAAATACTGAGATTTACCTCTGGATCTGGTCCCAGAGATGCAAAATGACTTTTCATTGGTCAAATATCTCATGAATGACAAATCTTGAGTTAGAATCTCAGCTTCTTGACCTGTAGACTGCTGAAACTTTATTAGCCTCACAAAGGAGGAAAGAACCTTACTGGAGCAGTCAACAGGCTAGAATTCCAATGCCACTTCTGTTTCTTAAAATATTTGTGACATCCAGCAGATTCATTATATTTTCTGATTTTCACCTTTCTCATCTGCTTAGTGAAGACTGTAACAATTTATCATTATGAAGATTTGATGATATAAAATTGGGAAAGGAGTACATCAAGGTTGCATGTGTGACCCTGCATATTTAACTTTTATGCAGAAAACATTCTGTCAAATGCCAGGCTGGATGAAACACAAGCTGGAACCAAGATTTCTAGGAGAAATATCAATAACATCAGATATGCAGAGACACCATCTTATGGCAGAAAGCAAAGAGGAATTAAGCAACCTCTTGATGAAGGTGAAAGAGGAGAGTGAAAAAGCTGACTTAAAATGCAACATTCAAAAACCTAAGATTATGGCATCTGTTGCCATCACTCCATGGCAAATAGATGGGGAAGCAATGGAAACAGCGATAGACTATTTCCATGGGCTCCAAAATCACTATGGACCATGAATGCCATGAAATTAAAAAAATCCTTGCTCCTTGGAAGAAAAGCAATGAGAAACCTAGACAGCATATTAAAAAGCAGAGACATTTCTTTGCCTACAAAGGTCCATATAGTTAAAGCTATGATTTTTCCAGGAGTCATGTACAGACGTAAGAGCTGGACAATAAAAAAGGCTGACCCCTGAAAACTGAGGCCTTAGAACTGTGGTGTTGGAGAACACTCTTGAGAGTCCCTTGGAGAGCAAGGAGATCAAACCAGTCAACCTTAAAGGAAAACAACCTTGAATATTCATTGGAAGGACTGATGTTGAAGGTGAAGCTTCAATATGTTGGCCACATGATGTGAAGATCTGACTTAATTGGAAAGACCTCGATGCTGGGAAAGATTGTAGGCAGAAGGAGAAGGAGATGACAGAGGATGAGATGGTTGGATGGCATCATGGACTCAACGGACATGAGTTGAAGAAACCCCGGGAGATGATGAAGGACAGGGAAGCCTGGTGTGCTGCAGTCCATAGAGTTGCAAAGAATCAGACATGACTGAGCGACTGAACGACAACAACATTTTTTTTTTTTTTTTTTAATAACAACCCACTCCAGTATTCTTGCCTGGAGAATTGACAGACAAGTCCAGTGGTCTACAGTCCATGGAGTCACAAAGAGTGACTAACACACACACATACAGACACACACAAAATTTCACTGGGGCTTCCTAAGTGGTGCAGTGTTAAAGAATCCGCCTACCAGTACGAGAGACCCAAGAGAAGTGGATTCGATCCGTGGGTCAAGAAGATCACCTGGAGTAAGAAATGGCAATCTACTCCAGTATTCTTGCCTGGAAAGTTCTATAGACAGAGGAGCCTGGTGGGCTATAGTCCATGGAGTCACAAAAATGTTGGACATGAATGAATGACTGAGCATGAACACATGTGGTGCCATTGAACATCAGCTATTTCATTATCACAAACATTTTTTCACTGTAGGTGTTTTTGATATAATGCTATAAACATAGAAGCACTGCTCTGTGTCTCCTTTCAGTTCAGTTCAGTGCAGTCGCTCAGTCGTGTCCAACTCTTTGTGACCCCATGGACTGCAGCAGTCCAGGCCTCCCTGTCCATCACCAACTCCTGGAGTCTACTCAAACTCATGTCCATTGAGTCAGTGATGCCATCCAACCATCTCATCCTCTGTCGTCCCTTCCTCCTCTCGCCTTCAATTTTTCCCAGCATCAGGGTCTTTTCAAATGAGTCAGCTGTCCTTTAGAAGTAATGTTTTAATTTTAGGTATTACTCTAATAGTACAACATGGGATCTACGTTTAATTTCAATATTGTATAGCCATCTTGGTTTTAAAACTCAACTTCGTATTAAGAAGATTTATTTATTTTTTTTTCGTATTAAGAAGATTTAAACACTATTTTATCTAACTTAGGAGAAGTTATATCCAACCCTTATCTCTTTGCTTCTCCTTCAGTACTAAAGTAATTGCCAGCTCAGCAAATTAAAAGAACAAAACAAAAAAACAACTATGCCTCTAAAATGGAAACGTCCATGTGTATCTGTTTCATAAGTATTTCCTAATGTTATTTAAGATCTCAGTGAGAGTTACTGAGGTAGTGTTGGACACCAGGAAATTTGCCTCAATCTTGTGTTCCCAGTTTCAGGTTCTCTGCTCATCAAGCCCTGCCAAAGGTGGGGTCAGGCTGGGTGGAAGCCATTGTTAAGTGCAGCAAATCTCCAGCTAAACAGGCAAAGCTGTTCCGTCCCTGCAGTACGTTCACTATTTCTTATCTCCTATGGTTTGCATCAACACTGTATCTTCCCTGTAGGACCCATAATCAACTATTAGAAAAAGAAAATAATTAAGAGAATAGAGTCTCTAATGTGGGGGAAACAAAACGTTCTTGTATAAAACAAGGAAACAAAATTGAAAAATAAGGCAAAATAAACTTCTGGTAGCAGTCAATGAGGGAAACAGCTGCAGCAGAGATGGTAATAAGAGAGAAAGCATAATTAAACCAGATGTTTTAAAATGTGCAATTTTAAATGATATACAACATTGATTTAAAATATAAATGTAAATAAAAGTGGATGGATGGGAGGCATAATTTAAACCAAAAGAAACAAAAATAATCTCAGTGAAAATGAAATTAGAATGATAGACAATAAATGCCTTTGCTTAGCCAACAAAATATTAGCTAGTGAAGATTTTTCTTGATCTTAATTTTAGTGCTGCTTAATCAAACATGCATTTAACAGGGTCTCAGTAGATGTGTTCAATGATGATGAACTTCAGGGAAAATGAAAGAGGAAAAAATGTGCTTTTATAACATTTGAAATACAGTTCATGGTACTATATTTAATGCTCTCAGAAATTTCTGCAATCTGAGATACTGGGGGACTCTCAGTAATGAGACTAACTTAACAATTTACTTATACCCCAATTCACTCCATTGTCTCACCTTACCCCAAATTCTCTTTTTGCTTGAACTAGCGCTTTCCTTTCATCCTGAAACCCAGCTCAACCCTATGACTTGGAAAACCACAGGTCTGTAACTGTTTTCTCTTGATCTTACTTCTCCCCCATTTTTTAAAGTATCATTCCCTACCTGCACTTCACTGTGCCTACTGCTGGCTAGCCTGGTAACACACACACTGCTGCATAGTCTGTTCATATCAGGGGCTGTCATAAAGGAAAGAGCAGCTACTGAAGTCACGTGGAGGAGCCTGTAGGGAAATGAGGAGGGGCACTTGGTAGAGGAGCAGTTGCTGGAAGGCTGGGTTGCCTTCAAAGGAGGCAGTGTGAGCGCTTCCCAAGGTAGAAGGTGGAGCTCGCATTGCCACAAACATGGGACCTTTCGATGAAGTAGTGGCTGGGTATCTTACCAGCAGAGGCTGATGAAGTAAGCATATTAAGGACAAGTGAATACAGAGTACCTAGGAACTCTGGAATTTCATTAGGAATTTCCTCACCCTAGATAATATAACTGGTATATATACATATACATATATACATATATATGTGGACTTCCCAGGTGGGACAGTGGTAATAAATTTGCCTGCCAATGGGAAGATCCGCTGGAGAAGGAATTGACAACCCACTGCAGTATTCTTGCCTGCAAAATTCCATGAACAGAGGAGCCTGTGTATAGTGGGCTACAATCCGTGGGGTTGCAAAGAGTCAGCCACAACTGAGCACACCCCACCCGCATGCATATATATATAGGCACATGTATATGAAGAATGAATATCTCTGTGATGAGTGTTAATACAACATAAAACTAATTATTAATCTCCTTTTGTCTTATATATGTCATTACATTTGCTTTAATTTGTTGAGGTGCTTCAGTTCTATTAATTATTTCTTGTGAATCTTCTATTTTGTAATTGATACTTTATTGCATAGGTACTTATATAGCATTCTCAGCACTTTGCAAATAGTCATTTTTTTTTCATCCTTATTACAAGCTCTTGAGTCAGAGACCTGTCTTTATCCTCATTTCAGAGAAAAGGAATGAAAGTGAGCCGCTGGGGATGCTAAGTACCCAGACCAAGGTCACAGAGACAGTAAGTGGAAGGTCTGAAATCTGATCTCAGGACTCCAGACTGTGCATTTCCTTCCTATTCTTAAAACAGAGTGCCTTAATTACCTATGGTTAATTAGTTAATTAAAATCAGACACCTACATTTTGTTCACTATCAGCTTAGGGTTCACACACACCGTCTACTGCAGTCCTCAAACCAAATCCTTTGAGGAAGGTACTGAATTTCTGTCTTAAAACTGTCTTTAGCCCTGTTTTCTATCTCTCAAGTATTACCGACCAACTATATAAAGTTGGAGCAGAGGTTCACTCAACTTTTCAAAGCATTATCTCTTGATTTGTTGTCATGAGGAGAGAAAAATTACAGTGAGAAGAGAGATTTTTTTTTTTTTCCTTTTTAAAACATGTGCGGGAGGGAGTTCCAGGAGGGAGGGGATATATATGTCAGTTCAGTTCAATTGCTCAGTCATGTCCAACTCTTTGCGACCCCATGCATTGCAGCACGCCAGACTTCCCTGTCTATCATCAACTCCTGGAGTTTACCCAAACTCATGTCCATCAAGTTGGTGGTCCCATCCAACCATCTCACCCCCGGTAGTCCCCTTCTCCTGCCTTCAATCTTTCCCAGCATCAGGGTCTTTTCCAGTGAGTCAGTTCTTCGCATCATGTGGCCTAAGTATTGGAGCTTCAGCTTCAGCATCAGTCCTTCCAATGAATATTCAGGGCTGATTTCCCTTAGGATTGACTGGTTGGGTCTCCTATATAGTTGATTTATTTTGTGTACTGCACAAACTAACACAATACTGTAAAGCAACTATACCTCAATAAAAAAAATAAAAAATAGGTACATATCTGCATGCATTTAATATGTATAAGTTGATATATTTATAATAGATAATTATTATATTTATAACAAAAATTCCTTTGGAAATGTATAAAATCATGCATATGATCTATTTACCTGTGTGAGTTTGGGAAAATGCACTTGTTACAGTCTTCCCCTGGTTCCTTTGGCTGTGAGCAAATCCCGTGGCCCAGTGGTCTCAGTGGGGCTTCTGTTATCTCTCACAACAGAAGCAGATCATTTGGAAGTTGACTGCCAGCTGCCAAGATATGGCTTAAAGTACAGTTAATGCTCTTTTTCAAATAAAATAAGGTTTATTATTTAAAGTCTCTTCCTGGGTGTAAACAAAAAATGAAACAGGAACTATGACTAATACATTGGCAAAAAATTGTTTTCTAATCTTGAGAAGAAGGATTTTAAATGTGTTCTTTGCATCTGTTCCTACCTTGATGAATTTAAGTAAGCACTGGATTTCACAGCTGATCCGATGAAAAGAGGTAAAATCTTGAAAGGATATATTTTCAATAGGCTTCTTGAGGTAGAATCTAAATTGAAGATGTCCAAGGAAACAGAAGATGGAATATTATTTGCTATTGTATCACAGAATAAGATATTACATAGTTAAATAAAATAAGCATGTAAAAAGTAATATAGTTTGTACACTAGTTTATCTCTTTCTTTAAAAGTGACCTGAAGAATTGATGCTTTTGAACTGTGGTGTTGGAGAAGACTCTTGAGAGTCCCTTGGACTGCAAGGAGATCCAACCAGTCCATTCTAAAGGAGATCAGTCCTGGGTGTTCTTTGGAAGGAATGATGCTAAAGCTGAAACTCCAATACTTTGGCCACATCATGCGAAAGGTTGACTCATTGGAAAAGACTCTGATGCTAGGGGGGATTGGGGGCAGGAGAAGGGGACAACAAAGGATGAGATGGCTTGTTGGCATCACTGACTCGATGGACATGAGTTTGGGTGAACTCCGGGAGTTGGTGATGGACAGGAAGGCCTGACGTGCTGCTATTCATGGGGTCACAAAGAGTCGGACGCGACTGAGTGACTGAACTGAAAGATGGTCAGATTGAAAGAGTAAGAACTGCCTTAAATTGCTGCAGATGTAATTGAAAAATTCTGGTATCATATAATAATTTGAGAATGAGTACCTTCCAGTGATCTGACACCAACAACCAGTCATTTATATGGAAACTGTTAGAAGTTACTAGAAACCAGTTAACACATTTCAAACAGTAAGTTAACATCCACACAATGCATTCTTTCTCTCTCTCTCTCCAAGCAGTTAAAAAAAAAAATGAAACATTTTACTGACTTAAAATTTCATTAATTACATATTGTCTTATTAAAAATTACAAAGGCAGAACTAAATCTTGGAGATATAAACAAAAATAACTGCTTCAGGGCTTATCCATGGCTGTGTGTTCTGGTTTTAAAATTCAGAATAATGCAATGTCCGAAAATGGATGTTAGAGAATGGACATACTTAAGAAGGCGCAGATCTAAAATGCACATACACTGGAAAAATTAATCTCTTTCAGTAGGCTCTGGGAGAAGCAAACTGCATGAGCATATTGATAAGAAGCAGATCCTCTAATGAGTCAGTGAAGCTTTATTCTATGTTTGAATTTTGTGAAAATATATTGTGTTGGTTTGGTACTTTTGAGAAAAAGATAGCATTCATTCATGAAAAGATATTCCTAGTTTTGATGAAAGTTAGAAATTTAAGGCTACATCTGAGTTTAAGAACAACACATTTCCTTTAGCCAAAAATTATTGTGCTATATTCTTTAACTCTATTGTTAATGCTCTTTTCACTGCATTTTATTCACCTATCTATTTTCTGATGTATGTATAAAGAGTTATATTGTGCTAACAATTTGACATTTTATTTGTTTCAATGATCTTTAGACTCAATTTGTCCAAGATTAAGATAAATCATCCATATCCTTTCTGATTAATTAATAATCATGCCATACCTTAGCCATCTACAGACATTAGTAATATGGTTAAATCATCAGAAAAGTTAGCTTGTTAAGATAATTGAATCAGATCTACATGTGATCTGAATTTCAGTGGAGGTTATTTTTATATCCCTTAAAAATCATATTCCATCACTGGTGCCTGTTTTCAGTCAATGTACGCGGTAAAGAGGGACAGAAAATAAATGTTTCACTAAGGTAAGCAAATAAGCAACATTTTATCCATCAGTCACTGTCCTCATAATTTATAAATAAAAGAGGTAGGACGTTCTTAAAAGGATGTGTTATTTAACCACTTCTCTGTATGGAATAGACACTTGAATCTTTAAGAATCTGCTGAAATCCAATGACTGCTTCATTTTTTTTTAATGGAAAAAATATGAAGTAAGGAGAAAGATTAGAGACAAAGAAGGAGGGATTAAGTTCAGTGCAAGACCATTCATTACTTCAGTTTTACAGGAACTAGTACTGGGGTCAAGTGAATGAATTACTTGTCTGAGGGCATAACAGTTATAACATCTGAAATTCAAACATAGATTTTTCTGATTTCAAAGCCTGTGCTACTGGTAAATGTGAATCATTCTTTTGAAAAATTCTAAAATATTTTCTTGATAATTAATATATTTAAATGATATTTTCAAATTGACTTAGCTAATATTTTATTGTCTAATTTATTACCTATTTGAAAGTGAAAATGTTTAGTTGCTCAGTCATGTCCAACTCTTTCAGATCGTATAGACTATACCCTTCCAGTCTCTGTCCATTGAATTCTCCAGGAAAGAAGACTGGAGTGGGTAGTTATGCCCTTCTCCGGAGGATCTTCCTGATCCAGGGATTGAACCTGGGTCTTCCTCATTGCAGGCAGATTCTTTATCATCTGAGCCCCAAGGGAAGCCTAATTACCTGCTTAACTTGGATCATATTATATATTTCTTCTTAAATATTTATAATTATTTTTTCAATAATTAATTTCAAATCAGATTAATATATAAATTTACCCTTAAAATCCAGAGTATTATAAGCATACTTATTTTTATATTTGAGGTAAATGTGCATGCATGTTCAGTGGCTCAGTTGTGTTCCATTTGCTGCACCATGGGCTGTAAGCAACTAGGCTCCTCTATCCATGGGATCTTCCTTACCCAGCAATCACCCATGTCTCCTGTGTCTCCTGCTTTGGCAGGTGGATTCTTTACCACTGCACACTTGGGAAGCTTGAGATAAGTTTCAGTTCAGTTCAGTCGCTCAGTCGTGTCCGACTCTTTGCAACCCCATGAATTGCAGCACGCCAGGCCTCCCTGTCCATTACCATCTCCAGAGTTCACTCAGACTCATGTCCATCGAGTTGGTGATGCCATCCAGCCATCTCATCCTCTGTTGCCCCCTTTTCCTCCTGCCCCCAATCCCTCCCAGCATCAGAGTCTTTTCCAATGAGTCAACTCTTCGCATGAGGTGGCCAAAGTACTGGAGTTTCAGCTTTAGCATCATTCCTTCCAAAGAAATCCCAGGGCTGATCTCCTTTAGAATGGACTGGTTGGATCTCCTTGCAGTCCAAGGCACTCTCAAGAGTCTTCTCCAACACCACAGTTCAAAAGCATCAATTCTTCGGCACTCAGCTTTCTTCACAGTCCAACTCTCACATCCATACATGACCACTGGAAAAACCATAGCCTTGACTTAGACAGACCTTTGTTGGCAAAGTAATGTCTCTGCTTTTGAATATGCTATCTAGGTTGGTCATAACTTTCCTTCCAAGGAGTAAGCATCTTTTAATTTCATGGCTGCAATCACCATCTGCAGTGATTTTAGAGCCCCAGAAAATAGTCTGACATTGTTTCCACTGTTTCCCCATCTATTTCCCATGAAGTGATGGGACCAGATGCCATGTTCTTCGTTTTCTGAATGTTGAGCTTTAAGCATCTTTTCACGCCCTTTCACTTTCATCAAGAGGCTTTTGAGTTCCTCTTCACTTTCTGCCATAAGGTTTGTGTCATCTGCATATCTGAGGTTATTGACATTTCTCCCGGCAATCTTGATTCCGGCTTGTGCTTCTTCCAGCCCAGGGTTTCTCATGATGTACTCTGCATATAAGTTAAATAAGCAGGGTGACAATACACAGCCTTGACATACTCCTTTTCCTATCAATTATTAAAGAAAAAAAATTGTGACTTTTTTATTCTACAAGGACATTTGCTATAATTAGACATGTCATTGTGAAGCTAATGATTTACAGAGGAAAATGCAGTTCTATTCAATCGCACAGCAAAAAATCTTGACTCATAAAGGCTCATGGAGCTTTTAATACACTAAAAGTTTTTATGTGAATATAGGAAATAGATGGTCAAGATGCATAAAAAGATGACATTTTGCAATGGATCTAAAAAGGGAACATATGTCTGAGATTATAGAAATATGAAGAAGCAACCTAACTGTTCCTTTTCCTCAACTTTAATCTGTTCAATGTTCCGTTAATTTAACAGTTTCTGTGTCCTCAATATGTGACATTCCCTAGGTTCTGCTTTGGTCAAAAAGAAGGTCAGCATCGAAATTTTCTTCTCTGGTTCAGAAGAAAAGATGGGAAAGTATAAAAAAATAAAGTTCTGAATGAGGCTCTGGAGAGATCCTGAATCCCTGAATCCTTCAGATTTAAGTTTCTCAGAATTAAAAGCACATGCTGGCTACTTGAGTTCCCTTTGGAAGAACAGCTCAACTTTCTGTATTTTTTAATTGAAATATAGTTTATTTATAATGTGTTAGTTTCAGATGTACAGCAAAGTGATTCCATTATTCATACATATGTATGTATGTATATATATATATTTACATTCTCCTTTCTAGGTTATTATAAAATATTGAGTATAGTTCCTTGTGTTATACAATGGAACCTTGTTGGTTATATATTTTATACATAGTAGTGTATATGCATTAATTACAAACTCTTAATTTATCCCTTCCCAACCACTTCCCCTTTGGTAGCCACAAGTTTGTTTTCTGTGTCTATGAATAGAGTTTGTAAATAAGTTCATTTGTACTATTTTTTAGATTCCATAGCTCATCTTTATCAAGAGAAAGTTAATAAATCACGAAAGAAAATTTTCTAGATGTACTAAGGGCTTCCCTGATAGCTCAGTTGGTAAAGTGAAGTTGCTCAGTCGTGTCTGACTCTTTGCAACCCCATGGACTGTAGCCCACCAGGCTCCTCCATCCATGTGATTCTCTAGGCAAGAATACTGGAGTAGGTTGCCATTTCCTTCTCCAGGGAATCTTCCCAACCCAGGGACTGAACCCAGGTCTCCTGCATTGCAGGCAGACACTTTAACCTCTGAGCCACCAGGGAAGCCCCAGTTGGTAAAGAATCCACCTGAAATGCAGGAGACCCTTGTTCAATTCCTGGGTGGGGAAGATCCCCTGGAGAAGGGGTAGACTACCCACTCCAGTATTCTTGGGCTTCCCTTGTGGCTCAGCTGGTGAGGAATCTGCCTGCAATGTGGGAGACCTGGGTTTGATTCCTGGGTTGAGAAGATCCCCTGGACAAGGGAAAGGCTACTCATTCCAGTATTCTGGCCTAGAGAATTCCATGGACTATATAGTCCATGGGGTTGCAGAGTGTTGGACATGACTGAGCAACTTGCACTTCACTTCACTTCACAGATGTACTAAGTGGATATAAATGTTGAGACTGGATGCTGCTAAGTCGCTTTATTCATGTCCAACTCTGTGACCCCATAGACGGCAGCCCACCAGGGTCCTCTGTCCCTGGGATTCTCCAGGCAAGAACACTGGAGTGGGTTGCCATTTTCTTCTCCAATGCATGAAAGTGAAAAGTGAAAGTGAAGTCACTCAGTCGTGCCCGACTCTTAGCGACCCCATGGACTGCAGCCCACCAGGCTCCTCCGTCCATGGGATTTTCCAGGCAAGAGTACTGGAGTGGGATGCCATTGCCTTCTCCGTGAGAATGGATAGGGGGCTGGAAATCAAGCAGCAGAACTGATTTGGAGTAAACGCATAGAGAGATATGCACTTATTTTAGGAAAAAAAGTAAATGGTAGTTTGATATTAGAAAATAATGTCTGAATAATAGAATAATAGAAATGGCAAAACATACCAGGTGGAAGGAGATGGTGAATTAATTAAAGAAAAAGCACTAGAAGAATTACTCTCTGAAATGAAGAATGGATTTAAATATGTAGATTGAAAGGGTTAACTGAAATTCAGACAGATCTGATTAGGAAAAAAAAAAAAAATATATATATATATATATATATATATATATATATTTAGTCTTATTCTGGTAAATGCCTAAACAACAAAGATGAGATTAAAAATGGCTAGGCATGTAAACTGAGGGAAGGGGTTAATAACTGATTCTAATACCTGTGTGTTTCTGCTTAGAGATGCTTGATGAGTAGACCCTTGATAGAACAAATCTTGCAGCTTTTACTTAGCGAGTCCAAGGTGAGTGAGAATCTGGCCTAGGCTCTCATGAAATGGGCCCATTTTTGAGATTATTTATTCATTTGGTGGCTGTGCTGGTCCTTCGTTTTCGTCCGGGCTTTCCTCTAGTATTGGCAAACAGGGTCTGCTCTCTAGCTGCAGTTTGCAGGCTTCTCACTGCGGTGGCTTCTCTTGTCGTGGAGCACAGGCCCCGCGCTTCAGCAGTGGCGACTGCCAGGCTCCTGAGCACAGGCTCAGTAGCTGTGGTGCGTGGGCTCAGTTACCCCACAGCGTGTGGATCTACCCACACCATGGATCAAACCTGTCTCTTGCACTGGCAAGATAACTCTTTACCACTGAGCCACCAGGGAAGTCCTATATTTTATTTTATTTTTTTATTTAACTAATATTTTGGCAGTATTAATAAGAGATAGCTGTGCCAGAAAATAGAAGCTAGTCCATATTCCTGAGAGACTTCATAACCAGCAAAGTTTGAAATCCAAAGGATTCCTTGAGTTGATGGCTTGCTTTTCTATGTTGCTGTTCTCAGTACCCATCAAGTTTCTCTAGAGATCACGTGGGTCCCAAACTCAGCAAATGGGGACTTCTGGAAGTTTCATTTGGGAATCACAAAAATTGCCACATACTGTTGCTACAAATGCTGCATTTTCCCATGTTTTGTGTTTTCATGTAATAAAAATTAAAAAGTGGCACTGCATGAGGCCCATTTTTTCTAAGCAAAATGTTGGTTGTTGGTTTGAACTGAAGATCACTGATGTTTCTAGAACTGAGAGCAAACTACTGAGCTCAGAAGCAAGAATCATTGTCACAGCCTCAGAGTAAGATGTAAAAGGCAGCTTTGGAAAGTTCAGAGAGGGTAGTTCTGACAGACTATGATGCCTGGATATTTGATAAATTATTCTTGATTTGATGTGGTGAAAATTCTGTTGTATCTTTCTGGAGATGAATGTTTTAAGTAGATTTTGGATATTATAACTGCTCATCCTCAGCAGAACAGCCGTGTTGCTTCTGTGCTATGCTGTACAGGGCTTAGTCGCTCAGTCATGTCTGACTCTTTGTGACCCCATGGACCTTAGCCTGTCAGCTCCTCTGTCAATGGGAGAATACTGGAGTGGGTTGCTAGGCCCTCCTCCAGGGGATTTTCCCAAACCAGGGATTGAATCCAGGTGTCCTGCATTGCAGGCAGATTCTTTACTGTCTGAACCACCAGGGAAGTCCACGAATACTGGAGTGGGTAGCCTATCTCTTCTTCAGGGGAACTGCCTGAGCCAGGAATTGAACTGGGGTCTCCTGCATTGCAGGTGGATTCTTTACCAGCTGTGCTATCAGGGAAGACACAAGTTGCTTGGGCAGTGACTGAAACTGACTGACTGAAGATAGGTAGACAGAGCCCTCTGGGATTGTTAGAAACTGGTGCACAGTGAACTGTTATCCCTGTAGAAGGATGAAAAAACAGTAACAGAGGGTTGAAAGCAAAATGTGAAGGTATGACGAGTGGTGGGTGAAGCCTATTATGTTTATGAGTTTAGTTTATTGACTGCTTTCAATGACGAAGTCAAGATTTAGTGTCATTTTCTTAAATCCTAGTTGGTATCACTTATAATTAGTAAGTAAAAAAGACATATTTTGTTTCCAGAAATATTAATATATACCTAAACAAACAAGTCAGCCAGTCAGTTCAGTTGCTCAGTCATGTCCGACTCTTTGTGACCCCATGAACTGCAGCACGCCAGACCTCCCTGTCCATCACCAACTCCCGAAGTCCACCCAAACCCATGTCAATCGAGTCAGTGATGCCATCCAACCATCTCATCCTCTGTCGTCCCCTTCTCCTCCTGCCCTCGATCTTTCCCAGCATCAGGGTCTTTTCAAATGAGTCAGCTCTTTGTATCAGGCGGCCAAAGTATTGGAGTTTCAACTTCAATATCAGTCCTTCCAATGAATACTGATCTCCTTTAGGATGGACTGGTTGGATCTCTTTGCAGTCCAAGGGACTCTCAAGAGTCTTCTCCAACACCACAGTTCAAAAGCATCTATTTTTGGCGCTCAGCTTTCTTCACAGTCCAACTCTCACATCCATACATGACCAGTGGAAAAACCATAGCCTTGACTAGACGGACCTTTGTGGACAAAGTAATGTGTCTGCTTTTTAATATGCTGTGTAGGTTGGTCATAACTTTCCTTCCAAGGAGTAAGCATCTTTTACTTTCAGGCAATATACATATAGATGTATATCAACATTTCCTCATATACATCATTTTCCTTTCTTATACTATAGCATTTTTTTATACAGCAGGAGGATTTTCTTTATACTTTTGCATATTATTTTTTTCTGATTATTTTTCTAGTAATTAATTTTATGTCCATGTTTATGTAGAAGTCAAGTTTAAAGTGTAGTTTGTTATAAATTTTTTCTTTTAAAATGTAAAATACTGCTATTTTAATTTTCTTTTAACTACATTAAATGACAAAGCTTCAAAAAGTCAGTCATTCTTTAGCACTTAATGTTATACCATTAGAAGACTATGAAATATCTCTGTTAAAGGCCTTACATTAGCCTTTCAATTTTTTTTTTAGTCTTTATGATATATTTGAGCAAGTATTCATCCCCTTAGCTTCAAGAGTGATTCACTATCTCTGATTCCATTCCAAAATATGAAACAATTTCAAGTGAGCTATCAGGGAAGCCCTTGAAATATATAGTTAGTTATTTTTCACAGACAGAGTCCTTTAATTGCCTATACTACCTAAATTAATAAACAGCTTCTAAAGATATAGTGTGATCAAAACACAAATATGAATGCATAATATATATGTGTACATGTAATTATTCATGTACACATATATGTATTATTCTATCATGCATTGCATAATACATATATAATACTTACATAATATGAATTCTTTATAATTACGTACAATATGTGTATACAATATGTTATAGATTGTATATAGTACAAAGAAACTATAAGGGGCTAAAAATAACTGTGTGCTTGCACAGTTGGGACAAATTATGGACAACAAAATATAAAAAATGTCAACTGCCAGTTCTGAAAAGCTGGGAGCAAAAGCAGAGTACTGCATATAGCACCACTAAAGGGGTGGGCAAACCACCTAACCCACACCTCCTCCGACTCCTAGACACACCCCTACTCTCACAATCTACAAGGAGCCAACTAGCCCTCCACCCCTTAGCAAACAAGCAAACTAGGGAACAGGTCGCTTGTACTTGCTCCCTCCTGCTGTAGCAGGGGCCCCAATAAAGCCTTGCCTGAATTTACTGTCTGGCCTCTGATCAATTTCTATTGATTAAAGAGGCCAAGAACCCCAGTTAGCAGTCATAAGTCAGAAGTGCTAAATAACCAGGTTATATAATCCAAATTAAATTTTGTGAAACTTTAATAGTCTAATATTTGTTAAGGATTTCTGTGTGAATTAAAAATAAATACTATCACACATTCATTTTACATTCCTGGTGTAACCTTTGTGAAACCACAGTGTTATCTTGAATGAATTTGATATTTGGAACACTAAAATAATAGTTTTCCCATGTTAGGCAAAAGAGTCTGACAAAAGACAAAGGACTTCAATAAAACTGAGCATGTTTGCAACAGGAAAGTTTAGTGCCTTCTAATTTCTATCATCAAAGAAAAAAAAAATTGTCCAGTGATAGCATGGACAGAAAATAAGAGCAAAAATGTGTCTGCTTTTCTTACTGAACTGAGATTTTATGAACTCTCCGTGCCTTGTGGCTGGCCATAGGTTTTTACACTGGCCGGTTTGCCATCTCAGAGTATCAGAGAAGTGTTCACCCCGACTTAACATCTCTTTCTCATCAGAGTTAGCTGCAGGAAACATCAGACCAAAAAATTGTTTCATAGCTTTGCCATAAAGCGTTAGAGGAGGACTCCTTCCTGAGCTGTATAATTTACTTTTGTAATACTTAGAAATGTAGGTTTCAGGGGGATAAATTCTTTGAGTAAAAGCAACAAAACACACCTTTGTCCTTATCCTCTTTCATCCTGTCTGATTTATTTGTTTGTTTGTTGTAATAGTGATTTCAAGCTTGGGTCTCAGGTAATAATCAACTTAAGTATGGAATTAGGACAATTCTCTTAGTCTTTAGTCCATTTCTGATTAAATCCCAGGGAATATTAATGCTGACTTGGAACGTTTCCCTGACAAGGTTGGGACCATCTTCTTGACTCTGCCAACGGGACCTTCAACTGATGACACAGATTTATCCAGGGCCTTCAAGTGTCCAGAAATGTTATCTCCTGAAATGTTCTGACACAGCATTCTGTCTAGAAAATTTGATGTAGAAAATGTATATAAGCCCTTGAGCTATGAGAGAATGGTTCAGCTTTGTCATTTTCAACTGCATATCTTTGCCTAATAATATAGAATCTCTAAGAGACTAAAAATCCTTATCAGGTTCTTACATGTAAAAAGTGTTAAAATAAATGCCAAAGAACTAGAGTTTGCTATCAACTTTACACCTTCTAATTCAAATCCATTCTGCTTATTAAACAAATTTAATTGCTACTTGGAGATATCAGCAGATTCGATCAGGACCACAGAAGTGATTTATGGCAAAGAAGAAGGTGGAGTTCTCAACTTCCAGACCACTGTTTTTTTCCAGCATGTCAAATTAATGCTAATGCTATCTTTATTTTTGTGTGTGTGACAATAATTCCTTGACATAATTTCTCTTATTTTAAGGTAAATACTAAACAATAAAGCACATTATTAGAGCTAAAGTTAGAAAACTTAAAATAATTCAATAATAATAATAAAATATATTAATATTGCATTCATAATTACTGCAATATTTAATTAATGGAAATATCAACAAAGCAAAATATCAGGCCAATCCCAGAGCAAACCAATAAGAATAGATATCTCTTCTCAGATAAGGTAAACGTTTTTTACAGGACACTTGAAGGAGCTTATTTGTAAGAAAGAACTGGCCATTCAGATTTCTACATTCCGATTGTTTCCAAGATAGCGATTCTGTTTAAGGTAATGTTCAATTTGCATTCCTGAGACAAAATATTTTTGAGTGGGACACTTTAAGTTGAATAATCACTCAAATAAAAACTTTCACTGGACTCAGAAATGTGACCAGCTGAAACTAAATCTAGCTTTAATTACATATTGAGACAGAGACAAGAGAGTGTAGATTTTAATTATTCTGGTTCACAAAGAAGCTGACACTCATCTTTTCTGGAAGTGACGATCAAGACATCCACACGGACTCTTTTTGCTACTTTATAGGACAGTCATTTTCATTTGGTACATTTGTATAGCTTTTCTTCATGGAAAAATCAAAACATTTGTCCATGAAACAGTTTATGCTGAATATCAGGATAAAGCTAAAAATGCTTTCTTGAGGGTAAAATTATGTTATAAAGTCATGTGGAATCATATATATATATATACTTATAAATATATACATATATGTGTAATTGTAGTATAAATACATAAAATTTACCATTTCAATCTTTTTAAAGTATGCAGTCCTAAGACATTAAATACATTCACATTATGGGGAAACAATTGCCACCACCTATCTCCAGAAATTTTTCAGCTTTTCCAACTGAAACTCTGAACCCATTCAACACTAAATCCTACTTTCTGCCTCCGCTCAGCCCTGGCCACCACCAACCTCTCTCTATAAATTTGACTATAATAGCACTTCATGCAAGTAGATTCATACAGTATTTGTCCTTTTGTAACTGGCTCGTTCCACTTAGTATTCTGTCTTCAGGAATGATCTATGTTGTAACATGTGTCAGAATTGTCCTTCTTTTTTAAAGCTGAATGATACTACCTTGCATTTATATGTCAAATTTTATACATCGAAGGGCACAGGTTTGTTTCCTCCTGTTGACTATTGTGAATAATGGTGATTTGAACTTGTGTGCATTAACATCAAGTTTCCTCATCAGTTCTTCTGCATATATACCCAGAAGTTAAACTGCTGCGAAAAGTGAAAGTGTTAGTCTTTCAGTTATGTCTGATTCTTTTAGGTCCCATGGACCGTAGCCTGCCAAGTGCCTCTGTTCATGGAATTCTCTAGGCATTTACACCGGAAAAATAAAGTAGTCATTCCTGTTTCCAGGGGATCTTCCGGACCCAGAATTGAACCCAGGTCTCCTGCATTGCAAGCAGTTTCTTTACAGTCTGCCAAGTACCATGTGACAATTCTATGTTTAATTTTTTTAAATTATATCCTCATACTGTTTTCAGAAATGACTGCATCATTTTGCATTCCCACTAGCAATGCACAAGGGTTCCAGTTTCTTCAAATCTTTGCCAATGTTGGTTTATTCTGGATTTTGTTTGTTCGTTTCTGTTTTTTTTAATTGTTTTTGTTTTGGTTATTCAATAATAGCCATTGTAATAGGTGTGATGTGGTATTTTACTACAGTTTTAATCATATTTCCTTAATGACAGGTGATGATGGGCATCTTTTCATGTGATTACTGATTGTTTTCTGGAGAAATATCTGAAGTTCTTTCCCTATGTTTCAATCAGCTTGTTTGTTTTATTGCTATTGATCATTTCTGTATCTTAGCAAATAAATACTTGGAATGAACACACTTTTACAAATATATTAGGATGACATCTCAAAACCCATTTTATTTCAATTTTCAGAAAATTTCTCTAATATAATCCTAAAGTACATTTTTATGTGAACTTAAAGAAGAACACTGTTTCCTATATGCAGCATGATGTTCTATTTTTCAATGACCAACTGAATATATAAATTATCTGACTGTTTTGAAGCAAAAATAAAAAAATCAGTGGAGATAAATTCTAGTCCAAGCTCTGCCCTGGCCTGCTTTCTCATTCTTAGAGAATTTACAGAACCTATTTCATCTTTAGTAAATTAATACACTTAATTTTTTATTTTGTAAAACTTGCAACTGCCCACATTGCATCTGATTCACCCGCCTTTGTCTCATTACTTTACACCTTTTATGACGATCTTTCAGAAGTACTGCACAAAGTCTTCATTTATTCAAATAGGGAGTCAATACCAATATCACATATTTTAACATTTGGTACTTAGAGCTCCTTTCACTGTCATGAAATGCTTTTTCAATTTAAGCAAACTGAAATTTTTAATGTTGAATCACTTTATTTCAAGTGCCAATACAACTGCATTGCATACCTTGTTTCAGATTGTTTGCAAGTCTAGAGAAAGTCAACTGGTTTATGCCGGAGTCTTTGTGATTCTCATGCTATAGGGAATAAGATTGCCTAGTTGCCACAATCCATTTGTAAATTAGTACTTCCCTGGTGGCCCAGCTGGTAAAGAATCCACCTGCAATTCGGGAGACCTGGGTTCCATCCCTGGATAGGGAAGAACCCTGGAAAAGAGAATGGCTACCCACTCCAGTATTCTTGACTGGAGAATTCTATGGACAGAGGATACTGGCAGGCTACAGTCCATGGGGTCTCAAATAGTTGGACACAACTGAGTGACTTTTCACTTTTGTATATTAAATTATTTCTGTCTGAACTGTAGCTATATGTGTTATTAAGGCAATGAGTGGTCAATATCCTAAAGCTTATCCAATGTTGGACCTGAGAATGAAACATCTGGGAAATGCAAATTAGACTCTTGTGGTTATTTACATAGCAAGCTCATTAATATCATTATCATCATTATTATTATTCATCATTTGAAAAATTAATTTTCACATTATATAAATCAGTTTTAGAATCAATCCCGTGCTTTAGTATTTTTCTCATCCTATCTTTGGAAAGCTATTTAATTGATGTCAATTTAATTGACAAGTCAATTGGCAGTTGACTTGTTCATCTGAAAATTTTCAGCGGATATTGTATAAAATATTTAGATACAAGCAAAATTTGAACATACATTTTGAGATGGCTTTATTTTAGCTAAAGTTAGTATATCATTAAATAGCATGTCATTTACAACCCTTTTTACTGTTTCATGGCACCCTTCCATGATTTCCAAACTTTATACAATGACCATATTTACTATAGTGATTAGAAAAAAGAAAGCAAAAAGAATAATCTCATTTTTCTCTTTTTATTAAAATTGTATTTCAAGGACAGAACTGATGTGTGAACATAAGAATGGATATTTTTTTCCCTAAACATGGCTACCTGAAAATAGGTATTGTAAGGGCTATAAGAGCAGCATTATTTTTATTTCAGATAACTGGCCAGTGTAGCTACTGAATTTTCTTTTGCTTTCACTCGTTTGATGGGGCTTTGATTAAGATAGAATTTGCTTTTCAGCTCAGTGCTGCAGCTCAAAAATTCCTCTGTAATTGCTACCTTAACACTCTGCTGGGAATCTTCATTAACTGTTAACTCAGAGGAGGAAAAAAAATAACTGACAGTTTTAGAAGTGAAACTATGAATATCACAGAGTTCAAAATAATCTCTGAGTATAATGCCAGTTTGAGAATGTTGGGAAAGAAGTATAGGCAGGATGGTGGAAAGAAAATGAAGGCAAAATTGGCTTTGTTATAGTCAGGCCTCAGTACATTTTAAATTACAAGTAACTAGAGTTATTTTAATAATGGTTAATATGTACTGAATGGTCTTTATGGGTCAGTCATTGCTCTAAGACATTTACATATGTAGGTTTATTTAATACCCACTGGAAGCTTGTAAAGGAGCAAGACAATTTCAACAGTTTAAGTAGTTTCCTGAAACTGTAAATGATAACCACGTAAGTGACAAAGAGTATGATGCTTATTCTAGTAAAAACTATTTTAATATATTATGTAAGACTTTCTGAAACAATTATTCCAGAAAAATTGTCATGTCATGCTCTCAGTCCTGTCCAAGTTTTGTAGTTCCATGGACTTTAGCCTGCCAAGCTCCTCTACCCATGGAATTTTCCAGGCAAAAATACTGGAGTGGGGTGCCATATCCTACTCCAGGGAATCTTCCCCACCCAGTAATTGAACCATCATCTCTTGCATCTCCTGCATTGCCAGGCTGATTCTTTACCACTAGTGCCACCTGGGAAGCCCCAACATTTATTAAATTTACAGGAAATTCTGATTTTTTAATTTGCAATTTAGATTTGTACAAGTGTGTTTTCAAATACTGTTGTATTACTATTTAAAAAGCATAAAACATTATCACCATCTTGAAAACATATTAATTATTCATGTAGAAAATTTTAGGTGACTGATATATCAAAGGATGACTCCCATAATACTAGCTTCATATGAAAAGATATATATCACATTCCTGCTTAAATATTCTTGTATATGTTTTAGTTCTTTTCTCAAGAAAAAAGGTTAATAGGAATGATTTTTAAAAACAGTACGTAGACTACAGAGAACACTTAGCTGAATTAAGTTAATGGCATCCTGCTGCTGCTGCTGCTAAGTCACTTCAGTCGTGTCCGACTCTGTGTGACTCCATAGACGGCAGCCCACCAGGCTCCCCTGTCCCTGGGATTCTTCAGGCAAGAACACTGGAGTGGGTTGCCATTTCCTTCTCCAATGCATGAAAGTGAAAAGTGAAAGGGAAGTTGTTCAGTCATGTCCGACTCTTAGCGACCCCATGGACTGCAGCCTACTAGGCTCCTCAGTCCATGGGATTTTCCAGGCAAGAGTACTGGAGTGGGGTGCCATTGCCTTCTCCGAATGAATACTGCTAGTCTAAAATAAAATTCAAATTTTTCTTTCAATACTGCTATTATAGGAAATATTTTTGTGCAAATATTAGCTCTCTTATTCCAACAAAAGTTTGTAGTTTTGTTTTGTGTACGCTGTAATGATTTAGTATAAGCTTGCAGAATCACTGGCTGCTGCTAATCCCAGGTGTAAGATTTATTTTAAGAATGTGATATATTGACATTTGCTAAAATCTAATATTAATAAATAACTTAAGAAACAATTTTTAATTTGTCATCATTTATGATTTTAAGCAACAGCAATTTATTTATGTACAGCCTTTGTTAGACCATGCTATCAGACTCATTAGAGTTATTATAAGATTTAAAAATTAGAACACTAACAAAATTAAGATTTTTTCAAGAATAATATAAAAAGTACACTACTGAAATCAATATTTAGCACAAATCTATAGAATTCCAGCAATATTTCTATAATAATATTATACCCAAATATTAGACTAAATTTAACATTTAAATATTCACAGCACCAAAAAGTAAATGTTCTTTTATGATTTAGCTTCTTAAAATAGTTCAATAGTCACATTTTCATGATGTAGAAAATATTATTTTTTAAAGTGAGGATTGAGCTTTTGTTAGAATTTTAAAGGTCTGTGTTTTATTATGAGAATTTTTTCTGATATAATAAAAATTATACTAATAAATAGCAATTACACATTTCTTACTTGTACTTGGGAAATTATACTCCACAAGCCCTCAAAAGATAAATGTGAAAGATATGACTTGCAATTATGTCAAAAATCTCTCTCAGGGTGGCTTACCAAAAGGAAACTTAAAAATACTTCACAAACAGCATGGCTGATTATTGACACAAATGTTAACATTTACTGATGAACTTAGCTTTTTGACAATAAAGAGGAGACTGCTGTTTAAAATAGGAGGGCCTATTTAGAAAATGTCTGAGCTATATTATTAAGGAAAGAATTGTTTAGTCAGTAAGTTGTGTCTGACTCTTCATGATGCTATGGACTGTAGCCCACCAGTTAGAGGATTTCCCTAGGCAAGAATACTGGAGAGGGCTGCCATTTCCTTCTCCAAGGGACCTTCCCCATGCAGCCATGGAACCCACATCTCCTGCATTGGCAGTCAGGTTCTTTACCAGAGTCACCAGGGAAGCCCCAAGGAAAGAATTAGAGGAATGGAAATGATAGGGAAAGTTAATTTTTATTTAAGCAGTATAAATATAAAAATGAATTTATTAGATGGGTTGAATGAGATATATATGATATGAAAACTTATTTTATTAGTATTTGAATTAATACCCACCACTGGACAGAACTTTATTTACTGTGTTTTATTTAAGTAAGTTCTAAACAGTAAAATGAGTATAAGATTCCCATGCTTGGCACAGAAAGTTGCAGTTACAAATACTTTTAAGAATTATTAGACAGAAAGACTTTGCCACACCATCCACCATTCAAACTGAGTGTGCCATTTCCGAAAATTTATAATATGATATTCTCCTGTGTTTATATAAGAGTAAAATGAACAAACAACTGATAAAACTATTACAATTTGTGTGTGTGTGTGCACACACATGCAGGAGATCTAAGAGACACAGATTTGATCCCTGGGTGAGGAAGATCCCATGGAGGAGAGCATGGAAACCCAATCCAGTATTCTTGCCTAGAGAATCCCATGAACAGGGGAGCCTGGTGAGCTACAGTCCATAGAATCACAAAGGGTCTGAAACAACTGAAGCAACTTAGCACGCACACATACACGGAATAGTAGTACTACTGGAAAGATACGATTACTTTCCTGCTTCATTCCATAATAATGTATATATTTTTTCTTTCTTTTTTTAAAAAATAATTTATTTTAATTGGAGGCTAATTCAATTCAGTTCAGTCGTGTCCAACTCTTTGCGACCCCATGAACTGCAACACGCCAAGACTCCCTGTCTATCACCAAATACTGGAGTTTACCCATTATACCTATTGAGTCGGTGATGCTGTCTAACCATCTTATCCTTTGTCGTCCCCTTCTCCTCCTGCCCTCAATCTTTCCCAGCATCAGGGTCTTTTCAAATGAGTCAGCTCTTCATATCAGGTGGCCAAAGTACTGGAGTTTCAGCTTCAACTTCAGTCCTTCCAATGAACACCCAGGACTGGTCTCCTTTAGGATGGACTGGTTGGAACTCCTTGCAGTCCAAGGGACTCACAACAGTCTTTTCCAACACCACAGTTCAAAAGCATCAATTCTTCAGCACTCAGCTTTCTTCACAGTCCAACTCTCACATCCATACATGACCACAGGAAAAACCACAGTCTTGACTAGATGGACATTTGTTGGCAAAGTAACGTCTCTGCTTTTTAATATGCTGTCTAAGTTGGTCATAACTTTCCTTCCAAGGAGTAAGCGTGTTTTAATTTCATGGCTGCAACCACCATCTGCAGTGATTTTGGAGCCCCCCAAAATAAAGTCTGCCACTGTTTGCACTCTTTCGCAATCTATTTGCCATGAAGTGGTGAGACCGGATGCCATGATCTTTGTTTTCTGAATGTTGAGCTTTAAGCCAACTTTTTCACTCTCCTCTTTCACTTTCATCAAGAGGCTCTTTAGTTCTTCTTTGCTTTCTGCCATAAGGGTGGTGTCATCTGCATGTCTGAGGTTATTGATATTTCTCCTGACAATCTTGATTCTAGCTTGTGCTTCTTTCAGCCCAGTGTTTCTCATGATGTACTCTGCATGTAAGTTAAATAAGCAGCATGACAATATACAGCTTGATGTACTCCTTTTCTTATTTGGAACCAGTCTGTTGTTCCATGCCCAGTTCTAACTGTTGCTTCCTGACCTGCATACAGGTTTCTCAAAAGGCAGGTCAGGTGGTCTGGTATTCCCATCTCTTTAACAATTTTCCAGTTTATTGTGATCCACATAGTCAAAGGTTTTGGCATAGTCAATAAAGCAGAAATATATGTTTTTCTGAAAATCTCTTGCTTTTTTCATGATCTAGCAGATGTTGGCAATTTGATCTCTGGTTCCTCTGCCTTTTCTAAAACCAGCTTGAACATCTGGAAGTTCACAGTTCACGTATTGCTGAAGCCTGGCTTGGAGAATTTTGAGCATTACTTTACTAGTATGTAAGCTGAGGCTAATACTTTACAATATTTTAGTGGTTTTTGCCATACATTGACATGAATCAGCCATGGGTGTATCCCCCATCCTGAACCCTGTGCCCACCTCCCTCCCTATCCTATTCCTCAGGTTATTGCAATGTGTAATACACAATATTTTTCATTGTCACAAGAAATCTGTTGTCTTATTTCATAACTAAAAGGCTAAGCAGACATATTTTGTTTTTTTATTCAGAATGCTTTTTGTATACCTCATCCATGTCAAATTTCCAATAACCTATAAACTGTGACTAATAAGTTACATTTAAACCACAGAAAAGTATACCTAGTCTCTTGAAAATGTGGTTGTAATAAATATTTCTAGTTAAACTATCAAAGACAACTGTGTTTTCCCTAACTGAATATAAAGATTATATTCCTGTGTTTCAGTTTTTGATATTTCCATTTTACAATTAGGTCGAAATATATATTAACATGATATTAAACTTAGCATTGTTTTCCATTTCAGAGCAAGATAATTCTGCATACAAAGTTCCTGAGTTCTATCTGTGTCTCTCCATTACCTTATTAACTTGAACATTTGTATAATTTTATATTCATTATGTAACATAGATTCTTTATGATATCACAGTCTTCCCCTGTGACTCAGAGGGTAAAGAATCTGCCTAAAATTAAGGAAACATAGGTTTGAACCCTGGGTCAGGAAAATCCCCTGGAAAAGGGAATGGCAACCCACTTCAGTGTTATTGCCTGGGAAACCCCATACACAGGTGAGCCTGATGGCTATGGTCCATGGAGTAGCAAAGAGTCAAAAACTAGCACAACATATGATATATAACTGGCTTCGCTGGTGACTCATCGATAAAGAATCCTCCTGCCAACACAGGAGGTGTGGGTTCAATTCCTGGAGAAGGAAATGACAACCCACTGTAATATTCTTCCCTGGGAAATCCCATTGGCAGAGGAGCCTGGTGGGCTACAGTCCATGGGGTTGCAAAAGAGTCAGACATGACTTAGACACTAAGCAAAAAACAATCACCTGTAGCTTTATTTATGGACAAACAATGATAGTTGGAAATAATCATTGATTCCAATTGACAGGGCAAGTTATATCACCTCATATCAGCAGAAATGCTTGGAGTTAGTAATACAAAGCAAGTGCCTGTTTGTGTGTGTGTGTGTGTATTTACATGTGTGTGTGTTGATAGAGTCCCTCTATTTTGCTGAATTTTGCTGGTATCAGTCATCAGTGACTTTGGTAATGCACTAAGTGTTCAATGTGCACTTTTCTATCTTTAACATGGTGCAATGTCTTGTATTTCATTTTGTAGCAAAGTAAATAATAATCTTTGCCAATAAAAAGGAAGGAGGGCAACAAAGAAGGAAAAACCTTGATTGGTATCCTTTACGTAACATTTACTAATTTGGAAGTCAAATTAATCCATCAAGTTAGGAATATTCCCCCATTTGATAGTTGTCAAGAGACCATGTTTATTTATTTGGCTTAAAAATTATGTTTAAACATCCTTCAAAGTTATGATGAGTTCTGAAAATTTACCAGAATTAGTACTTTTTGCCTTACTTTTAGAAAAGAGAGATTGTGATCAAGAGAAACACTTAATATGACTATGTCTATTATTAACTGTGGAAATAATAACTTGCGTAACATACTTGGGCGTCTTTTAATCTCTTACAAAAGGCTCATTTTCTTAAAAGAAATTGACTCATTTTCTTACAAAGTGTGTTAGAATTAAATTTTAAATTATCTATAGTTTGATCTATAAATTGCAATACTTGGTTCTTTTTATGGGGGTTGTGGTGATAGGGGGACTTATAAAATTGACAGTTTGAATTTTTAAGGTCATGCTTCTCTACAGGTACAAGAGAAAATGTCACAGGGTAAATTCTATATTGTCATTTTAATGGAGCCAAAATTCCCCCAAGGGTTTTATGATGTAGTTCCGGTAATGGATGTCATATCTAGCGATCAGCTAAGACTGAAGATTTGAGATAAACTAAGGATAGTGGCTCAAATGGTAAATAATTAGCCTGTGAGGCAAGGGACCTGGGTTTGATCCCTAGGCTGGGAAGATATCTTGGAGAAGGGAATGGTTACCCACTCCAGTATTCTTGCCTGGAGAATTCCATGGGGAAGGAGTCTGGTGGGCTACAGTCCACAGGCTTGCAAAGAGTCAGACAGAACTAGCGACTGACACTTCTGCTTTTTTCAAGGATGGTTTTGGGTATCTTCTGATCCAACAATTATATTAAATGGAAAAGAAAACAGAGCAAAAGGTGGCTATGAGTGGGTAACAACAAGGGGTCTGTAGAAAATGAGAAAAAAAAAAAAAAGACTATACACAACCAGGCAAAAGAAAGAATACAAGATTAGACAGAGGTCTTCATCCATCATCTTGGAGGGAAGAATTCCACTAATATCACTGCTTTGTCCCAATGGTCTTGGCTCAGCTGCATAGTTCTGAAATTGGCTATTCTCAGAGTCGGACACGACTGAAGCAACTTAGCAGCAGCAGCAGCAGCAGCAGCAGGGGATCTCCAAGACTCTTCAGTTTGAGCTCCTATCTTAGAGTAGCCTTCCAAATGTGTGGAATTAGGAACTGTATCTTTTTAGTTATGAAATGTGAACCCAAATATTGGCTTCCATTTTTTTTTTCCTTAACAGAACCTAAAATGATTCCTTCAATGATGTTCAAATGTTTTATTTATTCTTCAATAAATAAAATTCCATGGTTGAAGATCACAAAAAAGCTGTTTTGTAAGATGTTGTAGGAAGAACATCTGAATTTCTTGAGGAGATTTGATTACAGTATGTGAATCCCTGGCAATATTTTGCCATACCTGTGTAGTAAGGCAGAGTCTGGTGTCAGAAATAAACCACTAAATGCATATATCTTCCAGTTATCAGTTCAAAAGGGTTAAGTGAGTGTGCTTGAAGGAGCAGGCTATATGTATATAATGTCTAGGGGTCTATCTTTAGACAAAGGAGTTCAAAAAAGGAGTTCAATTTTTATACATAGATATTGCTCCCTTTTGGAGAAGGCAATGGCACCCCACTCCAGTACTCTTGCCTGGAAAATCCCATGGACAGAGGAGCCTGGTGAGCTGTAGTCCATGGGGTCGCTAAGAGTGGGACATGACTGAGCGACTTCACTTTCACTTTTCACTTTCATGCAGAGAAGGAAATGGAAACCCACTCCAGTGTTCTTGCCTGGAGAATCCCAGGGATGGGGGAGCCTGGTGGGCTGCCATCTATGGGGTCGCACAGAGTCGGACACGACTGAAGTGACTTAGCGGCATTGCTCCTTTTTCTGCCTTTCCAGATGATCCTGAGTGGTGACTGCAGTGCAGATTTTGCAGCTTAGTGATGGTATATCCATACAGAGTTCTTTTTAAATGGTTCCCAAAAAGTGTGTGTCTCCCTCACTTAAGATACAAATTGGTATGCCCTGGGGTTGAATACACAAAATCATGCACGTTTTTAAGAACTGTAAAAGATGTAGCTTTATTTTATTATTATTATTATTATTATTTTTATCATCTTTTTTTTCCTTTTTTTATTTTATTTTTTAACTTTACAATAATGTATTGGTTTTTGCCATGTATCAACTGCTACTGCTAAGTCACTTCAGTCGTGTCTGACTCTGCGCGACCCAATAGACGGCAGCCCACCAGGCTCCCCCGTCCCTGGGATTCTCCAGGCAAGAACAATGAAATGAGTTGCCATTTCCTTCTCCAATGCATGCAAGTGAAAAGTGAAAGTGGAGTCGTTCAGTCGTGCCCGACTCTTAGCGATCCCGTGCACTGCAGCCCACCAGGCTCCTCCGTCAATGGGATTTTCCAGGCAAGAGTACTGGAGTGGGGTGCCATTGCTTTCTCTGCCATATATCAACATGTAGCTTTAAAAAAATTTTTTAGCCCACCCTGAAAATAGATGTAACTGATTGAGACATTTTTCTATCCCACAGATGGCAGAAGCTTGATGAATTATATCTGGATATATTCAAATGACCAGTAAAGCTTTGGTTTCTGGCAAAGTGCCACTTTTTTTTTTTTTTTCCAGAATTATGTGGTTGGCACATCCCCTGTAACTCAAAAGTAACCTCAAGCTTTATTTCAGTGTTTTCTGTGATACATGGTTTTGTGGGGAAATTTAGCTCATCTTCATTTGAAATCATCTGATGTGAACAAGTGGAAGTCATGGGAGCATTAAACATGATCTGAGTGAGTGACGTAACCATATTTTTTCCCCATATGTCCTTTTCAAAATAAGCAGCTAAACATTACTATTTTATAATTTCCTCTTTGAATCCCTGGAGATATTTATCCTTTAAGTACTTAGTTATGACTTTATCTTGATTATGATTATTTGTTTGACATTATAACCTGCTAGAGATTTTTCTTTGTCTTCCATATATTTTTTAAAAAAGTATATTCTTTTCCACTTTGGCCTCAGATTTTAGAATAATGTCTCTCTAGCATGCAATAGTGCATTTGAAAGTGTTTTAATTTGTATAATTCTGATGAAGTTTCCATCAGAAGTGAGAAATTCTCTTTCGTTTTTCAAACCATAACAAGGTCACCTACTACTGAAAAACATGTCTACTATTTACTCAAGGATGTTGTTTAGTTGACAAACCCTAATGTTACCAAATCCAAGTTCACTTTGCTCACTGCCAGAGAGGCCAACGAATCTGAAAGATGAGGCAAGAAATAAAACTTTATTCAGAAAGCTGGCAGACCGAGAAGATGACAGACTAATGTCTCAAAATAACCATCTTACTGGGGTCTGGATGCCAGGTTCTTTTGTGGATTAGAGATGGGGGTGAGGTGAGGAAACAAAGTAAAAAGGCCATTAATCTTGCCCAGTATCTCCTAGAATGACAAGTCTCAGGTAGGGAAATGTGTTAATTTCTTCCTTCCTGCCATCTACAGGTGGACAGGGGTCTGAATATAAGAACTTTAGTTTAACAGTCAGGCAGAGGGACAGGATCTTCTGAGTCAGGCCACTATGTATAATTATAATAGCAAAAGACAAAAAGCACAGCAAAGAAACAGTTCCAACATGGAATCAGAATTGCCTTTTCCCTGCTAATTCATGCAGTCTTTGTGCCATCTGGACTAATTTTATCTCAGATATAGGACTGTATAAGAAAGAAGGATTTTTGTTAATGATAGCACAAGCTTTTTATTAACCTCTAGTTTTGGTATTGAGGCATGATTCATGAACTAATAATATTAGGTCAGTGTTCTTAGTGGAAATCTTTAGTAAATCTGAGAAAGATAAACTTTCTTAAATGATTATGGCAATAGCAAGTATTCTATTTTTCTGGTAAAGCCCAGAGAACGATGACATTTAGGGTGTTACAATGGGAATAACAATGCTGGAAAGAGATCAATAGATTCAGATAACAGGTTAATCTGTTGGTTTAAACATGTTGTGTTTCTTTACTTACTAGTGTATATACTGACTGTGTGAAAAACCATGAGGTAAAGTGTAGAGCTTAGAACTAGTTCTGTAAAAGCATCAATATTTTTTGTAGCTATTGCCCTAAAATAAAGCAGAGATAGGCCTTTGCAACCTGGTCAAGGATGAAGCTGTAATAAACAGTGCATTTTTATATTTTCCCTGAAATTGAGGTCACTTGTGTATAAAAGCTGTTCCATTAGGGATACCTAGCTGTTGAAGAGTCTTTCAAGTTCTAAATGGACTCATTGTATTTAGGTTCAGTATTTAGTCAAGTAACTAAAGAGGTTTTAGAATCTTAGGGGGAAAAAACTGCAATTAAGTCTGCAATATCCAGTTAAATCTAGTACTATGGACAGAATATTTGTGTCTCCTAAATTCATATTTTATGACCTCACCCCAAGATGATGATATTTGGAGATGGAAACTTTGGAGGTAATTACCTCATGAAGCTGAAACTCTTATGAATGGGATAAGTGTCCATACACAAAAGGCATGAGAAAGCTCCTTAGTGTCTTTCCCCAAGTGAGGTTATGGTGACAAGATGGTCATCTATGAACCAGATAACAGGCATTCACCAGACGCAGAAACTGATATAGAGGGCACTCTGATCTTGCAATTCCAGGCTCCAAGCTGTGAGAAATCAATTGCTCTTGTTTATAAGCCACTCAGTTTATGGCATCTTGTTCAGTGGCCTGAGTGGACTAAGACACCTAGGAATTTTTCTGATTGTCATTTTGTGAGGGGTCTAATATAAATTTGAAGAATTTCTAGTCTATCAGGATAGACAATCTTTTTTCTCTTTAAGTAGAATACACCCAAAATTATCGACATTATGCTGTTGTTATTGCTAAATTCTTTGATTTTGGTTTCATTTTATTTTTCCTAGAGATAGGGATACAGTGTAGTGGAATATGTACTGAGTGAGGTCAATTCCATTCTTGAAAGTGGAGACACGATTAACACCCTGTTTTCACACCAGCTTCTATTGATAGCTTTGAACTCTGAACAGAGCCTCTGTATTTCCATTGCCTCCTCTGCTTCTCTTTAATTGTATTAGGTTGCTACTGTCTTAGTTAACTTTATTCATTTACTTCATCTTCTTTTTATCATCCTGGTACTTGTTTAAATTTCCAATTCATTGGTGATTCTCTGTATCACCTTGTCCAGGAATTAAAGGTACTATTACTTTTTAATAGAAGCAATGATAATTCACTGTACATTCAAACACATAGTCATTCTTATTACCAATGAAATTTATAAATCAGTATCTATTGCATTAACTCATTAGTCAATCATTCACATTTGACTATAACAGAGGAAGTGCTTATCTGACACTTTATCTGAGGGCAAGAACAAAATATTTTGGCCCACTCTTTATAAAGGAGTATACTGGATCACGGAAGGACAATAGAGTTTAATGAATGTGAATAATAAAATTATATTAAAATTAAGTGCAATGCATATTATATCTCTTTAAGATAGCCATTACAATAAATATACTAGTGTTATCCCATTCTGCACTTATCCACTTTCACTAAAGAATTGGTGATTAAAATCTCTATAACATCAATATTTCATGGAAAATGAGGTCTTAGCCTTTGTCATGTTATTGCAGTCTTTCTAATATAAAAAGGAACGCTGGCAATCATTATGAAATTTCCACATTAATTTTATAATCTATATTAGTTTTTCAATGTAAAATGTCCAAAGGTTATAAAGTAAGAAAAAAAGTTAATATAATTGTAGCATTCAAGAAATTCAAGAAATAAATTTGAAGGAGCCATCTACTAGAGAGACTATCTCATAAACTTATAAAATATATCTCACACTGACAGGTTTATTGAAATAGCCTTGTTGCTAAACTATGGGTACACAGTTGTTAAGGACAAAAAATTCTTAGAGGTGAGTGATAATAAACAATGATGTGGTCATAAATGGCTTAAGATAAATTATAAAGGTTCTGCAGAGAATTTCAGAATTTTTAAAATTAAGTATTATAATTATTGGATATATTTAAGATAAGGGTTTGCATATGTATAAACATTCTCTAAATAGCAAGTAATGTTCAAATGCTTACATGAAGGTAAACAAAGACAAGTCTACTAAAGAGATTTTAATTTTTAGAAATTAATATCCAACATAGTAATCATTCTTTAATCATTTGTAAAAGGGAAACGATGCTCTTGTCTGTTTAGCGTCCTCTCCCTATTTCATTCTGTGTGTTCTGGTTTTGCTTTACAGGGAAATGTTTTCCCCTGAAATTTAACAACATTTGTTCAAAAGAGGGCAGTGTGTCTTCACAAATGTAAAAAAAATGCATATATAAAACAAGATTCCCATATGTTTTTTAATTTCAATCTTTTGAAATTATTGAGTGGAAATGAGTTTGAATATAATGAATAATGCTTAATTTGAGAACCTTTTTGAAATGAACATTATTTTTACTTAAGTTGTTTTAGCATCATGTTAACTTACATAAACATGGAACATGAATGATTTGCTTTAGACAATGGTCAAAGATTAAATCCTTAGGTAATCAACAGTATTCTCAGTGTAAAATATGGTAAAATACAATTAAGGTACTTGTAGATTTTGCTGGGTTTTAGTATGCATTTGTTTAATTTTCAAGTAGAGTGGGAACAATTTACACATTCCTTGGCTTTGTAATTACTATTTTTCTATACTACATATTAGAGTTTAAACCAGAATTGTTGTTTCTGAAAGCATTATTACCATCTTCTGAAAGATGTATCCATAATGCAATGAAGAAATTTGAATTCATAGTGACCTAGAAAACATTCCCTCATTCTAACTTGGAATGTGCTAATCCAAATCTTGCTATCCATCCAGGATAGAATAAAGTATAAGGCAAAGTGTTTAGCTTTATTTAAATATGGGTCATTTTAAAAGGCTTTGTTTTTGAATGATATACTAAAACGAGTGAGAGAAAAATATCTGGAAGAACGGAATCATATGATTTAGGCAGAACGAAGTCCTGAACCTGGCGTTATGTGATCGTAAACTTATGCCTTTTTGTATCTTGGTCCAGTGTAGAATTTCTTTATGGACTATATAGGACTTCCCTGGTAGCTCAGATGGTAAAGAATCCTTCTGCAGTGCAGGAGATGCGGGTTCTATCCCTGGGTCAGGTAAATACCTTGAGGAAGAAAATGGCAATCCACTCCAGTATTCCTGCCTGGGAAATCCCATGGACAGAGGAACCTGGCAGGCTACAGTCCATTGGGTTGCAACACAAATATAGATCTAATTGTTATGCACAGTTTAAACAACAACTGTACAATGAACGCTAGTGTATTCATCATCCAAGTTAAGAAACAGATAGATGCCATGTCTCTGAAACACCCTATCTTGGTTATTGATTGGATCCTCATCATTCTTTTTCTCCTGGATCCTCACCATTCTTCTTCCCTTTCTCCTAAGACAGTGATCACACTAACTGTGCTAATAACACTATTTTATTTCATTAGTGAAAAGCTGTTGGCATTTGTTAAGAGAAGCATAGGGCTTTTATCCTTTGTGTTTAGCGTATTCATTGTTAAATAATTTTGTAATGTTGTATTAATATTTTATTTGTAAAATTCTCAATCTGGCCATAACCTGTTCTCATTTTTAGCCACCTGAGATAGAAATTTTGCATCACTGATCTTAAATGATAATGACCTGTAATTTTATTTACTCACACAGTTTTTATCTGGTTTTAATAACAATGTTAAACAAATTTTACAAAATTACTTGAGGCTGTTTCTTCCTGTTTTATTTATTCCAGATTTCTCCTTCCTTCTGTTAGAAACTCAAATATCTCTATGCCTTGGAGATATTCCAAAGGCATTTGCCTTGAAGCATGTATCATCTCTTTAATCTTTTTTGCCTTCTAACTCACTTCTCTCTGCTACCCCCATGGAAAGTCTTCTGATATTTATTGCATCAATTGGCAAGATATGTAAATGGTGGCAACTCTATATATGCATGGTGAACTGTCACAATGACTTTAACGACTATTAATATAGAACAAAATGTACAAGAGAGGTGAAGAGTGTTTGCAAGCATTCTATGCTGTTTCCCTGGCAAATCCAATTAATTACTTATAGAGAGTTTTCTGAAATATCCTTCTGGGTATACTTGGTCAACAGATTCCTTTTAAAAACGGTAACAGATTCTTTTTAAAAATATATCTAAACTGTTAAATAAAGTATAATGGGATATGGAAACACACAACATTATATTTATACCCATTTTAATTATTTATGAAATAATAAATATTTGTGTCCTCCCCAAATGCATATGCTGAAACCCCAGTGTAATGGTATTTGGGGCTGGGGGCTTAGGAAGTCAATAGGTCATAAAGGTGGAGCCCTCATGAATGGCGTAAGAATACCAGGTGGCTCTCTTGGTAAAGAACCTTCCTGCCAATTCATGAGATGTTAGAGACATGGATTTGATCCCTGGGTTGGGAAGACCCCTTGGAGAAGGGAATGGCTGCTGTCTTGCTGTATTTCACTGTGTGCACATTTTGCTGAACCCAGGGTAGGTAAGGTGTGAGACAAGAGGCTGAAAGAAGACTTGAGGAGCTGTAGAAACTGCAGACACGTTTATTCTCTCCTGGTTGATGCAGCAGCCATAACAGTAGACACATTATATTCTCTCCTCTAATGGCTGACCCAACGGACACAGCCATGACACAGCAGTAATGCTGCTGCTTTTTAGGTGGAGCTTATATAACAAAAATAGCCCATGTCCAACCAAGTACATCATGATGTGCATGCAAAGTGCTATGAGTCATCTCAGCTGTTACATAGTCATCATTTACAAAATAATGGGGTGAGAAGACCTGACCATGCCATCTTGGCTAATTTGCTCTTTCCCTGCAGCTACCAATTCCAGTATTGTTGCCTGGAAAGTCCCATGGACAGAGAAACCTGGTGGGCTACAGTCCATAGGGTCAGAAAGAGTCGGACATGACTGAAGTAACTTAGCACACACACACACACCTCATAAAGGAGACCTTGGAGGAAACAGTGACAAACTGTATTTCCTTGGGCTCCAAAATCACTGCAGATGGTGACTGAAGCCATGAAATTAAAAGATGCTTACTCCTTGGAAGGAAAGATATAATAAATCTAGACAGTGTATTAAAAAGCAGGGACATCATTTTACTGACAGGTCCATGTAGTCAAAGCTATGGTTTTTCCCACAGTCAGGTATGGATGTGAGAGTTTGACCATAAAGAAAGCTGAGCTCTGAAGAACTGATGCTTTTGAACTGTGATGTTAAAAAATACTCTTGAGAATCCCTTGGACTGCAAGGCGATCAAACCAGTCAATCCTAAAGGAAATCAGTCCTGAATATTCATTGGAAGGACTGATGCTGAAGCTGAAACTTCCAATACTTTGGCCACCTGATGCAAAGAACTGACTCATTGGAAAAGAACCTGATGCTGGGAGGAATTGGGGGCAGGAGGAGAAGGGGACGACAGAGGATGAGATGGTTGGATGGCATCACTGACTCGATGGACATGAGTTTGAGCAAGCTCCAGGAGTTGGTGATGGCATGCTACAGTCCATGAGGTTGCAAAGAGTTGGACACAACTGAGAGACTGAACTGAACTGAGAGAACTCCCTCACCTCTTCTTCCATGCGACGACACACTAAAAAAAATATACATCTGTGAACCAGAAAGTGGGCCAGTACTGGGTCTGCTTGTACCTTCATCTTGGAACTCACAGCTTCTAGAACTGTAACAAATGCATTTCTGCTCTTTAAAAGACAGAGACCACAGTATTTTTATAGCAGCCCAAATGTATTAAGATATCATCAATTCCAGGACTTCCATGAAACCACTGTGTTTCTAAAAGCGATTTTTGCATTTCACACTGTAGTAGGAAAGAGAATCAGTTGCTGATTAAAAATATCCATTTTCTCTTATTTTGTAAATTATAAGAATGGACAGTTCTATTTCCAGTTTTTTAAGGACTCTCCACACTGTTCTCCATAGTGGCTGTACTAGTTTGCATTCCCACCAACAGTGTAAGAGGGTTCCCTTTTCTCCACACCCTCTCCAGCATTTATTGCTTGTAGACTTTTGGATCGCAGCCATTCTGCCTGGCATGAAGTGGTACCTCATAGTGGTTTTGATTTGCATTTCTCTGATAACGAGTGATGTTGAGCATCTTTTCATGTGTTTGTTGGCCATCTGTATGTCTTCTTTGGAGAAATGTCTATTTAGTTCTTTGGCCCATTTTTTGATTGGGTCATTTATTTTTCTGGAGTAGAACTGCCTTTTGATCCAGCAATCCCACTGCTGGGCATACACACTGAGGAAACCAGAAGGGAAAGAGACACGTGTACCCCAATGTTCATTGCAGCACTGTTTATAATAGCCAGGACATGGAAGCAACCTAGATGTCCATCAGCAGATGAATGGATAAGAAAGCTGTGGTACATATACACAATGGAGTATTACTCAGCCATTAAAAAGAATACATTTGAATCAGTTCTAATGAGATGGATAAAACTGGAGCCTATTATACAGAGTAAAGTAAGCCAGAAAGAAAAACACCAATACAGTATACTAACGCATATGTATGGAATTTAGGAAGATGGTAACAATAACCCTGTGTATGAGACTGCAAAAGAGACACCGATGTATAGATCAGTCTTATGGACTCTGTGGGAGAGGGAGAGGGTGGGGAGATTTGGGAGAATAGCACTGAAACATGTATAATATCATGTATGAAATGAGTCGCCAGTCCAGGTTTGATGCATGGTACTGGATGCTTGGGGCTGGTGCACTGGGACGACCCAGAGAGAGGGTAGGGGAGGGAGGAGGGAGGAGGGTTCAGGATGGGGAACGCAGGTATACCTGTGGCGGATTCATTTCAATATTTGGCAAAACTAATACAATATTGTAAAGTTTAAAAATAAAATAAAATTAAAAAAAAAAAGAATGGACATTGCCATATTCCTATGCAGCATCACTATTTGTTTAAATCAGAGAAAACTGACTTCTCCAAGGAAAATTTGCTCCATGAACAATGTTTTTGTAGTCCTTGACTACTTGTTTTATAAAGATTAAAAAAAAGCAAAACATGCAATATCAGAGAATCAACATTAGAAATAATTTGTCTGTTTTCACTATAAGGTGAGAAGATAAATGATTTTCATCAGCAAAGGCTATATGTGATATTATTGTTTTAGTCCAGGAAATATACTATACAGCTATGAACATCAATAGTTAATTTATCTTGCATGCTTTTCACTAGTGAGTATGTTTCATAATGCGAGGTCCGCTATAATGGAAAAGAAGAAAGAGAAATTAGTAGTTTAAATATTAAAAAAATAATATTTTAAATGATAAAATACTAATATCTAAACGTTATATCTTTATAGTCAATTGCAAATGCAGTTAGATAAAAGCATTTAATTGTCCCCAGTAATAAACTAGTAAGACAGAATATATTAATAGTATGTAATAAAAATCAGACTAGTTGTTATTATGCACCCATATTATACCATATATAACTTTGCAACAGTAAATACTAATTTGATCTATATGAGTTACTAAATTATATCTTAAAATATGATATAAATCTCAAGTGTTTATATTTTTCTAGTACAAACATTTTTGTAGTAGTTTAACACAGTACTAAATTTGAAGTGGTTAAATAAAATATAAGATATTACACAATTATAGTATTGCAAGAATAGTGGAGTGGGTAGCCATTCCCTTCTCCTGGGGATCTTCCCAGCCCAGGGATCAAAGGCAGGTCTTGCACATTGCAAGCAGATTCTTTATAGTCTGAGCCACCAGGGAAGCCCAATACATGAAGAGTTACCACACTGTCACTTACAGTTTTAGCAATCTCTCCAGCCACTGAAAATATACAAGAACTAGATTGAATACTGATTTCTCTAAACTGTTTTCCTGAGGCACTAATCATCAGAAACAACAGACAAGCCACCAAGGACCATTATGCAAAAATAGAATCAATGTTGATTGCTTTTATTGTGGTTTGCACATGCTTATTTCATTATTTCTTCATTTCCTTTGATTTGCTGCCAATTTTCTATCGTATTTTACAAAAACACTAATAAAATTATTAATGAAACATATTTGTTTTGAGTTAACTGGAAAATCTAGTGGAAAAAAGCAGAGTAAGAGGAAATTGATCACATTTTATACTCAATATAGTGACTTTCTTATCTACTTAGGAAGGGAAGGGACACACTTCAATTGGTATTTTGAAGAGCACATGGAATACAATGCAATTGCCAAAAGAAAAGAAAGTCAGTTGATATCTACACAATTACTGGAAAGGGTTAGGCTGATTATTTATTTCAAAATAATGAAAAGGACTTCAGTGGTACATAGTTTGGTTTTCCAATTATATATTCATATTTCTAGAGTAGTAAAGACATATGAAAATCAAAGTTTCCTCAAAAAATTAAAATTTTTTAAAAGTTGAGATTGTTACTATATGCTAATTAATGTTTAACTTAAAGGTTGAGCTGAGTTCAGTTCAGTAGCTCAGTTATGTCAGACTCTTTAGGATCCCATGGACTGCAGCACGCTAGGCCTCCCTGTCCATCACCAACACCCAGAGTTTACGCAAACTCATGTCCATTTAGTCAATAATCCCATCCAACCATCTCATCCTCTGTCATCCCCTTCTCCTCCTGCCTTAAATCTTTCCCACATTTAGGTTCTTTTCCAGGGAGTAAGTTCTTTGCATCAGGTGGCCAAGGTATTGGAGTTTCAACTTCAGCATCAGTCCTTCCAATGAATATTCAGGACTGATTTCCTTTAGGATGGACTGGTTGGATCTCCTTGCAGTCCAATGGACTCTCAAGAGTCTTCTCCAACACCACAGTTCAAAAGCATCAATTCTTTAGCGCTCACTTTTCTTTATAGTCCAACTCTCACATCCATACATGGCTACTGGAAAAACCATAGCCTTGACTAGATGGACTTTGTTGTCAAAGTAATGTCTCTGCTTTTTAACATGCTGTCTAGGTTAGTCATAACTTTCCTTCCACGGAGTAGCATCTTTTAATTTCATGGCTGCAATCACCATCTGCAGTGATTTTGGAGGCCCCCAAAATAAAGTCTGTCACTGTTTCCCCATCTATCTGCCACGAACTGGACATGGAACAACAGACTGGTTCCAAATAGGAAAAGGAGTACGTCAAGGCTGTATATTGTCACCCTGCTTATTTAACTTGTATGCAGAGTACATCATGAGAAACGCTGTACTGGAAGAAACACAAGCTGGAATCAAGATTGCCGGGAGAAATATCAATAACCTCAGATATGCAGATGACACCACCCTTATGGCAGAAAGTGAAGAGGAACTCAAAAGCCTCTTGATAAAAGTGAAAGAGGAGAGTGAAAAAGTTGGCTTAAAGCTCAACATTCAGAAAACGAAGATCATGGCATCCAGTCCCATCACTTCATGGGAAATAGATGGGGAAACAGTGGAAACAATGTCAGACTTTATTTTTTTGGGCTCCAAATCACTGCAGATGGTGACTGCAGCCATGAAATTAAAAGACACTTACTCCTTGGAAGGAAAGTTATGACCAAACTAGATATCACATTTAAGAGCAGAGACTTTACCTTGCCAACAAAGGTCCGTCTAGTCAAGGCTATGGTTTTTCCAGTGGTCATGTATGGATGTGAGAATTGGACTGTGAAGAAAGATGAGCACTTAAGAATTAATGCTTTGAGCTGTGGTGTTGGAGAAGACTCTTGAGAGTCCCTTGGACTGCAAGGAGATCCAACCAGTCCATTCTGAAGGAGATCAGTCCTGGGATTTCTTTGGAAGGAACGACGCTAAAGCTGAAACTCCAATACTTTGGCCACCTCATGCAAAGAGTTGACTCATTGGAAAAGACTCTGATGCTGGGAGGGATTTGGGGGCAGGAGGAGAAGGGGACGACAGAGGATGAGATGGCTGGATGGCATCACTGACTCGATGGACATGAGTCTGAGTAAAGTCTGGGAGTTGGTGATGGACAGGGAGGCCTGGTGTGCTACGATTCATGGGGTCGCAAAGAGTCGGACACGACTGAGCAACTGAACTGAACTGAACTGATGGGACCAGATACCATGGTCTTAGTTTTCTGAATATTGAGCTTTAAGCCAATTTTTTACTCTTCTTTTTCACTTTCACCAAGAGCCTCTTTAGTTCTTCTTCACTTTCTTCCATAAGGGTGGTATCATCTGCGTATCTGAGGTTATTGATATTTCTCCTGGCAATCTTGATTCCAGCTTGTGTTTCATCCAGCCCAGCATTTTTCATGATGTACTCTGTATATAAGTTAAATAAGCAGGGTGACAATATATGGCCTTGATGTACTCCTTTTTGTATTTGGAACCAGTCTGTTGTTCCAGTTCCAGTTCTAACTGTTGCTTCCTGACCTGCATATAGGTTTCTCAAGAGGCAGGTCTGGTGGTCTGGTATTACCATCTCTTTCAGAATTTTCCACAGTTTATTGTGATCCACACAGTCAAAGGCTTTGGCATAGTCAATAAAGCAGAAATAGATGCTTTTCTGGAACTCTCTTGCTTTCTCCATGATCCAGTGGATGCTGGCAATTTGATCTCTGGTTCATCTGCCCTTTCTAAAACCCACTTGAACATCTGGAAGTTCATGGTTCACATATTGTTGAAGCCCGGTCTGGAGAATTTTTTGCATTACTTTACTAGTGTGTGAGACGAGTGAAATTGTGTGGTAGTTTGAGCATTCTTTGGCATTGCCTTTCTTTGGGATTGGAATGAAAACTGATCTTTTCCTGTCCTGTGGCCACTGCTATGTGTTCCAAGTTTGTTGGCATATTGAGGCAGCACTTTCACAGCATCATCTTTCAGGATTGGAACTAGGTCAACTGGAATTCTATGTCTTCCACTAGCTTTGTTCCTAGTGATGCTTTCTAAGGCCCACTTGACTTCACATTCCAGGATGCCTGGCTCTTGGTGAGTGATCACACCATCATGATTATCTGGGTTGTGAAGATCTTTTTTGTATAGTTCTTCTGTGTATTCTTGCCACCTCTTCTTAATATCTTCTGCTTCTGTTAGGTCCATATCGTTTCTGTCCTTTATTGAGCCCATCTTTGCATGAAATGTTCCCTGGTATCTCTAACTTTCTTGAAGAGATCTCTATTCTTTCCCATTCTATTGTTTTTCTATTTCTTTGCACTGATTACTGAAGAATTCTTTCTTATCTCTCCTTGCTATTTTTTTGGATCTCTGCATTCAAATGGGTATATCTTTACTTTTCTCTGTTGCTTTTCACTTCTCTTCTTTTCATAACTATTTGTAGGGCCTCCTCAATCAGCCATTTTGCCTTTTTGTGTTTCTTTTTCTTGGGGATGGTCTTATCCCTGGCTCCTATACAATGTCATGAACCTCCATCCATAGTTCATCAGTTAACTTATAAAGTTATAGTTAACTTACAAACAGCCTCATGCTACTGCTGCTGCTAAGTCACTTCACTTGTGTCCCACTCTGTGCAACCCCAGGGATGGCAGCTGACCAAGCTCCCCTACCCTGGGATTCTCCAGGCAAGAACACTGAAGTGCGTTGCCATTTCCTTCTCCAATGCCTGAAACTGAAAAGTGAAAGGACAGTTTCAGTCGTGTCCGTCTCTCCGACCCCATGGACTGCAGCCTACCAGGCTCCTCCCTCCATGGGATTTTCCAGGCAAGAGTACTGGACTGGGTTGACATTGCCTTCTCTGAAAGAGCCTCATAGAAAACAAAACAAAACAAAAATGTCTAGTTCTTTGGCCCATTTTTTGATTGGGTCATTTATTTTTCTGGAGTTGAGCTGTAGGAGTTGCTTGTATATTTTTGAGATTAGTTGTTTGTCAGTTGCTTCATTTGCTGTTATTTTCTCCCATTCTGAAGGCTGTCTTTTCACCTTGCTAATAGTTTCCTTTGATGTGCAGAAGCTTTTAAGGTTAATTAGGTCCCATTTGTTTATTTTTGCTTTTATTTCCAGTATTCTGGGAGGTGGGTCATAGAGGATCCTGCTGTGATGTATGTCAGAGAGTGTTTTGCCTATGTTCTCCTCTAGGAGTTTTATAGTTTCTGGTCTTACGTTTAGATCTTTACACATGAAAAGATGCTCAACATCACTCATTATCAGAGAAATGCAAATCAAAACTACTATGAGGTACCATTTCACACCAGTCAGAATGGCTGTGATCCAAAAGTCTACAAGCAATAAATGCTGGAGAGGGGGTGGAGAAAAGGGAACCCTCTTACACTGTTGGTGGGAATGCAAACTAGTACAGCCACTTTGGAGAATAGTGTGGAGATTCCTTAAAAAACTGGAAATAGAACTGCCTTATGATCCAGCAATCCCACTGCTGGGCATACACACTGAGGAAACCAGAAGGGAAAGAGACACGTGTACCCCAATGTTCATCGCAGCACTGTTTATAATAGCCAGGACATGGAAGCAACCTAGATGTCCATCAGCAGATGAATGGATAAGAAGGCAGTGGTACATATACACAATGGAGTATTACTCAGCCATTAAAAAGAATACATTTGAATCAGTTCTAATGAGGTGGATGAAACTGGAGCCTATTATACAGAGTGAAGTAAGCCAGAAGGAAAAACACCAATACAGTATACTAACGTATATATATGGAATTTAGAAAGATGGTAACAATAACCCTGTGTATGAGACAGCAAAAGAGACACTGATGTATAGAACAGTCTTATGGACTCTGTGGGAGAGGGAGAGGGTGGGAAGATTTGGGAAAATGGCATTGAAACATGTAAAATACCATGTATGAAACGAGTTGCCAGTCCAGGTTCGATGCACAATACTGGATGCTTGGGGCTAGTGCACTGGGACGACCCAGAGGGATGGTACGGGGAGGGAGGAGAGAGGAGGTTTCAGGATGGGGAACACATGTATACCTGTGGCGGATTCATTTCGATATTTGACAAAACTAATACAATTATGTAAAGTTTAAAAATAAAATAAAATTAAAAAAAAAAAAGAAAACAAAAAAAATTAAAAGTTAAAGCCCTGTTTTAAATTTGGGTCACCTATTTTTATTTTTATTTGTTTCTGTTTTGCCACTGCTTTAGCAGTCAACTTCTCAGGCTATAAATTTCTCTATGAATAGTATGTTGCAGGGCACAGAAAAAGGCACTGAACTTCAATCTTTAAGCTTTTGATTAATATATGGACTGAACTGCTCCTCCTATCCTCTGCTCAATTCACATGCAGAAGCCCTAATCTTCAAAGTGATTGTACTTGGCTATAGGGCCTTTAAGGAAATAATTAAGGTTAAATGAGGTCATAAACAGAGAAGGCAATGGCACCCCACTCCAGTACTCTTGCCTGGAAAATCCCATGGATGGAGGAGCCTGGAAGGCTGCAGTCCATGGGGTCGCTGAGGGTCATACACAACAGAGCAACTTCACTTTCACTTTTCACTTCCATGCACTGGAGAAGGAAATGGCAACCCACTCCAGTGTTCTTGCCTGGAGAATCCCAGGGATGGGGGAGACTGGTGGGCTGCCATTTATGAGGTCACACAGAGTCGGACACAACTGAAATGACTTAGCAGCAGCAGCAGAGTTCATAAAGTGAGGTCCTGATATGACAGGAATGATAATCTTATAAGAAGGAGAATATCTATCAGTGACCTCTCTCTGTGTACACACAGAGGATAAACAATGTGAGAACAGGAGGAGAAAGTCGTTATTTGAAAGCCAAGAAATATGTCTTATGAAATACTAATCCTGCCTGGCGCCTAGATGTTTGACCTTGAGCCTCTAGAATTATGAGAAAGTAAGTTTCTGTTACTTTAGTAAGTCATTCTGTGGCATATGCTTATCTTACATGGCAGCCCAAGCAGACAAATACACCTCATATAATTTCCAAATTAAGAGAACATTCTTAATCTCTGTCTGTGAAGATTGGGGTTTTTGGCAAAAGTTGAAGCAATGTCCCTGTTTCAGAAACTCTGTCCAGTAGGAAAATCCAGAAACTATTGATTGCCAATGAAGTGAAATAGAATTCCTGGAAGAAATGGTCAAATCTAAGGGTGGGGAAGGCAGAAAAACAAGATGGACCAGGAGCATTTGTTGTGATAGAAAGCAAGGAGGTGAACAAAATACCAAAGGATGGGAGCAGGTCCAAGTGACACAGAGGCCAACTTGAAAGATGTCACCTAGTTTGGTTCCAAAAAACAGAGAAAGATCACACATGGTTATAGCACATCTCCAGATGCACAAAGGCACTAATAATCTCAGATTCAGTCTTGTAGAACACACTTGACTGTGAATTTCATTAGAGATGTATAGAAGATGAGATAGGGAAAGGGGGATGACACTTTGGACTTTGTTTCCTTTTTGGAAGTAGAAGACAGTGGAAAAAAATTAAATTATCAAGGGAAGAAATTTAGAAATTCACTAATAGGTTTTTAAGAGCAAGACTTTAGCCACAGCAATCAGAGCAGAAAAAGAAATAAAAGGAATCCAAATTGGAAAAGAAAAAGTAAAACTCTCACTATTTGCAGATGACATGATCCTCTATATAGAAAACCCTAAATACTCCACCAGAAAATTACTAGAAATAATCAATGACTATAGTAAAGTTGCAGGATATAAAATCAACACACAGAAATCCCTTGCATTCCTATACACCAATAATGAGAAAACAGAAAGAGAAATTAAGGAAACAATTCCATTCACCATTGGAACAGAAAGAATAAAATACTTAGGAATATATCTACCTAAAGAAACTAAAGACCTATATATAGAAAACTATAAAACACTGGTGAAAGAAATCAAAGAGGACACTAATAGATGGAGAAATATACCATGTTTATGGATTGGAAGAATCAATATAGTGAAAATGAGTATACTATCCAAAGCAATTTAGAGATTCAATGCAATCCCTATCAAGCTACCAACAGTATTCTTCACAGAGCTAGAACAAATAATTTCACAATTTGTATGGAAATACAAAAAACCTCGAATAGCCAAAGCGATCTTGAGAAAGAAGAATGGAACTGGAGGAATCAACCTACCTGACTTCAGGCTCTACTACAAAGCCACAGTCATCAAGACAGTATGGTACTGGCACAAAGACAGAAATATAAATCAATGGAACAAAATAGAAAGCCCAGAGATAAATCCACGCACATATGGACACCTTATCTTTGACAAAGAAGGCAAGAATATACAGTGGATTAAAGACAATCTCTTTAACAAGTGGTGCTGGGAAATCTGGTCAACCACTTGTAAAAGAATGAAACTAGAACACTTTCTAACACCATACACAAAAATAAACTCAAAATGGATTAAAGATCTAAATGTAAGACCAGAAACAATAAAACTCCTAGAGGAGAACATAGGCAAAACACTCTCTGACATACATCACAGCAGGATCCTCTATGACCCACCTCCCAGAATATTGGAAATAAAAGCAAAAAGAAACAAATGGGACCTAATTAAACTTAAAAGCTTCTGCACATCAAAGGAAACTATTAGCAAGGTGAAAAGACAGCCTTCAGAATGGGAGAAAATAATAGCAAATGAAGCAACTGACAAACAACTAATCTCAAAAATATACAAGCAACTCCTACAGCTCAACTCCAGAAAAATAGATGACCCAATCAAAAAATGGGCCAAAGAACTAAATAGACATTTCTCCAAAGAAGACGTGCAGATGGCTAACAAACACATGAAAAGATGCTCAACATCACTCATCAGAGAAATGCAAATCAAAACCACTATGAGGTACCATCTCACACCAGTCAGAATGGTTGCGATCCAAAAGTCTACAAATAATAAATGCTGGAGAGGGTGTGGAGAAAAGGGAACCCTCTTACACTGTTGGTGGGAATACAAACTAGTACAGCCACTATGGAGAACAGTGTGGAGATTCCTTAAGAAACTGGAAATAGAACTGCCTTATGATCCAGCAATCCCACTGCTGGGCATACACACTGAGGAAACCAGAAGGGAAAGAGACACGTGTACCCCAATGTTCATCGCAGCACTGTTTATAACAGCCAGGACATGGAAGCAACCTAGATGTCCATCAGCAGATGAATGGATAAGAAGGCAGTGGTACATATACACAATGGAGTATTACTCAGCCATTAAAAAGAATACATTTGAATCAGTTCTAATGAGGTGGATGAAACTGGAGCCTATTATATAGAGTGAAGTAAGCCAGAAGGAAAAACACCAATACAGTATACTAACGTATATATATGGAATTTAGAAAGATGGTAACAATAACCCTGTGTACGAGACAGCAAAAGAGACACTGATGTATAGAACAGTCTTATGGACTCTGTGGGAGAGGGAGAGGGTGGGAAGATTTGGGAGAATGGCATTGAAACATGTAAAATACCATGTATGAAACGAGCTGCCAGTCCAGGTTCGATGTACGATACTGGATGCTTGGGGCTAGTGTACTGGGATGACCCAGAGGGATGGTATGGGGAGGGAGGAGGGAGGAGGGTTCAGGATGGGGAACACATGTATACCTGTGGCGGATTCATTTTGATATTTGGCAAAACTAATACAATTATGTAAAGTTCAAAAATAAAATAAAATTAAAAAAAAAAAGAAAAGGTAAAAAAAAAAAAAAGACTTCAGGATATATCTGCAAATTTAAATTAAAAACAAAGGGGATAAGGCCCATTGGATAAGCAGACCAAGTGGGACACTAGGTAGCTGGGGACCTGTGGTTAAATCTGTAAGCCAAGAAGCCAAAGAAAGAAGAAAAAAAGAAAAAGAAAAAAACAAAACAAATCAAATTAACTCTTGAAAGATGGTCAATTTGATTAAAACCTAAAATGAGTTTAAAAACTTAAAAACAAAGATAATTTTTTAAATTAATTTTGTCATATTGTACTAGTTTCTGCTGTACAGCAAAGTGAATCATCTGTGTGTGTGTGTGTGTGTATACATGTATCCTGAATTTTGGATTTCCTTCCCATTTAGATCACTACTGAGCACTGAGTAGAATTCCCTCTGCTATACAGCAGGTTCTTATTAGTTATCTATTCTATACATATTATCAGCAGTGTATATATGCCAATCCCAATCTCCAATTCATTCCACCACCACCCCCTTCCCCTTTGGAACCCATACATTTGTTCTCTACATCTGTGTCTCAATTTTTGCTTTGCAAATAAATACACCTCATGTGAAGAGTTGACTCATTGGAAAAGACTCTGATGCTGGGAGGGATTGGGGGCAGGAGGAGAAGGGGACGACAGAGGATGAGATGGCTGGATGGCATCACTGAATCGATGGATGTGAGTCTGAGTGAACTCTGGGAGTTGGTGATGGACAGGGAGGCCTGGCGTGCTGTGATTCATGGGGTCGCAAAGAGTCGGACAGGACTGAGCAACTGACCTGATCTGATCTGATACTATTTTTCTAGATTCTGCATACATGCATTTATATTTACTTATTTTTTCTGACTTACTTCACTCTATATTACAGTCTCTAGATTTATCCATCTCTCTGCAAAGGTATAATTTCATTCCTTTGTATGGCTGAGTAATATTCCATTGACTATATGTACCACATCTTCTTTATCCATTCCTCTGTTGATGTACATTTAAATTGCTTCTATGTGCTGGACATTTTAAATAGTGTTGCAATGAACATTGGTATGAATGTATAAGAAAAATAAATTTTAAAATAATTTTTTGAGAGGTCAACTCCATATTGCTACAATAAGAGGTTGTTGAAGGGACTGGCCAAAATAATCTACTGCATTGGAGCCATGGGATAACCACAATCATTGGTCATAGTGTATTTCCAAGACTACTGCTATGATTTTCATATCTATTACAAAATATCAGTGGGATACCATAAACTATCCTGGGTTACATTGGGCTTCCCTGGTGGCTCAGATAGTAAAGAATCCACCTGCAACGTGGGAGACCTGGGTTCCAATCCCTGGTTTGGGAAGACCCCCTGGAGAAGGAGCTGGCTATCCACTCCAGTATTCTTGCCTGGAGAATTTCATGGACAGAGGAGCCTGGCAGACTACAATCCATGGGGTCCCAAAGAGTTGGACATACCTGAATTATATAGTACTTTATGATCAATTACTCGTCTAAAAAATGACAAGAGATATTTCCATTTGATGATCTTAAGGCATTAGTGTTCTTTAACTATTATTATTAGCTTTCAAAACTATCTGGGATGCTTTCTTTTCTCAATAAAAATTTTCCCAAATGCTGAAATTTGAAATTAAATCACGAGAAGGACCAGATTCACTATAAATTACCTTTCATTGAAGTTACTTCTTATTGACAGTTATAGCATGCAAATTTATTTTTTAAGTTCTGGCTATTATTCCTCTTGAAATCATTTACTGGAAGGCAGTGCTCTGTGTTATGAACATCTCTCCTGGTTCTAGCGTTCAAGCAATAGGCCTCCTAAAATCTATAAGGAAACAAAGATTTTTCTTTTTACCTTAGAATTCTCAGTTTGACATTGTCAGATTACTCCACCGTTTTTACTAAATAGAAAGGACAATAACTTAAACATACACTGTTCTTATTGTAATGCAAAACAATGCCAAATTTGAACTGACATCAAAAGTCAAATACAATACTTGAGTTTTCATGCTAGCCAAGTCCTTAGATTATTATGAAAATTGTTCTTAGAAATTTGCCACTATGACAGTGAATATAATGAACACTGACATATTTTTATTGATCTAGGTGTTTCATAGCAAGTTTTACAGAACCTGGCATTTAAGAACTTGGATTTTAAAGCAGTCAACACTGATATTTGACTCTAAAGTGATGGTATTTGAAATAGGGAGGAAAAAGGGAGACTGGAAAGATGAACAGAAGTGATGAAGTGATAGATCATAAAAAAAATACCACTACATTATAGCTGACTCAGATAACAACTGCATCCCACCTTTTAACTACATCCTTACGAGGGAATGGATGACTCAAGATCAAAATTCTCTGCAAGACTGAGGTATAAACAGGCATAGGAGAGTCTCAAAACAATAAAATCAAATAACACTTTGGATGTAGGGATGTGATTAAGGGAACACCTTTGACAAACAAGGCTTTATATTCGTCTGCTAAACATAAATGCTTTGCTGAAAAAATTACTGGTGTTTTTGGTTTTGCTTTTAAATTATTGGAGGAGTGGAATTAGCCATGGACACCAATGTTATAAAGAGCCAGTTACATATATACATGACAAAGGAATCAAGAATACTTAATGGGAAAATCGCAGGTTTTTTGCAATAAAGGGTGCTGGGATATTTGAATATTCATATGCAAATGAATGCAACTGGACCAATGTCGAAACATCAGTCAAAAAAAAAAAAAAAATAACTTGAAATGGGTAAAGACTTATATATAAGACCTAAAACCATGAAACTCCTAGAAGAAATTGTAGAAACAACACTCCTTAACATAAGACTTAGTGATACTTTTTTTTTTAATGACACCTAAGGGCACTTATCAAGTTTACGGCTTGCAAATAAATTAAATTTTTTCATTCTGTAAGTTATCTTCTTATTTTATTGACTGTTTTGTTTTCTGTGTGTGTTTTTCTTTAGTTTGATGTTATCCAACTTTTTCATGTTTGATTTTATTGCCTACGCTTTATTATTTTTTTTTTTTTTATTCTTCCAATTTTATTTTATTTTTAAACTTTACATAATTGTATTAGTTTTGCCAAATATCAAAATGAATGCTTTAGGTGTCATAAAAAATCATTGATATAAAATTGATATTGAATTGATAAGGGTTCAATACCCAAAGTGTGCTTCCCAGGTGGTACTAGTGATAAAGAACTCGCCTGCCAAGGCAGGAGACAAGAGACACGGGTTTGATCCCTCTGTCAGGAAGAGCTCCTGGAGGAGTCAAAAGCAATCCATTCTAGTATTCTTGCCTGGAGAATCCTATGGACAGAAGCTACCGGTGGGCTACAGTCCATGGGGATTGTAAAGAGTCAGACATGACTGAAGTGACGTAGCATGCATACACACATACAAAGCATATGAAGAAAGCATACAATTCAAAAGCAGAAAACTAAAACATCCAATTTAAAGCAAGAAATGGACCTGCATGGGCTTCCTCGGTGGCTCAGATGGTCAAGAATCTGCCTGCAAAGTAGAAGACCTGGGTTTGATACCTTGGTTAGGATGATCCCCTCGAGAAGGGAATGGCTACCAATTCCAGTATTCTTGTGGTCTGGAGAATTCCACTGACAAAGGAGCCTGGCAAGCTGAAGTCCATGGGGTCACAAAGAACTGGACATAACTGGGTTACTAACACTTTCACTTCACTTCACAATGGACCTGAATGGACATTTCTCCAAAGAGGATATATGAAAGGCCAAGAGGTACATGGAAAAATGTTAAACATTAGTAGCCATTAGAGAGAAGGCAATGGCACCCCACTCCAGTACTATTGCTGGAAAATCCCATGGATGGAGGAGCCTGGAAGGCTTCAGTCCATGGGGCCGCTAAGAGTCGGACACAACTGAGCGACTTCCCTTTCACTTTTCACTTTCATGCATTGGAGAAGGAAATGGCAACCCACTCCAGTGTTCTTGCCTGGAGAATCCCAGGGATGGGGGAGCCTGGTGGGCTGCCGTTTATGGGGTCACACAGAGTCGGACACGACTGAAGCGACTTAGCAGCAGCAGCAGTAGCAGGGAAATGGAAATTAAAAGCACAGAGATATAAACTTATGTCATTATTAAAACTATGAGTTAACAAATGCTGGTATAGATGTGGAGAAATGAAACACTTGTGCATTGTTGTGATTGTAAATTGCTACCGTTACTATTGGGACTTCCCTTGTGGCTCAGAGGTTAAAGCGTCTGCCTCCAATGCGGGAGACCTGGGTTCCATTCCTGGGTTTTGAAGATCCCCTGGAGAAGGAAATGGCAACCCACACCAGTACTCTTGCCTGGGGAATCCCATGGACGGAGGAGCCTGGTAGGCTACAGCCCACAGGGTCGCAAAAAGTTGGACACGACTGAGCGACTTCACTTTCACTTTCACTTTCACCATTACTACAGGAAACAGTATGGAATTTCTTTAAAAAATTAGAAATAGCACTAACATACGATCCAGCACAGTGTGTGTGGGTCACAACATACTGTGCAAAATTCTTAAAGAGAGGAGAATACCAGACTACCTCACCTGACTCCTGAGAAATTTGTATGCATGTCAAGAAGCAACAGTTAGAACCAGATATGGAACAACAGACTGGTTCCAAATTGGGAAAGGAGTATGTCAAGGCTGTATATTGTCAGCCTGCTTATATAACTTATACAGAGTACAATATGAGAAATTGCAGAAAAAATCTGGAATCAACATTGCTGAGAGAAATATCAATAACCTCAGATATGCAGATGACACCACCTTTATGGCAGAAAGCGAAACAGTGTCAGACTTTATTTTTGGGGATTCCAAATCACTGCAGATGGTGACTGCAGCCATGAAATTAAAAGACGCTTATTCCTTGGAACAAAAGTTATGACCAACCTAGATAGCATACTGAAAAGCAGAGACATTACTTTGCCAACAAATGTCCGTCTAGTCAAGGCTATGGTTTTTCCTGTGGTCATGTATGGATGTGAGAGTTGGGCTTCGAAGAAAGCTGAGCACTGAAGAATTGATGCTTTTGAACTGTGGTGTTGGAGAAGACTCTTGCGAGTCCCCTGGACTGCATGGAGATCCAAACAGTCCATCCTGAAGGAGATCAGCCCTGGGATTTCTTTGGAAGGAATGATGCTAAAGCTGAAACTCCAATACTTTGGCCACCTCATGCGAAGAGTTGACTCATTGGAAAAGACTCTGATGCTGGGAAGGATTGGGGGCAGGAGGAAAAGGGGACGACAGAGGATGAGATGGCTGGATGGCATCACTGACTCGATGGATGTGAGTCTGAGTGAACTCCGGGAGATGGTGATGGACAGGGAGGCCTGGCGTGCTGCGATTCATGGGGTCGCAAAGAGTCGGACACGACTGAGTGACTGAACTGAACTGAACTGATGAAAGTGAAAGAGGAGAGTGAAAAAGTTGGCTTAAATCTCAACATTCAGAAAACTAAAATCGTGGCATCCAGTCCCTATCACTTCATGGCAGATAGATGGGGAAACACTGTAAATAGTGACAAGCTTTATTTTCACCATCACTGTAGACGGTGACTGCAACCATGAAATTAGAAGATGCTTACTCCTTGGAAGAAAAGCTACGGCCAACCTAGACAGCATATTAAAAAGCAGAGACATCACTTTTCCAGTAAAGGTCCATCCAGCCAAAGCTATGATTTTTCTGGTAGTTATGTATGGATGTGAGGGTTGGACTATAAAGAAAGCTGAGTGCCAAAGAATTGATGCTTTTGAACTGTAGTGTTGGAGAAGACTCTTGAGAGTCGCTTGGACTGCAAGGAGATCTGACCAGTCCATCCTAAAGGATATCAGTCCTGAATATTCATTGGAAGGACTGATGCTAAAGCTGAAACTCCAATACTTCACCCATTTGATGCAAAGAACTGACTTATTGGAAAAGACCCTGATAAAGACTGAAGGCAGGATAAGGGGATGACAGAAAACGAGATAGCTGGATGGCATCACCTACTCGATGGACGTGAGTCTTAGGAAGCTCTGGAACCTGGTGTTGGACAGGAAAGCCTGGCTTGCTGCAGTCCATGGGGTCACAAAGAGTTGGACATGACTGACAGACTGAACTGATGATCTAGCAATTTCACCTGTGGGAATACATTCAAGTGTAACAGAAGTACTAACTTAAAGTTATATCTGCATGCCCACTTTCTTAGAAGTACTATTTGCAATAACCAATATACGGACATAGCCTACATGTTGAATGGACAAGTGGATAAATGAATGTATTAATGGGCAAAGAAACTGTATGATCCATACATACATGTGTTACTATGTGATACACAACTTGAGTGAGTAAATCCTAAGAGCGCTCATCACAAAGATAATTTTTTTTCCTGTATTTTTTCTTTTATCTTTTCTTATAGCTGTGTGAGAAGGTGGGCTTCCCTGGTGCTCAAGATGGGCTTCCCTGATAGCTCAGTTGGTAAAGAATCCACTTGTAATGCAGGAGACCCCAGATTGATTACTGGGTAGGGAAGACCCACTGGAGAATGGATAGCCTACCCACTCCAGTATTCTTGGGCTTCCTTTGTGTTTCTGCTGATAAGGAATTCCCCTACAATGAGGGAGACCTGTATTCGATCCCTGGGTTGGGAAGATTTCCCTGGAGAAGGGAAAGGCTACCCACTGTAGTATTCTGGCCTGGAGAATTCCATGGAGTGCATAGTCCATGGGGTCACAAAGAGTTGGGCACAACTGAGTGACTTTCACTTTCATGTGAGAAGCTAGATACTGGCTGAAACATTGTGGCAACTATTTCACAAAATATTTAAATCAAACCATCAAACTGTATGCCTTAAACTTATATGATAATGTATGTCAATTATTTTTCAATTAAAAACTGGAAAAATATATGAATGTGAAATTTCTATTTCCAAATATTCTCACAAGAAGAAAACAGAAACCCTTACCAAATTATATACAAATGTAAAGAAGGGAAGTCTTTTAAAAATATCACCAAGGGATAAATATTATTAAGCTTAAATTGTCTCTATAGAATCTCCCTTATTTTTATTTTTCCGCTTGAGTTGCATACCTACACACAGTGAAGGGCAATGGGCCCTGCCTGTGAGTTGAGAGGCAAATCTCAATAACCCTCTCATGGTCCTGAATGTCTTCTGAACAGATTCACTGATATTCTTGAACATTTGTTTGTTACATATGTTTAAGGATGTGCGTATAGGACAGCCATGAAGGATAGATAGGTTATTTCTCTCCAGGACAAAGAACAGGTGTTTTATTCCTCTCCAGAATAAAAAAGAAAATGTCTTTATCTGGAGAAAAGGTTGGACACATTTCTTAGCAGCCACATGTGAAAGACTGAAATTTCCTCATCAATCATGCACATATGTTGACTGTGCAGAATCTGAGCTGCTCTCCATTGTTTAGTGGGACTTGGTGATGAGAGAAGCTACTGAGAACATAAAACGTATGCTCCTTGCTGTGCCATGAATGAGAAAGTCCATTGTCTCTGACCCAGAAAGTCTTGTGTCTTCTGCCACCATGTACGAAACTGTGATAAACTAACTTGTTAGCTTGCAAGTGGGATACAATTTTTGCCCCTTTTCAGCTCTTGAAACCATGGCTCTATTAGTCCTTACATGATTAAGTTTATGCCAGAATCGAGGCAATCAGTGTCATCTAAGAAGATTGAACTTACTGCCTCAGATCTTCACTCGTTTTATATTTTTTTAATTGAATCTGCTCTCTCAATCAAATTGAAATTCCTTCTACTATTTCAGACAAAAATATATCATAAAGGTCAGATAATCTTATATTTGCATTTTAAATAAAAAATACTTCCATAATGAACAGCTCTGTCCATCATGCAAGGCTGATAAATGAGTGTGCACATTTGACTGTGTGATTTGACTTCAGCTTTACAAAGGAATACTGCTTTTGAAGTGAGTGGATGTTTTGTTGTTAATTTTTTAAAAATTGTATTGGAATATAGTTGATTTACAATGATGTCTAGTTTCTGCTGTACAACAAAGTGAGATACATTTACATATATCTACTCTTTTTAGATTCTTTTTCCATGTAGATCATTACAGACTCTTGAGTAAGAGTTTCCTGTGTTATATGGTAGGTCCTTATTAGTTACTTGTTTATATATATATATATATATATATGAAATTGAGTGTTTTTTTTCTTAATTGAGTGGTTTTAACTGCCATAATGTTGCCTCTGCCTAATACTTCTGAGGAGGTTCAAGACAAACCTCCCCAAATGTGCCACTGCGTGGCATGTGAAGTATTTTGAGCTAAAGACAATCAACGCTCAAAAAATTCATAAGAGCTTTTTATATCTCATTTAACTACCTAATGAAATGTATATCAAAGTGTACTTAGAGAAAGAGCTACTTTTTTGAAAAGTACAAAGATACCTTTTATCTGACTGACCTACCTGCTAATTACCAAATGCCTGCTTTTCTGATTGTCCTATGAATTAGCTTTCTTCCTTTTGAAAAGCCCCAGGCCACTGGCCCACTCATTAGCTCTGAATGGCATAGAGGCTTCAACCACACAAATGACTTTTGGGGAATCTTTGGGATTCCCAAATGTACATAGTTGAGTTTGTCTTTCTTTTATTCATCTGCCTTATGTCAATTTAATTAGAATAGCCAAAGAGCCTAGGAGGTTAGAGGAAGAAAAAGAAAATTACGCCTGAACACTTCCTTTCAATTTGCCCATTGTGTAAAGGATGCAATCTGAAGGAGACTATAGGTTTAAAAGTTTTTGCCCAGCAGAAGTTGCTTAACAGCTTAACTTTACATAAAGATAGTTAAAGTGTTAGTCACTTAGTTATGTCTGACTCTTTGCAACCCCTGGACTGTAGCCAACCAGGCTTCCCTGTCCATGAGATTTTCCAGGCAAGAATACTGGAGTATGTTGCCATTCTCTTCTCCAGGGAATCCTCCCAACTCAGGGGTAGAACCCAGGTCTCCTGCACTGCAGGTGGATTCTTTACCATGTGAGCCCCCAGGCAATTATCACTGTTTATAATCTGATTCTCAGCTGACTTTGATTGCACAAATAAAACAATTTCAATCTCTTAAGAATTAGTTTACATTAATAAGTCTCATAACTGATATTAAACAGTGTATCAGTTATTGAATTGTAATGAGCAATGCAAAGTCCTTGAGGATAACCAGCATATTTCTTCATTATAGGAAACAAATTTTAAGACACATTTTAATCACAAGTTTGTTTGAAAAGGATGACGTATAGTATATAACGACATCTGGTTGTCAGAAGTACTGAAAGCCTCCATCTAAACATGAAAATATATGCCTGCTAAACAGACTTCCCTGGTAAAAAATCTGCCTGCAATAAGGGAGACCTGGGTTCAGTCCCTGGGTCAGGAAAATCCTCTGGAAAAAGGAATGGCTACTCACTTCAGTATTCTTGCCTGGAGAATCCCATGGATAGATACGCCTGGTGTACTACAGTCCATGAGGTGGCCAAGAGTCAAATGCCACTGAGTGACTAACACAAACAGACTTCATAGTAAAATAAAATAGTGAGTCTGTACATCCCCTTGGATTTGCTAATTGGGGAAGGCCAGTTTCCCTTTCGGAGAAGGCAATGGCACCCCACTCCAGTACTCTTGCCTGGAAAATCCCATGGACGGAGGAGCCTGGTAAGCTGCAGTCCATGGGGTCGCTAGAAGTCCGACACGACTGAGCGACTTCACTTTCACTTTTCACTTTCATGCATTGGAGAAGGAAATGGCAACCCACTCCAGTGTTCTTGCCTGGAGAATCCCAGGGACAGGGGAGCCTGGTGGGCTGTCGTCTCTGGGGTCGCACAGAGTCGGACACGACTGAAGCGACTTAGCAGCAGCAGCAGTTTCCCCTTCATATCTCAGTGCTGAATTTTAGTAAGTATTTAGATATTCTATACTAATTATTAATAACTCTCTCTTCTGTCAAATTGTGTTTAAGTACAGGAATATTTCTACCAGAATTTTGTACAGTCCTTAGAATGCAATTCACTAAAACTTCTAGAATAACTTTGGATATCTCTTCATCTCCTGGCTCCCAAAGAATATCCATGGAAGTTATATAAACTGTATAAAGTACTCCTTTTCAAAGGACATTTTAATTTTTGGGGGGTCTCCTTAATTTCCATCATTACAAATAAAAATATACAATAGGCCATGGCGAATAAGGAATACAAGTGTCAGACCATTCCTTAGAAGTTTATATCTTAAGCTTTGGCTATCTTGTGATAGATACTTTTAGTTTATTTATACTATCCTAGCACTAGAATTTTCATTAGGCTGAAATGTGGGCAGAACTTGTTTGCCGCTTCCTAGAAAGATGTGAGGAGGAAGAATCCTATTGATTTTATTTCTAGCTCTTGGCTTCGAGCTAAAAGAGCAAAAAAGGCCTCCCAAGAGCCTTAGCTACTGTGAGGGAGTGGTTTTATAAATAATTGAGTTACCTACCCTGGAAGAAAATTCTTTCTTTCCTTATATTTTGTGATTTTTCACTGAAATTTTCTTTTGACATTCTGTTTATTCTAAATAAGGATTCTGAAAAAGTGAGTTAACTATACCAGTTAATCCACAACAAGCAGAAATATTAATTAATACCTCATATTATATCGGGACAAATGTCTAATGAATACATTCTCATTTTTTAACCTGGTTATATGATGGAATATTATGCAATTTCTAGTGGAAAATAGAATATGCTATCCCTTTGGCATGGGAACTATTTAAAGGTAAAAGCATTTAAAATGAAGCAAACACAGTAATTTTCCTACATGCTAACACACAAATTGCAAACTTTCAAAGATGGAAACATTATAAACCTATTACAGCACAGTGCTACATAGCCTATTGTGTTAGTTTGGTGCCTAAGCTAATTTTGTTGGACTTATGAACAAATTGGTCTTATGAATGCACTCTTGGAATGGAATTTGTTTATATGTAGGGAGAAGGCAATGGCACCCCACTCCAATACTGTTGCCTGGAAAATCCCATGGATGGAGGAGCCTGGTAGGCTGCAGTCCATGGGGGTCGCTAAGAGTCACACACGACTGAGCGACTTCACTTTCACTTTCCACTTTCATGCACTGGAGAAGGAAATGGCAACCCACTTCAGTGTTCTTGCCTGGAGAATCCCATGGATGGAGAAGCCTGGTGGGCTGTAGTCCATGGGGTCGCACAGAGTCGGACACAACTGAAGCGACTTAGCAGCAGCAGCAGTAGCAGGGGACTTAAAAAAAAAAAAAAAGTGAGACTGTTAACCTCTCAGTCATGTCTGACTCTTTGTCACCCCATGGACTGTAGCCTGCAAGGCGCCTATGTCCATGGGATTCTCCAGGCAAGAATACTGGAGTGAGAAGCTATTCCCTTCTCCAGGGAATCTTCCTGACCCAGGGATCAAACGTGGATCCATGTTGCAATCAGATTTTACCAACTGAACCACTAAATAACAAAAGCTTTCTGTCTTTCCACTATTTGCCTAAAATAAGGACATAAATGTACAAATGCGGCCCTCCTCCTCTCTCTATGTGGAAGACAGAAGATACTCATTGGAAACAACTGTAAACCTTTATTGCTCAGAGACATCATCAGGAGGGTCAACATGGAAAATCTTGCTAAACCAACTTTTATCTGGCATTTGTTTCCCCATATTTTTACTTTCCACAGTATTCCACTCCAAGACTCTCAAGGTCAATTTCCTTTGCCTTGTTAGTTCTCTAAAAATGCATTGTTATTTATTATGGTGCTATATAAGTTCAGATTCACATCATTGTTAGATATATAGCTGATGCCCATATTAGAAACTTGTGTTTGTTAATCTTTCTGTCTCTTGTTAGTCTAATATACAGGGCCTGGCCAAAGAGCCAATGAGGGTGGAGGGAAAAGTCATTTTTTTTCTCCCCTATAAAAGCAATTGTGGATTTCTGACACATTGACTCATTTTTACCTTCACCGTCAGAAAAAATAAATATTAGGTGCTCTTAAAATCTTGATTAATATTAAGTATCTTTTATATAAGATTACAATGATATTTTAAAATTCTCATATTGACAAGGAAGGAAATTATTTAAAGAATTTTTGCCAGCTAATGAAGGAAATAATTATAAATCCATTTTCTAAAAGTGTTTTTAAATTAAATAATAAACTATTAATTTTTATTAGTAAGTCGTTTTTCCCTCTGAGGAACTTAAACATACTGCCCATACATTTAACATGTATGAATGTCAAAGCTTAATTAGAAATCTCAAAGACAGAAATACCAGCTATTACCTAAGGCTGAAAAGAAAGAATAGCAATATTTAAAGACTGAATTAAAAAGTAGATAAAGTCAGGACTAGAAAAAACAAGGGAAAACAATTTTTCATTAATTATAAATTCCACTTTTTTCTGATGAATGAATTCAAGCAACTTCAATAAATTCAGGGTCCTCCTTTCTGTGATGCCTCTAAATTGCCTCCTGCAAGTCAGACTGCATTTGTTAGACATCCCCCTTACTGATGTATACTCCTGAAACACAGGCACAGCCATCCTTTCACTTAACATGAATTCATTTATAAAATTCCTGTTTTTTTGCCTGGCCTCTCTTGGCAGCATCTTATTTATTTTCAAACACCAGGATCTGGAATAATTGATCTGTGTGTGTGTGTGTGTGTGTGTGTGTGTGTGTGGTGTGTGTGTGTGTGTGAAGTCACTTCAATCGTGTCCAACTCCATGCGACTCTATGGTTCCACCAGGTTCCTTTGTCCATGGGATTTCCCAGGCAAGAATACTGAAGTGGGTTGCCATTTCCTTCTACAGGGGATCTTCCTGATCCAGAGATCAAACCTTCATCTCTTAAGTCTCCTACATTGACAGGCAGGTTCTTTACTACTAGCGCCACCTAGGAAGCAATTAATCTAGTATCTTTTAAATAAATATATGTTTAATGAATGAATGCATTAAAGAGATATTACCAGGGAGAAATTTAGGTAAAAACTGACTTTTGTTTTAGTCGTTCTCAATTCTACTTTTAACAAGCATAAATTATGAGATCTTGAATAAGAATAAACATATCTTTTAGTTTCTTATTTGTAGATTACAATAATTGAACTTGTTATAGCACACACACACACACACAAACACATACTATTGAATGCATATCCAAGTTCATCTTTCTTTATGCTTTTTAGTAAAATCCTAGATTTGAATGGGTAGTCACTCCATTCCTGAGCCCAATTATTTAGTAAGTGGAAACTCTCCTTTGACCCTGGAACTTTATTTTTCTTTGGTCTGTTACAAAGTTTCTCAAATTTAGATCTCCAAGAAAACAGCTTAGAAATTATGGAAGCTCCATAAAGAGAAGAGAAAGAAAGTGTATTTAAGGAAATGATGAGAGGGCATTTGCTAGATCTGGAAAATAAACATCTAGATGCATGATACCCATAGAATTTCAAGCCGATGGAACATAAGAGGTGATCATCAAGACACATTATAGCAACTTATCAAAAATCAATGACAGAGAGAGAATTTTGAAAACAGAAAGAGAAAAGAAACTCATCATATACAGAGGAACCCCCATCGGATAATCAGTAGATTTCCCATCAGAAACCTTGCAGACTGGGAGACAGTGAGATGATTTATTCAAAGAGCTAAAAGGAGGAAAGAAAAAAGAGCCCTGCCAATCAAAACTGGCACAACACAGTGAACCAACTATGCATCAATTTAAAATAATAATTTTTTTAATGGGGGGAAAAAGAACTTGAGAAAATAAGAACAAATCCTATTTGTTATTTTCTCATTTTAATAAACCATAACACAGTACTCATATGTTGAAATGCCATGTATATCTACTGCACATTTTCCATTGCTACTGATAATTTTTTAGACTAAAACTTATCTGAGGCAAACCTGACTTAGTAATGGTCATCTTAACTCCTGTCTTTTTAATCTCCAGTCAGATTTTTATAATAACAAATTATCACCATCCCTGAAAATTTAAAATTATTCTCTCACTTCCTAACACAATTATAAAATACTCAGTTTCAAAAAAGAAAAAAAAATCTACACTTATCCAAGATTTGGACTCTCTTCATACTTTTTAATTCCCTTAATAATCTCTCATCATTCAATTTACACAGCTCTATTCTTCCCTAATTTTCCAATTTTTACAAACAATGTCTTCTGGAGTATATTTCTTTTAGAGAATATAACATGTTAACCAATATTGTCATGATACTGTCTTATTTTCTGCTTTATGAGATGTCCTATCATATCATCAATTAAACTGGACTCAGTGACAACCTTCATTATGAAGTATTCACATAGGGATCTTTATTCTTGGAATCCTGAATAACATTTTCCTTCAACATCATGCATTTGAGCATATAAACTGTCTCAGATTGTATAGCTAAGTATGTGTATCCAATGCTATTAGGGGTCCAAAGCTCAAAGTCTCGGTAAGAGATAGAACCAGGACACAAATTAACTCCCAAGATCCACGAGGGCAGGGGCATAATTTACACCTCATAGTTCCTCTCAGAATATCCAGTATTCTGCAGAGCACACATTTTATGCTGTTTTTCTTTCTTTAAAATAGTGGGATGTTTTGGACTCATGAAATTTAAAGATTATAGGGAGGATAAAGCCTGTCTACTCTGTCTCGTTTAAGCTGTAACCACTCACTGCCTGTCTGTTATATCTGATGGCATGAATCATATCTCCTCCTCAAGGACTACAAGCAGGGAGTGTTTCAGTTTGTAACCTAATACGACTGCACTGAAATGTGGTCTTATTAGAGCTAATGTCAATGGACCTGTCAGATTCAACATGAGTTCCTGTCATTGTCTTCAGAGGAATGAGGTATTACTTTGATTGATCCGCAGAGTTGCCAGTTGCTTGACATCATTCAGCTTTTCTTTGGGCTTTGAATGAATTCATGGCTATCAATCAACATGTATACATATATATGGGAAACTCATCTGGGAATTCTCTTGGCATTAATATGCCAAATCTTTGTGATTTAAGCCAAATGCGTTGGATAAGCGTACATTATTGGATCCTATAGACAAGGAATATTTGTACTGCAAGTTACATTTCAAAGCCAAAGTAACTAGTTCATGCTTTAGGCAACCAAATATAAAATGGTATCTCTATAACTTAGCTTCCAAAATCGGAGAAGGCAACGGCACCCCACTCCAGTACTCTTGTCTGGCGAATCCCATGGATGAAGGAGCTGCAGTCCATGCAGTCGCTAAGTGTTGGGCACGACTGAGCGATTTCACTTTCACTTTTCACTTTCATGCATTGGAGAAGGAAATGGCAACCCACTCCAGTGTTCTTGCCTGGAGAATCTCAGGGACAGAGGCGCCTAGTGGGCTGTCATCTATGGGGTTGCACAGAGTTGGACACGACTGAAGCGAGTTAGCAGCTTAGCAGCAACTTCCAAAATTGTGATTTTTACTTCCTAAATTAATAAAATATCAAGTATAAAAATGATTGTAAAATTATGAGGTAGTTTACCGAAAACTCAAATTTTAATGTTAGTGATTCTATGGAAAACAATGGCTTAAGGATAGCTTGAAATTTGTCATTCAAATGTATGCATTTTTGTCAATAAATGATGTTTCTAGGAACTTTTTCAAAATATTATTAAGAGATGACACTAAATCCCTGAATGGCTGATGCTATAGTTTGAATATTTTTGGCTCAGATTTACCTCCCCCAATTCATACTTTGAAATCCTAATACCTACAGGGAATATATTAAGAGATGGGCTCTTTTAGAGGATACTAGGTCATGAGGGTTGAGTTCTCATGATTAGAATGATTGCTTTTCTTAAAAAACAACAACAACAGTACAGGTATCCTTCACTCCTTCCGCCAAGTGAGGACAGAGTGAGAAACAGCAATATTTAGAAGTGGGTTCCCCCACCCAGATACCCACTCTGCTTGGCACCAGCCTTCATGGTCTATCCAGCCTATGGTATTTCTGTTATGGCAGCCTGTATGGATTAAGACAAATGATTAGGGGTGGTTTGATAATAAGCTTTGAGGATGGAAGTCATGGAAGTTTGAATAATATTCATCCTCACTTATCTTGGGTCTTTTGTGAGTCTACATGTGACTACATGCCTATGTTAAAAAAAAAACAAAAACAAACTACTAGTACCTTTGAGTCTACTCTTTAATCCTACAGTATCTTCATCATTTTCATCATCAAATCCTAACCACGTCCTCATAGAATTTAGCAGCTGACACAACTTTTGTCATAATACAAGTGACATTAACCAGGTCACCCTGCTTGGGGTGGGGCAGGTCATTCTGTAGGCCAGATATATTTTATTGCTGGACTGGGAGGTATTCATTCTGTCTCTTGGAAGGCCTGAGAATCTGACTCTAGCTCTTGGATAAGGTAAATGTAAGTGGATTAATTAACACAACTTAATGTTTTCTGATGTACTATTTAAGAGTCAAAACTCCCCTTGTGAAAACCAAATTCAGTTTATTTGTGAGTGGTTTTCACCTGACAGACAAGAGAGCTATACAACTCAGTTGTTAGAAATTTTCATCAGAAGTCTTCTGAAACTAAGGTTCATCACACTCATCTTGGCAGTTTGTGTCAAAGCCAAAGTATGTCCTTGAATGAGAAAGAAGACTCTAGGGTGATTTGGTCCTAAATATCCCTCAGAATTATGATGCTTACCTACATTCTTTTTCTCTTATTCTATCATATTCTTTTTTCATTTAATTTGATTTAAATTAATTTATTTTTCATTCAAGTATAGTTTATTTACAATGTCGTGTTAGTTTCACGTGTACAGCAAAGTGATTCAGTTATATATACATATATATCTATTTTTCCATACTCTTTTCCCTTATAGTTATTAAAAATATTAAATATAGTTACCTGTGTTATACAGTAGATCCTTGGTGGTCATCTATTTTATCTGTAACAGTGTGCATATGTAAATCCCAAATTCCTAATTCATCCCTCTTCTCCATTCTTTCTGGGCTTCCCAGGTGGTTCATTGGTAAGGAATCTACCTGCCAATGCAGGATATGTGAGTTCAATCCCTGGGTTAGGAAGATCTCCTGGAGGAGGAAATAGCAACCTACTCCAGTATTCTTCCTTGGAAAATTCCCATGGATGGAGGAGCTGGCAGGCTATACAGTTCATAGGATCACAAAGAGTCAGACACAACTGAGTGACTAACACACACATACATACGTTGCCATTGATATCTATATTTTTGTTTAGAGAGTAGATGTAGAATTAATCGTGGAATTTATCAGATATCTAAGACTTTAAGGGAAAGTTTCCTGAGCAATAACTCATTTTAAGAAAAAGAGAAACATGCATATAAACTTTTTCAATAACATTAGTTTGATAATCGAGCTTCCCTGCTGGCTCAGGCAATAAAGAGTCTGCCCATAATGCTGGAGACCTGGGTTCAATTAGGTCAGGATGATCTCCTAGAGAAGTTAATGGCTACCCACACCAATATTCTTACCTAGAGAATGCCATGGACAGAGGAGCCTGGCAGTTTAGAGTTTGTGGGGTCACAAAGAGTCAAGACACAACTGAGTGACAAACTCTTTCACTTTCTTTTAGCTTGATAACTAGGCTTGGTGGACTTTTATCAGGCATGGTGGGGGAATTATGGTTTAGGAGTTCTATAAAAACAAACAAAAAAATTGAAAAGATTGGTTCAGAAACTTAAGATCAAAATGTAGGATTGCTTTGAGAACAAAATCATAGAAAAACATCTTGGATTGGCCAAAGTGTTCATTTGGGTTTTTCTATAAGATGTTATGTTATTTTTGGCCAATATAGAAACCAATATGTTTTTCTATAAGCTTGTTCTCAAAGTACTCTTCAATTTCAATCTTAATATTTTGAATGATCTCCTTGGCCAATCCAATAGATAAAGGGAAATGGCATTACCTCTTCTTAAGCACAAGAAGCACAAATGGCTTTTGCTCACTGTTGCTCCAAGGAACTGAATCCAGATGGTAAATCTATTCTGGTTTTCATCAGGGCTAGTTTCATACTTTGAGCTAGTGTTTGCAAAGTCTGTGAGAGTGGTCAGCTAGGGCTCCAAGAACAATAGCACTTAGTGCCACAAGTTTCAACATCATGAAGGACAGAAATTTGGGGAGTAAAATTCAGGCAATAGTGTCCATGGCACATAGATCTGGCTTTGAAATGTGTACAACAGAACTTTTAGCAGAGGGTGATCTGCATACAGTAGAAATGAATTTAAAGGTAGATAATAATTCCAAAGAATAAATGAAGCAAGAAAAAGCAAAATGCTTTCTTTACTGTTTAATGTTACATTTTTACATTTTTATAGATCTAGGCTATTGTATTACAGTAATTACACAAATTAATCTGAAAGGGGAGCATTACTACCCCAAACTGTATATTATTCTTCAGTTCCCATTATATTTCATAATATAGCTATTTATGGTATAATTATTAAAACTTTAAACACATTAAATCATTCAAATATACAAACACAAACATTAAATAATTTATTTATATTTAAAATGTACAACCCTGGAGAAGGAAATGATAACCCACTCCAATGTTCTTACCTGGAAAACTTCCTGGACAGAGGACCCTGGCCGGATACAGTCCATGTAGTTGCAAGAGTCAGACACGACTGAGCATGCTCACACTCAAAATGTCAAAATATGATTTTAAAGTCCTAGAATTTTGAATAACATCAAATTATTCATTTAATAATTCAAAAACTCATTCATTTTTTCAAGCATCTCTTGTAAGGTTATGAGTGTTTTTGACATGTTAATATTCAATATGATACAGGTTATAGTAAAAGACTAGATATGCGAAAGCAAAAGTGAAAGTCACTCAGTTGTTTCCAACTCTTCGCGACCCCATAGACTAAAACAGTCCAAGGAATTCTCCAGGCCAGAATACTGGAGTGGGTAGACTTTCACTTTCTCCAATGTGTGAAATGATGTATAACTGAAATCTGAAGTATTGCTAGTAATCCAGATGAACGTAAATGTTTTGATTAGTGGTATGACTCAGGTACTATTTGTAATATGATTCTCATCAAAGAGATGATTTCATGGCTTATAATGAGAGTATTCAAATATACTTATTTCCTGACATGGTGACATTCTTGGAATATACCTTTTTTTTTTTTTTTCTATTTGATGTTTTTTGTTTTTCTTTATAAGCTTCAGTTCCTATCTGTGCCCTGTTCACTTTCATGATGCCAAGTGTTTATCCTGCCTGCATACAGAATCAGTGCCATTGAACTGTCAAAGTATTTAAAACCTATGTTTTAAGCAAGAAATTGCTACTCAAAATCTATAATCAGTTCAGTTCAGTTCAGTTCAGTCGCTTAGTCATGTTTGACTCTTTGCAACCCCATGAATCGAAGCATGCCAGGCCTCCCTATCCATCATCAATTCCCGGAGTTCACTGAGACTCACATCCATCGAATCAGTGATGCCATCCAGCCATCTCATCCTCTGTCGTCCCCTTCTCCTCCTGCCCCCAATCCCTCCCAGCATCAGAGTCTTTTCCAATGAGTCAACTCTTCGCATGAGATGGCCAAAAGTTCTGGAGTTTCAGCTTTAGCATCATTCCTTCCGAAGAAATCGCAGGGCTGATCTCCTTCAGAATGGACTGATTGGATCTCCTTGCAGTCCAAGGGACTCTCAAAAGTCTTCTCCAACATCACAGTTCAAAAGCATCAATTCTTTGGTGCTCAGCCTTCTTCACAGTCCAACTCTCACATCCATACATGACCACAGGAAAAACCATAGCCTTGACTAGATAATGTCTCTGCTTTTGAATATGCTATCTAGGTTGGTCATAACTTTTCTTCCAAGGAGTAAGCGTCTTTTAATTTCATGGCTGCAGTCACCATCTGCAGTGACTTTGGAGCCCAAAAAAAAAAAAAAAAAGTCTGACACTATTTCCACTGTTTCCCCATCTATTTCCCATGAAGTGATCGGACCAGATGCCATGATCTTCGTTTTCTGAATGTTGAGTTTTAAGCCAACTTTTTCTCTCTCCTCTTTCACCTTCATCAAGAGGCTTTTTAGTTCCTCTTCACTTTCTGCCATAAGGGTAGTGTCATCTGCATATCTGAGGTTATTAATATTTCTCCCGGAAATCTTGATTCCAGCTTGTGTTTCTTCCAGCCCAGCATTTCTCATGATGTACTCTGCATATAAGTTAAATGAGCAGGGTGACAATATACAGCCTTGATGTACTCCTTTTCCTATTTGGAACCGTTCTGTTGTTCATACCATAAAAGTCACTCAGTAACATATATGGTTGAATAGATTATTAAATTTAAGATCAATATATGTAAACTTTTTTTTCAAAATTATTTGTTGGAGCCTTCATCCATTCATATTAACAGAGGGAACATTGTTCTCTTCTCTTCTCTCTCACCTGTCCTCTCTCTTAGGTCCCCACATTTTAACTATTCAGGAAACCAATATATTTGGCTTCCCTGGTGGCTCAGAAGGCAAAGAATCTGCCTGCAATGTGGGAACACCTGGATTTGATCTGGGTCAGGAAGATCCACTGGAGAAGGGAGTGGCAACCCACTCCACATTTTAATTGTTCATGAATCAGATATATTTACTCAATACCAAAGGATCATTGTTATGGTCAAATGTCAGATAAAAGAAAAATTAAGTATGCTATTAATGTACTTGCAAACCACAATACATTCATTGAATGATATAGCTCTCTTGGAAATGAGGACCAAATGTCTTTACTTAATTTATGTGAAATATGTAAAGGTTAATATGTTAAAGTTGAAATCATTCTCTTTGCTGTGTACTAGTATGGATGCTGATTACAAGCAATTGTATTTGCATGCTGAGATGGAAAGGCTACTGAGAGAGAAATATTTAGAGACTATCTGAACTGCAAACAAACTTAGTTTTCCTGCAAAATGTGAAAGTTTTTTCCCAAATTCTTACATAGGTCAATGGCCAGCCTAATTCGTCAGAAATCTTCTGAGAAAAATTTTTGAAGTAATTGTTACTCCCCTATATATTTTTCGTTCTAATGTTTACATGTAGTAAAATACAAATCTAATGCCTGCTTACTCTAATAGACAATATTATGTGTCTATATAATTTATTTAATAATTTGTTTATTGAGTGTTTGATTATGAAAATTTCAAACACACAGCAAAGATAAATGGCAGAAACCAACACAAGATTGTTACAAAATTATCCTCCAATTAAAAAAAAAAAAAAAACTTCACTACGTTCCCAAACAGATATTGGATTAGAGTCAAAGTGGAAATACTAATTTAAAGAAATTTAATCTAAATATTGGGCTTCCCAGAAAGCACAGTGGTAAAGAACCCACCTGCCAAGCAGATTTGATCCTTGTGTTGGGAAGATCCCATGGAGAAGGAAATGGCATGCCATTCCCATATTCTTGCTTGGAAAATTCATGAACAAAGAAGCCTGGTGTGCTACAGTGCACAGACCCTGATGCTGGGAGTTGCAAAAAGTTGAATATGAATTAGCAATGAAACAACAACAATCTAAGTATGCAAAATAGGATCACTCCAGAGGAAAATTACATGCAAACCACTTAAGGTTTAAGAGATGATGTTTCTGCCATTCTGAAAAATAAGCGTACAAAGTTTTATGAACACATGAAGTTCATCAAAAAATGCATGAACTGTCTTTGGATTCATTTGTTGTTAGTTGAGATCCGGGGAATTGTCAGCTACCTTCCCAGGGCACATGTTACAGAGACAGTCCCTGCACTGGTATAAGCTTGAAATGTGTGAGAGTGGGGTAAGCAGTGTATAGAACTGCCTCACCATCCTGTGAAGGGTTTATTAAAAAAGGTTATCTCTGAAGACATAAGCAGAGATACTTTAAGTAACAATCCATATACTGATATGGGAGACTTTATACTCTTTCACTTCATCTTCAAAGGCAAGATAAAACAAATGTATGAACTAGGGACTACAAATGCAAAGCTGAGGAATCCAAACATTCGGTTGGATAGTGTCTACTAGCTTGGTGAAAAAGAGTAGAATAGGAATAATGGAGAATCTTTGAAATACTAGGCATAAAATGAAGAACTGTTTTCAGTGAGATTCAAAAATATGGGTTTGAACTGACATAGTGGAGCAAGTAGTGTATGTGTTTAGTCGTGTTCAACGCTTTCCAATCTCTTGCACTGAGGTCCACCAGTCTCCTCTGTTCATGGAATTTACCAGGCAAGAACACTGAAGTGGGTTGCCATTTCCTCCTCCAAGGGGTCTGCCTGATCCAGGGATTGAACCTGCATCTCTTGCACCTGCTGCATTGGCAGGTGGATTCTTTACTACTGTACCCTCTGGGAAGCCCATTTCTGGAACAAGGAGTGTGCCAAATTCAACATCATTTCTGAGCCTTGCGAAATAAAAATAAAGCCATTTCCAAGGCTCTTGATGAAACGTGCCTTCAGGGAAGTGGCAAATGTCGATTTCCATTAAAGTAAGGAGTCTGTGCTATGTGCTGGTTAAATAAATAGACATTGGAGTCAGATAGAACTGACTAGAATGTTTGGTCCCAACAATTAATAATTGCCTCAATCTTTCTAAGTCAGTCAAACCAGTTAATTCTAAAGGAAATCAACCCTGAATATTCACTGGAAGGACTGATGCAGAAGCTGAAGCTCCAATACTTTGGCCACCTGCTGTGAAGAGCTGACTCATTGGAAAAGACCCTGATGCTGGGAAATATTGAAGGCAGGAGGATAATGGGATGATAGAGGATGAGATGTTTGGATGGCATCACCAACTTAATGGACATGAGTTAAGCAAGCTCTGGAAGATGGTGAAGGACAGGGAAGCATGGATGTTGCAGTCATGGGGCCACAAAGAGTTGGACATGACTGAGCAGCTGAACAACAAAAGTCTTTCTAGAAAACAGTTTTAAAATCTATGTATTGAGAATAGTAGTAGTTGCTTATGAAGATACGTGTTTGTTAAATATTCAACTTGTAAAACATTAGTACAGGGATTTGCAAAGAACTAGTACACTCTCCAGGCAAGAGTACTGGAGTGGGTTGCCATTGCCTTCCCCTGGAGCAGGCAATGGCAACCCACTCCAGTATTCTTGCCTGGAGAATCCCATGGAGGGAGGAGCCTGGTAGACTACAGTCCATGGGGTCACAAAGAGTTGGACACGACTGAGCGACTTCACTCACTCACTCAGTACACAATTTGAGAAATGAAAATTAAGATTATTAGAAGAGTAAATAGAATATGCCCCAGTGTGGACTCTGTAAAAAGTATGAATTCATGAATGAGGAGTTGAATGTTGGGTTAAGGCAGAGGGAGTTAGAGCATTATGAAGCCAAAAAGTTTAACAGTGAAGAGAAGAGCAGAATCAGGAGGGTTATAGCATCATGGTTGCCAAGATAATGGGACTATGTTCTATTCTGTCTGTTTTTTTGTCATTATTTTTTCCCAAATGAATTCATATCTGGGGTTTTTTGACTTTTGAGTCTGGGAGAATCCTAATCTAGAAGCCAGGCTAGTCACTGAATGTATCATTTTCTAGGACACATAAATACATTGAAATATGCAGATTTTGAAGGATGGTGAAAGTTAGTTGAACTAGAAGTGGTTTGCTTGGTATGAAAAGGTATTCCTTTCCAGAGGAGCAAGGGCAGGCCACAATTTTCTAGCAAGTCAGTGAAAGTATGAGCAGAGATATGTGTATAATGGAAAAAGTCAATGTAAAAATCATCTATTTGCACACTTCCATTTTCTCTATCAATTTGTTTTGCTTCAACTAGCTTGTCCATTGCTTCCACATTCTAGGGGATTTCCTGGTGAGTCAGATGGTAAAGCATTTTCCTCCAATGCAGGAGACCTGGACTGGATCGCTGGGTCAGGAAGATCCCTTGGGGAAGAAAATGGCTATACACTCCAGTATTCTTGCTTGGAAAATTCCAGGGATAGGGGAGCCTGGTGGGCTATAATTCTTATGATCCCAAAGAGTTGAATAGGACTGAACCACCAAAACTTTCACTTTTCACAATCTAATCCACAAATCATGCAAGCAAAGTAAATGATTCTCATGGTTTGGATTGTTTAATGCTCTCAGTACAGCTGGAGCATCCAAACAGTTGCTTTTTCTTGGCTGGATCATTAAAGGCTCTCTAATCATTACATGTTAAGACAATAAAATCCTTAGAAAGCAGCTTTTTTTAAAAAAAAAATTTAAACCATACTGTGGTTTCTGATTCCTGACTCCTCCCTCATGAATTCATAAATTTTACTTGGTCCACATTGGGGTGTATTCTATTTACTCTTTTGATAATCTTAATTTTTATTTCTCAAATTGTGTACTAGTTCTTTGCAAATCCTTGTACTAATGCTTTACAAGTTGAATATTTAACAAACACATATCTTCTTTCTGATAGACAATTTCATCAGCATTCACTTTAATGTTGTTGGCATTACTAGAATCTAGACACCAGTGATGTTCATATACAGGTTATTCTGTATAAAGAGCTTCTGTATTATTGCATTTTAATAAAAATTTTGTCAGAATTTAACAGCACTTAATGTGGTGTCCTTATTGGAGAAGGAAATGGCAATCCACTCTAGTGTTCTTGCCCGGAGAATCCCAGGGATGGGGGAGCCTGGTGGGCTGCCGTCTATGGGGTCGCACAGAGTCAGACACAACTGAAGCAACTTAGCAGCAGCAGCAATGTGGTGTCCTTAGGAATGATGTTGACCTGGGAAACAATGGCTGTCTTGGTGACCCTGAATGGATGTGCCATATTATCAGTCACCCAGTACTCCATTGTGGGAGGAAAGTTTAACTTGAGATGGATGTATTATTTTAACTGTAGTTTAGAGAGAGACACTATAGATCACTGGTTATTTCTTTTACATAAAAATCAGCATAAAAACATTCACTGATACATGTGAAGTGTCCCATTTAACTATCACTGTAATAGGAAATCTTACAAAAATACAGGTTGAATGAAGATATACTTAATATTCTATTAGACATATAAGACTAGTGGTACTGGTATCCACACACTTGTATATAATAACCTGTATACTATAGGCTTTAAAATATGTATGACTATATCTATTTCTCTTACTATGTCTATCTACCATTTACCTAATACTCAAATTTGAATCTATGTGCCATGTATTTGTCAGACATTTAATATAAAACTGAACCATGGTGCAGATTTGGCTATGCACATCTATTAATACTTTATTTTCATTTTTCCAACAATTTTGCATAATTTCATCATTGACAAGTCCTTCCCAGCTGGTGCTGGTGCTAAAGAACCCAGTGCAGGAGACAGGCAAGAGAGACATGGTTTCAGTCCCTGGGTTGGGAAGATCCCCTGGAGGAGGGTGTGGCAAGCCACTCCAGCATTCTTGCCTGGACAATCCCATGGATAGAGGAACCGGGCAGTTTTCAGTCCATGGGCTTGCAAAGAATCGGACATAACTGAAGTGGCTTAGCCTGCACACACTCCCTCATTGACAGCTAAGTTCCAACCAGGTTGGCCTTCTTTCATGGCATCTGAAGCATAGGAGGTCATCAACAACCACTTGATGATTAATGAACATCATTGTGCTACCCCATAACACTGTTATTATTCTTGCGTATTTCGAATATTGAAGTGAAGTGAAGTCGCTCAGTCATGTCCGACTCTTTGCGACCCCATCGACTGTAGTACCAGGCTTCTCAGTCTATGGGATTTTCCAGGCAAGAGTACTGGAGTGGGGTGCCATTTCCTTCTCCAGGGGATCTTCCCGACCCAGGGATTGAGCCCCGGTCTCCCACATTGTAGGCAGACGCTTTACCGTCTGAGCCACCAGGGAAGCCTGGTGTTTTGAATATTAACAGCAATCAAATCTAAATTGCTAAATATTCCCTAGGTAAAATGTTTTAAACTATTTTTAATTAACTTTGAATTCAGAGACTAAATAGCCACAGAAACAAATAGACAAGAGCTAAAGAAAAATGCAATTTGTTCCATCATTAAACAAGAAATATTAAAAGAAAAACTGAGCATGCTGTTATTCTAATTGAATGTCTTTTCTCAGATGGAGGTTGACATGATTTTTTGCTACTCCAGGACAAAAAGATGATAATAAATCTGCATTATGAAAGTTAGCTAATCAAAATCAGAAATTACATTTAGAAGTATGAGGTGATCTAAAGAATATTCATACTTCATTTTGATGTTCCTAGTTTTGCATTAGTTCAAACAATGACATTTTAGTGTCAATATTTTTATATTAAAGTATGTTATGATATATATCATGCTTTCTTATTCTTTTAAGTTGCAGTAAAATCCAGGGTCTAAATCTACATATTATTGAGACATGGGACTTCAGTTCAGTTCAGTTCAGTCGCTCTATGAACTGCAGCACACCAGGCCTCACTGTCCTTCACCAACTCCTAAAGTTTACTCAAACTCATGTCTATTGAGTCGGTGATACCATCCAACCATCTCATCCTTTGTCATCCCCTTCTCCTCCTGCCCTCAGTATTTCCCAGCATCAGGGTCTTTTCCAATGAGTCAGCTCTTTGCATCAGGTGGCCAAAGTATGGGAGTTTCAGTTTCAACATCAGCCCTTCCAATGAACACCCAAGACTGACCTCCTTTAGGATGGACTGGTTGGATCTCCTTGCAGTCCAAGGGACTCTCAAGAGTCTTCTCCAACACCAAAGTGCAAAAGCATAAGTTCTTCAGTGCTTATCTTTCTTTATAGTCCAACTCTCACATCCATACCTGACTATTGGAAAAACCATAGTCTTGACTAGACGGACCTTTGTTGGCAAAGTAATGTCTCTGCTTTTTAATATGCTGTCTAGATTGGTCATAACTTTCTTTCCAAAGAGTAAGGGTCTTTCAATTTCATGGCTGCAGTGATTTTGGAGACAGGGGTCTTATTGTCCCATTATTTGAATTTGCCTCTTTGCATCAGCACTTTGGAAAAGTTACTTATTGTATTTAACCCTCCCTTTCTTTATTTTTCTTTCTTTAAATATAAAGATACCTGTAGATACCTCATGACTCTTTATGAGTATCAGTGAGATAATCCATGTAAAGTATATAAAAGAGTGCCTGAGGTACAGATATCATTCTAAAAATGTCAGTTGTTGTTACCATTAGTAAGATGCTATTATTAATAACATTAACCTATAGAATTGATACTTTTGAACTGTGGTGTTGGAGAAGACTCTTGAGAGTCCCTTGGACTGCAAGGAGATCCAACCAGTCCATTCTGAAGGAGATCAGCCCTGGGATTTCTTTGGAAGGAATGATGCTGAAGCTGAAACTCCAGTACTTTGGCCACCTCATGCGAGGAGTTGACTCATTGGAAAAGACTCTGCTGCTGGGAGGGATTGGGGGCAGGAGGAGAAGGGGACGACAGAGGATGAGATGGCTGGATGGCATCACTGACTCGATGGATGTGAGTCTGAGTGAACTCTGGGAGTTGGTGATGGACAGGGAGGCCTGGCGTGCTGCGACTCATGGGGTTGCAGAATCGGACACGACTGAGTGATCTGATCTGATCTGATATCAGAGTTTTAATATTTCACTACTAAGTTTTTGTGACAATACTTTTACCTATTTACCTGCTCTCACATTTTTTAAGGTAAAGACTTCTGAACAAATAGTTTAAGAATTAATTAACAGGATAAACTCCAACAACACAAGAGATGACTCTACACATGGACATCACCAGTTGGTCAATACAGAAATCAGATTGATTATCTTCTTTGCAACCAAATGTGAAGAAGTTCTTGTTCAGCAAAAACAAGACCTGGAGCTGACTGTGGCTCAGAACATCAGCTCCTTATTGCAAAATTCTGGCTCAAATTGAAGAAAGTAGGGAAAATCACTAGGTCATTCAGGTATGACCTAAATCAAATTCCTTATGATTACACAGTAGAGATGATGAATAGTTTCAAGGGACTAGATCTGGCAGACAGAGTACCTGAAGAACTGTGGACAGAAGTTTGTAACATTGCACAGGAGGTGGTGACCAAAACCATCCTCAAGAAAAAGAAATGCAAGAAGGCAAAGTAGTTGTCTGAAGAGGGATTAAAATTACTGAGAAAAGAAGAGAAACTATAGGCAAAGGAGAAAAGGAAAGATCTACCCATGTGAATGCAGAATACCAAAAAACAGCAAGGAGAGATAGGAAAGTTTTCCAAAGTAAGCAATGCAAAGAAATAGAGGAAAACAATAGAAAGAGAAAGACTAGAGGTCTCTTTGAGAAAATTAGAGATACAAATGGAATATTTCTTGCAAAGATTGGCACAATAAAGGACAGAAACAATATGGGCCTAAAGAAAGCAGAAGATATCAAGAATAGGTGGCAAATATACACGGAAGAACTGTACAAAAAAGATCTTAATTACCCTGATAACCATGATGGTATGATCAGTCATCTGGTCCCAGACATCCTGGAATATGACGTCAAGTGAGCCTTAGGAAACATCCCTATAAACAAAGTTAGTAGAGGTGATAGATTCCAGCTAAGCTATTTCAAGCCCTAAAAGATGATGTTATTAAAGTGCTTCACTCGATATACCAGCAAATTTGGGAAACTCAATAGTGGCCACAGGACTGAAAAAAATCAGTTTCCATTCCTATCCCAAAGAAGGGCATTTCAAAGCATGCTCAAACTATTGCACATTTGCAATCACTTCACATGTTAGCAAGATAATGCTCAAAATCCTTCAAGCTAGGTTTCAACAGTAGGTCAACTAAGAACTTCCTGATGTAAAACTGGAATAGAAAAGGCAGAAACCAAAGATCAAATTGCCAACATCTGTTGTCTCATTGAAAAAGCAAGAGAATTTCAGAAAAGCATCTATTTCTGCTTCATTGACTATACTAACGGCTTTGACTGTGTGGATCACAAAAGGCTTTGGAAAATAAAAGAGATAAGAATACCAGACCACCTTACCTGACACCTGAGAAACTTGTATATAGGTCAAGAAACAATAGTTAGAACCACATGTGGAACAATGGACTGCTTCTGAATTGGGAAAGAAGCACAACAATGCTGTATATTTTCACCCTAGTTAAATAACTTATATGCCTATTTAACTTATATGCAGAGTATATCATGTGAAATGCCTGGCTGGATGAAGCACAAGCTGGAATCAAGATTGCCAGAAATATTGCCAATATTTTTCAAGATTGTTGAGAAAACAACCTCAGATATCCAGATGATGTCACCCTTATGGCAGAAATTGAAGAGGAACTAAAGAGCCTCTTGATCAAGTTGAAAGAGGAGAGTGAAAGTGCTGGCTTAAAACTCAACATTCAGAAAAAATGAAGATCATGGCATCCAGTCCCATCACTTCATGGCAAATAGTTGGGGAAACAATGGAAGTGTTGACAGACTTTATTTTCTTGGGCTTCAGAATCACTGCAGATGGTGACTACAGCCATGAAATTAAAATATTTGCTCCTTGGAAGAAAACCTATGACCAACCTAGGCAGAATATTAAAAAGCAGAGACATTACTTGGACGACAAAGGTCCATTTAGTCAAAGCTATGGTTTTTCCTGTAGTCATGTATGGATGACTCTGTATGAATGAGAGCTGGACTATAAAGAAAGCTGAGCACAGAAAAATTGATCCTTTTGAACTGTAGTGTCAGAGGAGACTCTTGAGAGTCTATTGGACTGCCAGAAAATCAGACTAGTCAATCCTAAATGAAATCAACGTTGAATATTCATTGAAAGGACTGGAGCTTAAACTGAAGCTCCAATACTTTGGCCACCTAATGCTAAGAGCCAACTGATTAGAAAAGCCTTTGATGGTGGAAAAGATTGTAGGCAGGAGGAGAAGGAGACGACTGGATGAAATTTTTGAATGGTATCACCAACTCAATGGGCATGAGTTTGAGCAAAATCTGGGAGATGTTGAAGGACAGGGAAGCCTGGAGTCCATGGTTTCACAAACAGTCGGATATAACTGAGTGACTGTTCAACAACAACAAATTTCCTTAAAGACCCTCTAGGCAAATACAGTCACATTGGAGTTTAGGACTTCTGCATGTCAATTTGGGAGAGGATAATTCCATCCATAACAGTTAAAAACTTAAGAATCGAAGTACAGTACCTTTTTCTGTGCCCTATGACTGAACATCTGAACAACAATAATAACAAACTGGATAAAGTTTAATCATGAATAGTAGTTGAATTTGGAGAGTGAGTGGCATGTTAAAACATTGATTAGAGCCCAATGGGCCTGCAATATAAAGAGTGGTAGAAGAATAGTTCTGCACCTGCTAAAGTCTTTGGGAGCTATGGCAGGAATGTTGCTACTTACTAATAGCACATGAGGTCTGGGAAGCCAATAAAGCAATTTGAATCTGGAGTGAATCATAATCAGCTCAAAAATTTGTATTTTGTGCAAACGTGATTTGAGTCTTAGATTTTGTATATCACCATATATATACTGCAGCCATGAAATTAAAAGTTGCCTACTCCTTGGAAGAAAAGTTCTGACCAACCCAGATAGCATATTCAAAAGCAGAGACATTACTTTGCCAACAAAGGTCCATCTAGTCAAGGCTATGGGTTTTCCAGTGGTCATGTATGGATGTGAGAGTTGGACTGTGAAGAAGGCTGAGCGCTGAAAAATTGATGCTTTTGAACTGTGGTGTTGGAGAAGACTCTTGAGAGTCCCTTGGACTGCAAGGAGATCCAACCAGTCCATTCTGAAGGAGATCAGCCCTGCGATTTCTTCGGAAGGAATGATGCTAAATTGAAACTCCAGTACTTTGGCCACCTCATGCGAAGAGTTGACTCATTGGAAAAGACTCTGATGCTGGGAGGGATTGGGGGCAGGAGGAGAAGGGGATGACAGAGGATGAGATGCCTGGATGGCATCACTGACTCAATGGATGTGAGTCTGAGTGAACTCCGGGAGTTGGTAATGGACAGGGAGGCCTGGCATGCTACAATTCATGGGGTTGCAAAGAGTCAGACACGACTGAGTGACTAAACTGAACTGAACTGAACTAACTATATACATATGAACCAATGAATTATTATAAATCATATTCTGAGAAAAAAGAAAAGTAATAAGTGTACCTCATTGAACAAATTAAAAATAAACTAAAAGATGTTAATTCTCATTTTAGAAAAAGACAATAACATTTAAATAAGATGTGGAAATAACATGATGGTGGGAATCAGAAGGACAATAAAAATCAAAATAAAAAAGTTATCAAATCCTTATGGATAAAGATTTCTTATAATTAAAATAGTTTTTCATTATTATCACAGCAAGGGCTAATCAAGGAAGAAATTAGAGTTCTCTGGCATGAAATGAGAAATAAGATAGCAAGGACAATAAAACTGCTGAAGTATCAAATGAATATTTTCCAATATATTTATAAAGAACAGAATTAATGGTTCAAGAACTGAAAATTCCTAATTAATATATCTTTTGCTAACTCTCAAAGGGTCAGCATTTTAAATAGACTTTCCAATTTGCCATCAGCAACATTGATGATACTAAAAATTAAAATTCCTATGATTCTTACTGAATCTATTGGGCTTTATATTTTATTTTAAAATTTAAAATATAATGACAGATTAATCAAAAGCTCCTTTAAATCCTAAAGCAAGTAATGTTAACACTAGCAAAGTAATTGAAATAATTACTTTGTGATTTTAATACATAAAGAAGGCTAAAAGCTTTTTGCATTTTTCCAGGTCATTTAATATCTTTTTCAATAGCATGCACTACATCTGTACTGTTACTGTTTGGTTGTTGAGTTGTGTCCAACTCTTTGCAACCTTGTGGACTGTAGCCCACCAGGCTCCTCCATACATGGTATTTCCCAGACAAGAATACTGGAATAGATTGCCATTTCATTCTTCAGGGGAACCTCCCTACCCAGGGATCAAACCCAAATCTCCTGTGGATTCTTTACCACTGAGCAACCAGGGAAGTCCATCTGCACTGTAGAGAAGTGGTGGTTATGGAAAAATATATAAAGCAATAAGCATAAGTATACTTATTCCTGAGCTCACTGTTTAGAGATATCCATTAATAACATAAAAAGTAGACACACACATGTCATAGTAAAGGAAGGAAGCCTTTGAGGAAAGTGATAACTTTTGCTTGGGGGGACAGCAACAACTACAACCATAACTCAAGGATGTTCAGGGAAGAGTTGAAGTTACAGAGCCACTTTGTTTTAAAATTTGAAAGTTTCTAGAGAGGAATTTGGAAATATTAGACAAAAGCAGCTAGGTGGAAAAGTAGCAGATTGAGATTAAAAGCACAGAAAAGATATAAGTAATTTCTATAAGTTTCTTCTAGAATTAAGTGAGCAAAGAAATTAAAATTCTTGGTAGGTGTTGATTTCTGAAATTACTGAGATAAATCACTGGCTGAAGTGTGGCTTGTGTAAGAGCATTTAGGGACTGCTTTGGATCAGTAGTTATGGACATTTATGCACCTATGTGGTTTTAGCAATTAAATAAATGATAATAAGAATATATGCAGGATGTTGGAGGTAGAACACTCTGGATTAGTCAACTAAGGTTGTCTGTAATAAGCAACCTCAAAATTTGTTGTTGTTTTTTAGTTGTTGTGTTTGACTCTTTGTGACCATAAGGACAATAGCCAAACAGGCTACTCTGTACTTAGGATTTCCCAGGCAAGAAAACTTGAGTGGCTTTCTATTGCCTTCTCCAGGCAACCTTCCTGATGCAGGGATAGACCTGTGTCTCCTATGTTGCAGGCGAACTCTTTAACACCGAGTCACTGGGGGAGACAAATTCAAAACTTACTGATATTCAAAACTAAGAATTTACTTTTCAAATACAGAGTCAGTTCAGTATAGTTCAATTATTCAGTTGTGTCTGACATTGTGTTGCTCCATGGACTGCAGCATGCTAGGCTTCCCTGTCAATAACCAACTCCTGGAGCTTACTCAAATTCATGTCCATCCACTCAGTGATGCCATGCAACCATCTCATCTTCTGTTGTACCCTTCTCCTCAACTGGAATTCCATCACCTCCACTAGCTTTGTCTGTAGTGATGCTTCCTAAGGCCCACTTACTTCACATTCCTTGATGTCTGGCTCTGGGTGAGTGATCACACCATCATGATTTTCTGGGTAGTGAAGATCTTTTTTGTAGAGTTCTTCCATGTATTCTTGCCACCTCTTCTTAGTACCTTCTGCTTCTGTTAGGTCCACACCATTTCTGTCCTTTATTGTTCCCATCTTTGCATGAAATGTTCCTTGGTATCTCTAAATTTCTTGAAGAGAAATCTAGTCTTTCCCATTCTATTGTGTTCCTCTGTTTCCTTGCATTGATCACTGAGGATGGCTTTCTTATCTCTCCTTGCTATTCTTTGGAACTCTGCATTCAAATGGGTATATCTTTCCTTTTCTCCTTTGCTTTTTGCTTCTCTTCTTTTTCTCAGCTATTTGTAAGGCCTCCTCAGACAACCATCTTGCCTTTTTGCATTTCTTTTTCTTGGAGATGGTCTTGATCACTGCTTTCTATACAATGTCATGAAGCTCTGTCTATAGTTCTTCAGGCATTCTGTCTATCAGATTGAATCCCTTGAATCTATTTGTCACTTCCACTGTACAATCATAAGATATTTCATTTAGGTCATACCTGAATGGTCTAGTGGTTTTCCCTACTTTCTTCAACTTAAGACTGTATTTGGCAATAAGGAATTCATGATCTGAGCCACAGTCAGCTCCCAGTCTTGTTTTTACTGACTGTATAGAGCTTCTCCATCTTGGGCTACACAGAATATAATCAATCTGATTTAAGTAATGACCATCTGGTGATATCCATGTGTAGTCTTCTCTTGTGTTGTTGTTAGAGGGTGTTTGCTATGAGCAATGCATTCTCTTGGCAAAACTCTATTAGCCTTTCCCCTGCTTCATTCTGTACTCCTAGGCCAAATTTGCCTGTTATTCCAAGTGTTTCTTGACTTCCTACTTTTGCATTCCAGTCCCCTATAATGAAAAGGACATCTTTTTGGGGTGTTAGTTCTAGAAGGTCTTGTTGGTCTTCATAAAAGTGTTCAACTTCAGCTTCTTCAGTGTTACTGTTCTGGGGATAGACTTGGATTACTGTGAAATTGAATGGTTTGACTTGGAAATGAGCAGAGATCATTTTGTCATTTTTGAGATTGCATCCAAGTACTGCATTTTGGACTCTTTTTGTTGACTACGATGGCTACTCCATTTCTTCTAAGGGATTCTTGCCCACAGTAGTAGATACAATGTTCAAATGAGTTAAATTCACCCATCCAGGTCCATTTTAGTTCACTGATTCCAAAAATATCAAAGTTCACTCTTGTCATCTTGTTTTACCACTTCTAATTTACTTGGATTCATGGATCTAGCATTCCAGGTTCCTATGCAATACTGTTATTTGCAACATTGGACTTTACTTCCATCATCTGTCACATCCACAACTGGGTGTTGTTTTTTCTTTGGCCCCATCTCTTCATTCTTTCTGGAGCTGTTTCTCCACTCTTCTCCAGGAGCATATTGGGCACCTACCAACCTGGGGAGTTCATCTTTCAGTGTCCTATCTTTTTGCCTTTTCATACTGTTCATGGGGTTCTCAAGGCAAGAATACTGAAGTTGTTTGCTGTTCCCTTCTCCAGTGGACCAAGTTTTGTCAGAACTTTCCTCCATGACCTGTCTGTCTTGGGTGGCCCTACATGGCATGGCTCATAGTTTCATTGAGTTAGACAAGGCTATGGTTTATTTATCAGTTTGATTAGTTTTCTGTGACTGTGGTTTTCATTCTGTCTGCCTTCTGATGGATAGGATAAGAGGCTTAGGGAAGCTTCCTGAAGGGAGAGATTGACTGAGGAGGAAACTGGGTCTTGTTCTGATGGGCAGGGCTGTGGTCCCTTCCTGTTTTGACCTAAGGCCAAACTATGGTAGAGGTAATGAAGATAATGGTGACCTTCTTCAAATGGTCCTGTGCACACACTCTCATAGTCAGGGCCCCCAGCTGTGCAGCAGGCCACTGTTGCCCATGCCTCCGCTTGAGATTCCTGAGGACACTCATGGGTAAGACTGGATCAGTCTCTTGTGAGGTCACTGCTCTTTCCTCCTGTGTCCTGGTGTGCACAAGATTTTGTTTGTGTCCTCCAAGGATCTGTCCTGGCGGCTCTATTGTGGGGTTAATGGCAATATTCTCCAAGAGGACTTAGGCCATACCTAGGTCTTCTTCACCCAGAGCCAGTACCCATACGGCAGGCCACTGCTGACCCGTACCTCCATAGGAGACACTCAAACATTCAAAGGCATGTCTGGCTCAGTCTCTGTGGGGTCTCCTGGTGCACTCAAGGTTTTGTTTGAGCCCTCTGAGCATCTCTGGTGGGTATGGGGTTTGATTCTAAATGCAATTTCACCCCTCCAACCATCTTGCTGGGACTTCTCCTTTGCCCTTGGAGGTGGGGTATCTTTTTTTGTGGGATCCAACATTCTGCTGTCGATGATTGCTCAGCAGTGAATGGCAATTTTGGAGTGCTAGCAGGATAAGATTAGTGCATGTCCTTCTACTCCATCGGCCCTGGGATTTCTTTGGAAGGAATGATGCTAAAGCTGAAACTCCAGTACTTTGGCCACCTCATGCTAAGAGTTGACTCATTGAAAAAGACTCTGATGCTGGGAGGGATTGGGGGCAGGAGGAGAAGGGGACGACAGAGGATGAGATGGCTGGATGGCATCACTGACTCGATGGACGTGAGTCTGGGTGAACTCCGGGACTTGGTGATGGACAGGGAGGCCTGGCGTGCTGCGGTTCATGGGGTCGCAAAAGTCGGACACGACTGAGCGACTGATCTGATCTGATTCTACTCCTCATCTTGGTGCTGCAGAGATCTCCAGTTCAATTGGTTGGGGCTGGACCCATTTTGGTGGATATTCCTGAGCTGAGCTTGGATCAAAACTGAGTACAATTTTTCTACTTTACATTCAGTTATTCTGGATCCAGACTCCAAACAGAAGACACCTGAAACCTGGCCTTGGCATATGCTGGTATTCATTAACCAAAGCAAGCTGAAGGTTAAGCCTAACCACCTGATTTGAAGAGTCAGCTCACTGCAAAAGATTTCAATGTTAGGAAAAATTGAAGGCAAAAGGAGAAAGAGGTGGCAGAGGATGAGATGGTTAGATAGTATCACTGACTCAGTGGACCTGAATCTGAGCAAACTCAGGGAGATAGTGGAGAACAAAAGAGTGCTGCAGTCCATGAGGTCACAAATAGTCATGACAACTTTGAGACTGAAAAGCAACAAGAACAGCACAATCTGCCCAGAGTGAGAAGAGACATTGAATAATAATTTACTGAACAGTTCCTCAAACTATCACACACTTCCTCAGACTTTCCTCCCACTGCTTTCTATGTAATTTTGATAGCCTTTCATCTTTTAGAGAGGCACTGGTGAAGATGAAGAAGTCCCAACATTAGCACAGAATGTCTATTTGGCCTGGGACATTTCCTTCATATTTCTTTTGCTTGAGACAAAGGTGAATCTATATTTTTAAGCCTTAGACTTAGTCTTTGTTCCATAAAAACATCTATTTCTGCTTTATTGACTATGCCAAAGCCTTTGACTGTGTGGATCAAAACAAACTGTGGAAAATTCTTAAAGAGATGAGAATACCAGACTACCTGACCTGCCTACTCTGAAATCTGTATGCAGGTCAAGAAGAAACAATTAGAACTGGACATGGGACAACAGACTAGTTCCAAATGAGTAAAGGAGTACATCAAGGCTATATACTGTCATCCTGCTTATTTAACTTATATGCAGAGTACATCATGAGAAATACTGGGCTGAATGAAGCACAAACTGGAATTAATATTGCCAGGAGAAATATCAATAACCTCAGATATGCAGATGACACCACCCTTGTGATAGAAAATGAAGAACTAAAGAGCGTCTTGATGAAAGTAAAAGGGGAGAGTTAAAAAGTTGGCTTAAAACTCAACATTCAGCAAACTAAGATCATGGCATCTAGGCCCATCACTTCATGGCAAATAGATGGGGAAACAGTGGAAACAGTGGCTGGCTTTATTTTTCTGGGCTCCCAAATCACTGCAGATGGTGATTGCAGCTATGAAATTAAAAGACCCTTCTTCCTTGGAAGAAAAGTTATTACCAACCTTGGCAGCATATTAAAAAGCAGATACATTACTTTGCCAAAAAAGGTCCGTCTAGTCAAAGCTATGGTTTTTACAGTGGTCATGTACAGATGTGAGAATTGTACTATAAAGAAAGCTGAGTGCAGAAGAATTGATTATTTTGAACTGTAGTGTTGGAGAAGGCTCTGAGAGTCCCTTAGACTGCAAGGAGATCCAACCAGTCCATCCTAAAGGAAATCAGTCCTGAATATTCATTGGAAGAACTGATACTGAAGCTGAAACTCCAATACTTTGGCTACCAGATAAGAAGAACTGACTCATTGGAAAAGAACCTGATGCTGGGAAAGACTGAGGGCAGGAGGAGAAGGGGGTTACAGAGGATGAGATGGGTGGATGGCATCATTGATTAAATGAACATGTTTGTGCAAACTATAGAAGATAGTGAAGGACAGGGAAGCCTGGCATGCTCCAGTCTTGGGGTCCCATAAAGACTGAACTGACTGACTCAACAACAACAACAACAAAGCATTGATTATGGAATGGGTCTCTATTTCCATCTGTGTATGGAACAATGCAGCAGAATTTATTGGCAACAAAGTTATCAGTAACAAGGCAGTGACAGGACAGAACAGACCCAAGAATCCTGGTGGTTTTAGTCACAAAATCCTGTCAGACTCTTTGCAGCCCCATGGACTGTAGCCCACCTGACACTTCTGTCCTTGGGATTTTCCAGTCAAGAATACTGGAGTAGATTGCCATTTCCTTTTCCAGGGGAATCTTCCCAACCCATGGATCGATCCCAGGTCTCCTTCATTGCAAGTGGACTCTTAACCAGTTGGGCCACTAACCCATCCTCAAAGACGGCCCCCTCAACCTCGGTTATGATGAAGTGTTAGCATGGCATTCTATACAGGTGTAGGGAAGATAGCAGTTTGAAAAGTTAAAGACTATGAGACCTCCTCTGTGGTCACAGAGCAATCAGAAAACATTGATGTATTGTAGTTTGAAAGATGAAAATTAATGACTTGTTACTTTCTAGTATCAATGCTACACACAAGAATATTAGTATCCTTATTGGCATCTTGGGGAGCTCTAAAATGTCTTCTCTTGTTACGTAGAAATTTTGGAGATTAGCCACTAGGTTTTAGATGTAGTACCTCTGAAAACAGAGATTAAGAGAGAAAATATACACAGTAAGAAAATTTACTCATTTGGAAATTAGCAAAGAGGGGAAGGGAAGTGAGGTTTTACAAAAAATCATAAACTCTGTGATTTTTAATTTCCTTAGCCAAATTGTAGGTAGATATTATTTAAAAAGATACACAAAACCTGAAAGATCTATTCTAAAAGAAAAACATTATATGGTAGACATAGACGAACATAAGTTCTGTGTTGCCTGCTGATTTAGGTAGGTTTCAGTTCATTTGACCCTTGCAAGGAGTACAAGGAGAAGATATTGTCTTCACAGATGTATTAGAGAGTACTGCTAACTATAGCTAAAAGCTTATCTTACTGCAAACATAAAAAAAAAAAAAAAGAATTGATGGCATCTAAAGCACATAACTTCAAGCAAAATTCACAAGCTGGAACACATAAAGAACATGATGCTCTGTTTACATACAAAGTCTTTTCCCACCTGGAGCAAAGACATGAAACTAGGAATTAAAAGGTCAGTGCTTAGAAATAGTCTATATAGAATACTTGGATTTATTGCTATCTTCTTGTAGTAACTATGTTTTAATGTGAAAATTTATCACATATGAGAATGGCAGTGTGTGCTTAAAGAAATAAATACGTGAATAGTATATTTAGATACACATAGAAAAGGTGGACAAAATATTTTTTAAAATGACTAACTTGAATACACCATCAACTTGATACAAAGTTTGACTACAAGTCAAGGTTAGATTAGGTTAGAGGTTTTTTTGTTTGTTTGTCTTTCTTTTTGTTTAATATATCTCACAAGCTATAGTAAACCATTTAGTGTCTGGGCTTTCTCAAATGCATTGATGCAGGTGAGAATTGTCTGAAGGACCAGATAAAACTCATGGCATTGGCTTTTTTCTTTCCCTTTTTCTGTCATCTCTTCCTCACTCTATTAATAATTCAACTCCAAATCTGCTGGTAATGGAAAACAAGGAAGGGGTAAATGCCAGTTGTATTTTGTGTGAAGGCATCATTTGAATGATTATGAGACTATATATGTTAAATCCAAATTTAAGGACATTCTTCCAAATATCTGTGTAAAATAGATTAAAAACATACAGTGCCTGTGCTGTGTGCTTAGTAGCTCAGTCTTCTCCATCTCTCTGTGACCCCCATAGACGGTATCCCATCAGGCTCCTCTGTCCATGGGGATTCTCCATGCAGGAATACTAGGGTGGGCCACCATGTCCTCTTCCAGCAGATCTTCCCAACTCGCGGATCAAATCCAGGTCTTCCGCATTGCAGGGGGATTCTTCACCACCTGAGCCACCATGGAAGCCCAAGAATACAGGAGTAGGTAACCTATCCTTCTCCAGGAGAACTTACCAACCCAGCAATTGAACATGGGTCTCTTGCATTGCAGGCAGATTCTTTACCAGCTGAGCTACCAGTGAAGCCCTTTTAGTGCCTCCTTTAGGTAAATGTTGATCAGTTAACAGGTGCATTGATGTGTATAAGCAAAAAGAAAAATACACTCAGTTGAAAATATAATAAAGGGTAATTTGATTTCATAGGGAATTTTAAGAAAAATATAAGTCTACAAATAAATGAAACTAAACAAAACTGGGGAACCCCAGAGCTCAAAAATTTATTTACAGAATTAAACCCCAAATGCATGGATTTAAATGCATTGTGGAGAGCAAGTTGGGAAGTTTTATAAGAGTTTTTTATATTTTTCAATTTTCATAAAAAAAAACAAGTTTAAGTGCTCTTAGAATACAACCCATTCTTAAGCCTGAACTATCATTTCATTGCTTCTGTCTGTTATAAAATAAGCTAAATTTATGTAATTCTAGATTTCACTGTGTAAAGAGAGGATGGAGAAGAATGTTTTTAGGTTCTGAGTATGGATGTACCATGTTAGAGGTTAGTTTGCCGGCTGGAAGTGGGTCTATGGACGTTACCCTTATTTGGTGAAATGTCATGACTAAATAATGCTCTTGGGCTAAAATTACTTCCTTAGGAGTAGATGTATGTGTCTTTTTATTAGATCTAGATGTCTCTCAGTTACAGCTATGCTGCCATGCTGAGTAACTAGACTGTCATAGGGACAGTATACAGGCAGTAGCCTTTGAGGTCAAGTGAATCCTTGGAAGAAAAGTGATGACCTACATAGACAGCATATTAAAAAGTAGAGACATTACTTTGCCAACTAGCCAGATGGACATTACTTGTCCATCTAGCCAAAGCTATGGTTTTTCCAGTAGTCATGTATGGATGTGAGAGTTGGACTATAAAAAAAGCTGAGTACTCAAGAATCAATGTTTTTGAACTGTGGTGTTGGAGAAGACTCTTGAGAGTCCCTTGGACTTCAAGGAGATCCAACCAGTCCATTCTAAAAGAAATCAGTCCTGAATATTTATTGGAAGGACTGATGCTGAAGCTTAAACTCAAATACTTTGGCCACCTGATGCAAAGAACTGATTCATTTGAAAAGACCCTGATGCTGGGAAAGATTGAAGGTGGGAGGAGAAGGGGATGACAGAGGATGAGATGGTTGGATGGCATCACCGACTCAATGGACATGAGTATGAGTAAACTCTGGGAGTTGGTGATGGACAGGTAGGCCTGGTGTGCTGCAGCCCATGGGACTGCAAAGAGTTGGACATGATTAAACAATGGAGCTGATTGGATGAATGATTAAGCCAGTGAGATTTTCATGACTCTGGCTGAATGCTTACATCTTTCAAAATATTTTTACTGATAAATTCTGTACATATGCAGGACTTTATTTTCTAACTGATCAAATGTGCCCTAAGGTATTTTAAGTTACTGTGCATGGTGCCTGAACCTGTGAAATTAAAAGACACTTTCTTCTTGGAGGTAAAGCTATGACAAACCTAGACAGCATATTAAAAAGCAGAGACATCACTACTGACAGAGGTCCATCTAGTCCAAGGTATGGTTTTTCCAGTAGTTATATACGGATGTGAGAGCTGGACCATAAAGAAGGCTGAGCACTAAAAACTGATGCTTTCAAACTGTGGTTCTGGAGAAGACTCTTGAGAGTCCCTTGGGCAGCAAGGAGATCAAATCAGTCAATCCTGAAGGAAATCAATCCTGAATGTTCATTGAAAAGACTGATGCTGAAACTCCGATATTTTGGCCAGCTGATGCAAAGAGGGTGGCTCACTGGAAAAGATCCTAATGTTTGGAGAGATGGAGGTCAGGAGGAGAAGGAGGCAACAAAGGATGAGATAGATGGAGGGCATCATTGCCTAAATGGACATGAGATAGTGAAGGACAGGGAAGCCTGATGTGCTGCAGCCCATGGGGTCACAAAGAGTTGAACATGACTGAGTGACTGAACAGCAACTTTGGTCTCATAGGCAGTAACCAAAGACCACTTCAGTTCAGTTCAGTTCAGTCACTCAGTCGTGTCCGACTCTGTGACCCCATGAATCGCAGCATACCAGGCCTCCCTGTCCATAACCAATTCCTGGAGTTTACTCAAGTTTTCATGTCCATCGAGTTGGTGATGCCATCCAGCCATCTCATCCTCTGTCATCCCCTTCTCCTCCTGCCCCCAATCCCTCCCAGCATCAGGTCTTTTCCAATGAGTCAACTCTTCGCATGAGGTGGCCAAAGTATTGGAGTTTCAGCTTCAACATCAGTCCTTCCAATAAACACCCAGGACTGATCTCCTTTAGGATGGACTGGTTGGATCTCCTTGAAGTCCAGGGGACTCTCAAGAGTCTTCCCCAACACCGCAGTTTAAAAGCATCAATTCATTGGTTCTCAGCTTTCTTCACAGTCCAACTCTCTCATCCATACATGATCACTGTAAAACCCATAGCCTTGACTAGATGGACCTTTATCGGAAAAGTAATGTCTCTGCTTTTTAATATGTTATCTCAGTTAGTCATAACTTTCCTTCTAAGGAGTAAGCATCTTTTAATTTCATGGCTGCAATCACCATCTGCAGTGATTTTAGAGCCCCCAAAAATAAAGTCTGACACTGTTTCCACTGTTTCCCCATCTATTTCCCATGAAGTGATGGGACCGGATGCCACGATCTTCGTTTTCTGAATGTTGGGCTTTAAGCCAACTGTTTCACTCTCCTCTTTCACTTTTATCAAGAGGCTTTTTAGTTCCTCTTCACTTTCTGCCATAAGGTTGATGTCATCTGCATATCTGAGGTTATTGATATTTCTCCTGGCAATCTTGATTCCAGCTTGTGCTTCTTCCAGTGCAGGGTTTCTCATGATGTACTCTGCATATAAGTTAAATAAGCAGGGTGACAGTATACAGCCTTGATGTACTCCTTTTCCTATTTGGAACCAGTCTGTTGTTCCAGGTCCAGTTCTAACTGTTGCTGCAGGTCAGTGGTCTGGTATTCCCATCCCTTTCAGAATTATTCACAGTTTATTGTGATCCACACAGTCAAAGGCTTTGGCATAGACAATGAAAAAGAAATAGATAATCTTCTGGAACTCTCTTGCTTTTTCCAAAGATCACTTAGGTTAGATAAATATGAACCTAGACCAATGTGATCAGATTTTGTCAGGCAGTGATCTCACTGTGCTAAGGGTTTAATGCTATGTGGTAGAAATACTATAGGATGATATGCCAATGAGCCATTCTCCCCAACTCCATACCCGAAGATGTCATACTGATAACTTAAAATCAGTGCTGATGAAAGTATGTACACCTTAAAAACTGAGTAAAAATCAAAGTTTAATTCATTACTTGGCTGTGTGAATGAAGATAATATTAATAACACAATTAAGTTGAAATGTATAACCATTATATTGTTCATAACACAAAACTGAGGAAGTGCACTTCTAATAGTCAGACTATTATTCATTTCAGTAAAGGAAAATCAGTACTGTCACAAAAGAATGAGGAATGTTCTGACAAATGTTTTTATTCTTTAACTTTTGTCATATTCTTTAACATAAACTCAAAACCCAACAAATGCTAATATCGAATAACTCAAGATACAAGAGCTGACACACATAAAAAGAAAGTATATGGTGAGATTCAATTAGCTACATGGAATGTATAGTAAAAAAAGTATAATTTATATTACTGTTATTTATAAATTATATGCTATGCATAATTTATAATGTTAAACTTCATAATAAATTTTGTTCCTACGTATATCCATCCTTTTTTATCGGTAGAGGCAAGTGTTTGACCTTGACCAGTACATCCCTGTCTCTCAATTCTATAAGGAACTTCCTGAGCTGGAGAAAGAGTTCCTGAGTATTAGTAATAATTAAGACCCTACAGTGCAGGATGAACAGTGTAAGAAGAACAGTATCTGCCATTGCTGCCATTTGTTTACCACAGAAAAGACCCTGATTCACTTTCAAGTCTTTGGATTGACAATAATACCTATTGTATATATTCACTGAAAACTAAAAGTGAAAGTCACCCAGTTGAGTCTAGCTCTTTGTGACCCCATGGACCATATCTTACCAGGTTCCTCTATCCAAGGAGTTCACTAGACAAGAACACTGGAGTGGGTGGCCATGCCTTTCTCTAGGGGATCTTCCCGACCCAGGGATTGAACCCAGGTCTCCTGCATTGCATGCAGATTCTTTACCATTCAAGCCACCAGGAAAGCCCACATGTACATTGAGATTGGGTGCAAAATACTAGAAGTTTCTAGCACAGGACCATGCTTAGTAATTATTCAATCCTTTTCAACACATCTCACTAAGAGAATAAGGTTAATGATGATAATAGCAATAATAAGACTCGATAACACTTTTAGAACCCTCTATTACTCTGCCAAACACTTTACATATATAAATGTATTTCGTGCTCAGCACAACTTTATACGTAGGCATTATTCCTGTTCATGTTTTACTGATGATTAATTATTATTTGATATTTAACTATAGAGATGTAATTTCTGATGTAAACTATGTAATACCAAACCAACAAACAGGATATTTCCTCACTTTCACTTAATATTAATGTAAGATGTGGTTTTCAGTCTCAGTGCTGTGATCAGTAAGCTCGTTGCACAGCAAGAGGTTGATAGCGAACAGAAGTTCCAGCACACGAACTAAATTAATAGGTCAGCAAACTGTCTAAAAGTTAAGAACACAGTGGGTATATTTTCATACAGGAAAAAAGAAAATCTAATATCAAAACTAATTTTCTATCATGTTCACTAAAGAATAAATTTCCAGAAGGTACTATAATTTCATTCGTTATATAAACTACCTCAAAAGAACACACTGATGAACCATTTTTAAGAAATTTTATTTTCATCACAGCTTGTTAACCTTATCAAAATTATATCAATATATTTCTAATCAGCCTGCTGTTTAACCTAAAATTGAGTTTTCATCAGGATGCTGACTTGATATTAATGCAAACTTTGTAAAATCAAAATATTGTCTGCAGACTGTTTTTAAGAAAATCAGGAGCATAAAGATTCCCTTAATAATTTGCCCATGCCTAAGTTAATCTCATCAAACTATAATATGCAATGCATTTTTGGCAAGTTACCAATAATCACAACTCTAAGAAAGCCTCAAATTTCAGAAACTGTGCATCAATATTTCAACTATCAGAATATATACTAGCTTTTAAGTAAAATAAAGAAAATTATCAGTGAAAATGAAGAGAAAGTCAAAGTGGTTAAAAATAAAAAGGTCCAGCTCTATATTGTCTGTAAGAAAACCATTTTAAATGTAGCTGTGTATGGACTTCCTTGTGGTCCAGTGGTTAAGACTCCAAGCTTACACTGCAGGGAGGACAGATTGGATTCAATTTCTGGTCAGAGAACTTAGATCCCATATGCTGTGCTGTGTGGCCAGAAAAAGAAAAAAAAAATATATATATATATATAAAATATACATAGAACATATATTGGGGTCTGTATATGTTATAGCTAAACAAATGCAAAAATATATTTTATGCCTACATACCAGCAATGAACAGTCAGAAACTGAAAACTTACATTTATAAGAGCATCAGCATTATAATAGACATAATGATAAATTTGATGCAAGTTAGGCATGCTGAAGGGTGTAATCTTAATTTCACCTGCAAAGTCCTTCCACAGCAGTACCTGATTAAACAGTGAAGGAAATCTTTCAGGGATCTCTTTAGAATTCTCCTTACCATATATAGGGTTGTTGGACTTCCTTGGTAGCTCAGTGGTAAAGAACCTGCCTGCCAATGCTAGAGACCCAGCTTTGATCCCTGTGTTGGGAAGTCCCCTGGAGAAGGGACTGGCAACCCACTCCAGTATTCTTGCCTGGAGAATCCCATGGACAGAGGAGCCTGGGGGTTTACAGTCCATGGAGTCGCAAAGAGTCAGACACAACTGAGTGAGCACATACACTTGCAAACACACATGCACACTGAGGAGAATGAAACACTGGCACACTAAATGGCACACGGAAAACAGCAGCATATTTCAGAAAGTAATTAAGTACATGATGGAGGAATATTCAGGCATAAGAATGCTCAATATTGTTAAAATGTTTATTCTTACAGTACAATATATATCTTTAACACAATATCAATCAGAATCCTAGGAAGCATATTTTGGAAAATTGTAAACTAATTGTAGAATTACATGGATAGAAATGTGTGTGAACAGGATCCTGACAACATCAATTGAAACAGGGAAAAACAAAGTTGAACAGCTTACATTACCTGTGCCTGTGCTAGTTTTTTTTTTTTTCCCCTGAATTATAAAATTAGAAATGAAAATGGAGAGATCACAACAGACAACACAGAAATACAAAGGTTCTAAGAGACTACTATCAACAATTATATGCCAATAAAATGGACAACGTAGAAGAAATAGGCAAATCCTTAGAAAAGTACAACTTTCCAAAACTGGACCAGGAAGAAATAGAAAATCTTAACAGACTCATCACAAGCATGGAAATTGAAACTGTAATCAGAAATCTTCCAGCAAACAAAAGCCCAGGTCCAGAAGGCTTCACAGCTGAATTCTACCAAAAATTCAGAGAAGAGCTAACACCTATCCTGCTCAAACTCTTCCAGAAAATTGCAGAGGAAGGTAAAATTCCAAACTCATTCTGAGGCCACCATCACCCTAATACCAAAACCTGACAAAGATGCCACAAAAAAAGAAAACTACAGGCCAATATCACTGATGAACATAGACGCAAAAACCCTTAACAAAATTCTAGCAATCAGAATCCAACAACACATTAAAAAGATTATACACCGTGACCAAGTGGGCTTTATCCCAGGGATGCAAGAAGTCTTTAATATCCGCAAATCAATCAATGTAATACACCACATTAACAAATTGAAAAATAAAAACCATATGATTATCTCAATAGATGTAGAGAAAGCCTTTGACAAAATTCAACACCCATTTATGATAAAAACTCTCCAGAAAGCAGGAATAGAAGGAACATACCGCAACATAACAAAAGCTATATATGACAAACCCACAGCAAACATTATCCTCAATGGTGAAAAATTGAAAGCATTTCCTCTAAATTCAGGAACAAGACAAGGGTGCCCACTTTCACCATTACTATTCAACAGTTCTGGAAGTTTTGTCAACAGCAATCAGAGCAGAAAAAGAAATAAAAGGAATCCAAACTGGAAAAGAAGAAGTAAAACTCTCACTGCTTGCAGATGACATGGCCCTCTACATAGAAAACCCTAAAGACTCCACCAGAAAATTACTAGAACTAATCAATGAATATAGTGAGGTTGCAGGATATAAAATCAACACACAAATCCCTTGCATTCCTATACACTAATAATGAGAAAATAGAAAGAGAAATTAAGGAAACAACTTCATTCACCATTGCAATGAAAAGAATAAAATACTTAGGAATATATCTACCTAAAGAAACTAAAGACCTATATATAGAAAACTATAACACACTGGTGAAAAAAATCAAAGAGGACACTAATAGATGGAGAAATATACCATGTTCATGGATTGGAAGAATCAATATAGTGAAAATGAGTATACTACCCAAAGCAATTTAGAGATTCAATGCAATCCCTATCAAGCTACAAACGGTATTCTTCACAGAGCTAGAACAAATAATTTCACAATTTGTATGGAAATACAAAAAACCTTGAATAGCCAAGGCAATCTTGAGAAACAAGAATGGAACTGGAGGAATCAATCTGCCTGACTTCAGGCTCTACTACAAAGCCACAGTCATCAGGACAGTATGGTAACGACACAAAGACAGAAATATAGATAAATGGAACAAAATAGAAAGCCCAGAGATAAATCCACGCACATATGGACACTTTATCTTAGACAAAGGAGGCAAGAATATACAATACATTAAAGACAATCTGTTTAGCAAGTGGTGCTGGGAAAAATGGTCAACCACTTGTAAAAGAATGAAACTAGAACACTTTCTAACACCATACACAAAGATAAACTCAAAATGGATTAAAGATCTAAATGTAAGACCAGAAACTATAAAATTCCTAGAGGAGAACATAGGCAAAACACTCTCTGACATACATTACAGCAGGATCCTCTATGACCCACGTCCCAGAATATTGGAAATAAAAGCAAAAATAAACACATGGGACCTAATGAAACTTAAAAGCTTCTGCACAAAAAAGGAAACTATAAGCAAGGTGAAAAGACAGCCTTCAGAATGGGAGAAAATAATAGCAAATGAAGCAACTGACAAACAACTAATCTCAAAAATAAAAGCAACTCCTGCAGCTCAATTCCAGAAAAATAAATGACCCAATCGAAAAATGGGCCAAAGAACTAAATAGACATTTCTCCAAAGAAGACAAACAGATGGCTAACAAACACATGAAAAGATGCTCAACATCACTCATTATCAGAGAAATGCAAATCAAAACCACTATGAGGTACCATTTCACGCCAGTCAGAATGGCTACAATCCAAAAGTCTACAAGCAATAAATGCTGGAGAGGGTGTGGAGAAAAGGGAACCCTCTTACACTGTTGGTAGGAATGCAAACTAGTACAGCCACTATGGAGAACAGTGTGGAGATTCCTTAAAAAACTGGAAATAGAACTTACTTATGACCCAGCAAACCCACTGCTGGGCATACACACCAAGGAAACCAGAAGGGAAAGAGACACGTGTACCCCAATGTTCATCGCAGCACTGTTTATAATAGCCAGGACATGGAAGCAACCTAGATGTCCATCAGCAGATGAATGGATAAGAAAGCTGTGGTACATTTACACAATGGAGTATTACTCAGCCATTAAAAAGAATACATTTGAATCAGTTCTAATGAGGTGGCTGAAACTGGAGCCTGTTATACAGACTGAAGTAAGCCAGAAAGAAAAACACCAATACAGTATACTAACGCATATATATGGAATTTATAAAGGTGGTAATGATAACCCTGTATGTGAGACAGCAAACGAGACACATATGTATAGAACAGTCTTTTGGACTCTGTGGGAGAGGGAGAGGGTGGGATGATTTGGAAGAATGGCATTGAAACATGTATAATATCATATATGAAACGAATCACCAGTCCAGGTTCAATGCACCATACTGGATGCTTGGGGCTGGTGCACTGGGATGACCCAGAGGGATGGTATGGGGAGGGAGGAGGGAGGAGGATTCAGGATGGTGAACACACGTATACCTGTGGCAGATTCATTTTGATACTCAGAAAATCCAATACAATATTGTAAAATTAAAAAATGAAATAAAATAAAATAACTAAAAAAATGAAAAAATAAAACTAAAACTTAAAAAAAAAAAAAACAAATAACATTATTTGTGCTTTTAAAGAGATAAGGTATTAGTTTGGAGGTTGAATCCTTTATGTGTTAAAGAGGTAAACATTAATTTAGCAAGATCTCTCGCACTAATTTGAAAAGAAATCCAGTTCTTTCCTACATTTCTCTAAAACCTTGGAAAGCAGGCACATTCTGATTTTTATGCATCCCCCCCCTTTCCCTTCACTTCTCATCTGTTAGCAACCCAAGTTGCTTCAGCACCCCACTCTTCAATTCCATTCCTAGCCTAGGAGACTTTTACTATTTCTGTAATCTTCTATGAACCCAAGTTGAATGAACCTTTTAAAATTAAACACTTCCTAATTGTATAAACCTTAATTGAGTCGGACACGACTGAGCAACTAGTCTGATCTGATAATTATGTTGAATTGGTTCATAGTGATTTTGAGCTCTAATGTATCCTTCTACTTTTCTGTATATTCATTCTACTTATTTTTGATTGTTTTATATCAATATTTTTTATAACAAAAACGCTAACAAAAAATCTTAATTTACCTAAAAATAATTGAAATATGTACTAGAACTATATCTAACTTTGTCTGCATTTTCCAAGGCTCCTGTAAATGTGTTATCATAGTTTCATAATTTAAAAAAAAGATAAAAAATTAAATACTTTCTCTCTTCTCCATATTTGCAATTATTGTTCTTTCCCAACCAAATTGTGTTTTCTTGTTATAGGAGTAGAAAAGGATGCCTCTCAGAGAGCTGGGTTTGAGGAAGTGCAAGATTCTAATATTTTTTAGAAGGAAAGAGTTAAAAGAAAACTGGGAAAATAAAAATTAAATATCAAAACTGGAAATTCATTATTTTAATAAATTAATAATACAATCACCAAGGTAAATACCCTTAAAATATTTAATTGAAAATTGAAAGAGAATTCCAAAGAAATAAAATATTTAATCATAACATTTCAAACAATTTATAAACATATGTCAAATATATTGCATTATAAGTTTCCTTCAAAGTAAGTGTTCTCAAACAGGCCCATACTGCAGTTTAATTTTGGAGGAATCATTTGTGGGAAATGAAATAGTTATTCATTTTTAGACTCTACTAAAAAAAAGAAAACTCTGATTAATAAAGTATTCTTAGATTCTTGATGGACACTGGGGTAGACTGCTGTATTTCCACACACACACAAAAATTTTAATAGTATTAGGGTTTATAAGAAAATTGTCTAAGCATTTTGTCAGAAATGCTAACTTTTTATCAGATGAAAATTATAGATCAGATCGAATAAAGTTTTTTGTTAGATTACTTCAGGGTCATTTTTCATAACATTACTGTATCATATAGAGTACTCAAGGTTAGGGCTTCAAGTGAAATTAAAATACAAAATGAGAATATATAAGGAGGAAAAAGAAATAAAAATATAGAAAGAGAATAATGAAAAGGCCAACCGAAATTTGAACTGCTCTGGGGTACTTGGTAATACTTGAGCTTTTGTGGAAAGAGTTTTGACTTTTGATAGCTCGAGATGATTGGCAGTTACATAATTCCATGGTCCCCTGGAACTATAGAATCCCTGCTACCTTAGAACCCTTGAGCCAGGAGTAGAATTTTAAAATTCTTTGAAATTTGTACTCTAACCACTGGTAGCTGTGATAAAGAAGAGTATATATGGTGTGGATGTCTAGATATTAATATTCAGTGTTAAAAAAAAAACAACATTATTTCTAATTTTTCCCTACATTTTCTGAGACAAAAGGCAAAGAGAATTTCCATCACTCCAGGTTGAAGTAGATAGACAAAATTAAAGATTGAAATTAAAGTAATAGTCTTGAATGTCAATGATGAGTGAAACAACCATCAAGTTTCAAATTCATTACTCCAGATACAATTTCAACAAAAAGTCACTGATATCCTAAAGATAATAATTCATCAAACTTTCAAGCATTCTAAAATCCTCAAGATAGGTTAAATGGAACCTATCTTTAAAACAAGCTGAAAGAAAATAAAAACAAAAACAACATGTAATATATACTTTTTCAGCTAACTTCTTCAGGAAGCAAGTGACTGATTTTTCAGAAAAGTTACAAGGTGAGAATATAACAATGTCAAAATGTTCAAACTTATTTTATTTATTTTTTGCTAAATGAGAAGTTAGGACACATAAATGAATTTCCCCATTATGATCATAAACACTTCAACAAATGATTTCTCCTACATTAAATGATAACCTTTCCTGGAAAAGTCAGTTCAGTTCAGTTGAGTTGCTCAGTCGTGTCTGACTCTTTGCTACCCCATGGACTACAGCATGCCAGGCCTCCCTGCACATCACCAACTCCTGGAGTTTATTCAAACCCATGTCCATTGAGTCGGTGATGCCATTCAAACATCCCATCCTCTATCATCCCCTTCTCCTCCTGCCCTCAGTGTTTCCCAGCATCAGAGTCTTTTCAAATGAGTCAGGTCTTTGCATCAGGTGGCCAAAGTATTGGAGTTTCAGCTTCAACATTAGTCCCTCCAATGAACACCCAGGACTGATCTCCTTTAGGATGGACTGGTTGGATCTCCTCGCAGTCCAAGGGACTCTCAAGAGTCTTCTCCAACAGCACAGTTCAAAAGCATCAATTCTTCAGTGCTCAGCTTTCTTTACAGTCTAACTTAGATCATGGCATCCAATCCCATCATGTCACAGCAAATAGATGGGGAAACAGTGGAAACAGTGGCAGACTTTATTTTTGGAGCTCCAAAATCACTGCAGGTGGTGCATGCAGCCACGAAATTAAAAGACGCTTGCTCCTTGGCTGGAAAGTTATGACCAACCTAGACAGCATATTAAAAAGCAGAGACATTACTTTGCCAACAACAGTCCTTCTAGTCAAGGCTATGGTTTTTCTAGTGGTCATGTATGGATGTGGGAGTTGGAAAAGTCAGGAAGCATTGATGCCTTGCCTATCACTATTAATAAGGTGCCTTATTCCTTTATTTTATTTTTTAGTTTTTTAAAAATTATTATTATTTTTTTACTTTACAGTATTGTATTGGTTTTGCCATACATAAACATACATCCACCACGGGTATACATGTTTTCCCAATCCTAAACCCCCACTCCCACCTCCCTCCCCATACCATCCCTCTGGGTCATCCCAGTGCACCAGCCCGAAGCTTCCTGTATCCTGCATCGAACCTGGACTGGCAATTCATTTCTTCAATGATATTATACATGTTTTAATGCCATTCTCCCAAATCATCCCCCTTCCCTCTCCCACAGAGTCCAAAAGATTGTTCTATACATCTGTGTCTCTTTTGATGTCTCACAGTGTTGTCGTTACTAATTCTGAAAAAAATTAACCTGTCAGAGGAAAAATTTGCAAAGTTAGAATGTTGAGGGAGATTTTATTCAAGGTTATTGCAAGAAAGCAGTGAGATTACCATTGACTTTGGAAGACAACACAATCTAAGCACTCTTATGTACAATATTTAATGATCTGAAATCATGGGGAAAATGCGATTCCCAAATGAAGTCAGAGAAGGACAAATCCTGCATTATTTTGCTTATATGAGATATAAACAAACTCATGATGAATAGTCAAACTCACTTTCAGCAGAAAGTAGAATGGTGGTTGCTAGGGGCTGGGTGGAGATGGAAATCTAAAGTTACTCCTCAATATATGTGTAGTTTCAGTCACACAGGGTAAAAAAGTTCTAGAGATCTACATACAACACTATGCCTTTTGTTAATAGTACGGTGTGGTACACTTAAATATTTGTAAAGACGGTACATCATGTGTTATATGTCTTTTTTTACCACAATAAAAAAGCAATGGTTTCTATACATGAGGAGTTCTGTGAAAAATTAACATAATTTATCTGCTGTAATGTGAACACTCAATCATTCACTCAACAAATACTTATTGGTAATATTTATTTGCCTGGCATTGTGTCAAATCAACAATATTTTCATAAAGGCTGTGGTTTCTTCTGGAGAGAGACAGATAACACTAGTGTGACATTTGGAGATACTTATAGCAGTAAGCTTAGAATAAAAATAAGGAAAATAAAATGAAAAAGAGGAAACTTGCCATGAATTGTAAGTAAAATGCCTTTTATTATTTTAGTAAATTCTAAAAGGCTTCTGAGTAAATAAATGCTTGAGTGCATTCATGAATCATTCCTGAAGATTATAACATTATTTCAGCATAGTGAATCTCCCCAAGTGCCACTTTAGCCCATTATTCATAAAATAACACAACCTGAATAGCTTCTTTTGAATCTGAATATTTTAAAACTTTCTACTAAATATATAATTGTTATCAAATTCTCTATAGTGGTAAAAGTATCTTGGATGTTATATTAATATACGATTTTAAAATCTAAACATAAATAGAAACAAAAAGAAATGAAAGTAAATTCTAAATCAAACTGTTTCTAATACCTTGAGATATCACAGATATTTTCTTTCAACATTAAGAAACTTTCATTAACGGGTTTCTTGAAACTCTACGTTGGTTTCTTTGAGATTTTGAACTTATATTCAAATTTTTTAATATTTTATTTTGAAATAATTATAAACTCCCAGGAAATTGCAAATATAGTCAAAGATTTGGGTTTAATTTGGGGGTTTTCCCTCTTCAAACAAGAAATCTCAGTCTATTGAATATCTTTTTTTTCCTTTTAATGTTAAAGGTAGACTATTTTCTCCATTGTAATGAATTTTTCTGGGGAGGGGGCATTTAAAAAGGGGAGTTGTTGCCATAAATAGAGCATAAATATATAAATGTATCTAGGGCAAATAGTGCATGTCACATGCTCTTTTAGCAACAGTACTTTGTAAGAAATTTCAGAATTTTGGAGATACTGTGATAACAATGATAATGATGAAAATTATATGAATGTCAGCACTCTGATAATGACATTATACCCTAACAACCATCCTCTGATGTACATATAGCTATGACTATGCAAGATAAGGAGTTTGTTTGACTCTAATTTCAGTTTACAGTTAGAGAAACTATAGAAAAACAAAACCCTGGTGAACTGTACATAGAAATTGTTTTTAATGGGGAGCTAAAACCATGAGCCAGCTTCAGTTTTATTTTTGTCTAAAGATATTAATTAAATGTGTGTGTGCTTCTTAATTTTGGCATTATTACTGCTCTGGTAGCATCGCATGTATTTTTAAAATTTGAGGGTAAGCTGTCATTGGAAAAAGCATAAAAGCTTAAAATAAAATAAGCCTCAAACACATTGACATTTACTCTATGGTAGAGATGTTGTCTTTAGGGCAATGAAAAAATTAAATTCATTTAATAAATGAAACTGTCTCATTTTATTAAAATTGGAGAAAATATTGTAATTTTCTTCCAGTTTGCTCTCCAGGAAGCTTGCATTTCCCAGATTGGGAAAAAAAAAAAAAAATAGAGGCAAAAATAAAGAATATAGAATTGCCTGTATCAATTTAGAAGTCATATAAAAATATAGAAAAATTAATTTTAAAAGATGAGATTTTAAATTTTTTGCCATTTTAAAAATGTCATTTTGTGTGCAATAATTATTATAGTAAAATACGATTAGTATCGCTTAAAGCTGTATGGATAATAAAAAGCAGTGAAAATTTTATGAGCACATTTAAGGTCCAAAGAAGTTATCTATCAAAGTAAGACTCTCTGTTTGAAGAAGTTACTAAATTATAAATAGTTCAAGATAGCAACAAATTTAAAAATTAAGCAAAGAGAATTCTAATTTTCCTCTAAGTTGCATGTGTCCTTGAACAAGTCTTTTAAACTCCATGTCTCACTATTTGTATGTTAATTGAGACAAAGGAATGGTCTTTTAGTGGGTTTAAGAAGCAGTAAAATTAATTTTAATGAAACTTGGATCTAATAAAATATAAATTTCTATCTTGTGGCAAAAAGAGAATAGATAATCTTACTTAGGAACTATCAGCAGAGTGAATGGATCACAAAATGTGGCACTTAGCAATCATTTATAAAGTTCACATTTAAACCAGACATTATAAGATTTTAAAGAAACCAATACTACATAGAAAATGCATGTCTTTCTTAAATTCCAACAATTACATATTCTGTATTAAAACTAATCATGCTTTCTAAAATATACATTTGTCTTAATCCATATTGGTTATATTATTATAAAGTTTAATGTACAGTTATTCATATGATCCTTTCTTCTACCTGAATGTGTCTTTCACCTTAAAAATTCAAATTCTGAAGGAAAATATGTTTAGATGACATTTAACAAAATGTTATGTTTTCTGGGAACATAAAGAAAGATACCAGTTCCTGGAAGGTTTTATACTCACCATTTTGGTAACCACTTGCTTTTAAGTTTGAAGGTAAAGCAAGAGTAACTTTATTAGGACAAAAACATAAAAGTTAAACTAAAACATTTCTTTAGAGTTTTGCATATTGTTTGCAGTGGTGTTTTATTGACAACAGAGATGATAAATTTTAGTTTCAATTAGATATAACCTTTCTTATTTTAGCCTTATTACATAGCCAAATTATTATTTATTTATTTATTTATTTATTTATTTTTCCTTTTCTCCTTTGCTTTTCACTTCTCTTCTTTTACTTTTTTTTTTTTTAAATTTCAGGTATACACGTGCTCCCCATCCTGAACCCTCCTCCCTCCCCCTCCCCATACCATCCCCCTGGGCCGTCCCAGCGCACCAGCCCCAAGCATCCAGCATCGTGCACTGAACCTGGTCTCGTTTCATACATGACATTTCACATGTTTCAATGCCATTCTTCCAAATCTTCCCACCCTCTCCCTCTCCCACAGAGTCCATAAGACTGTTCTATACATCAGTGTCTCTTTTGCTGTCTCGTATACAGGGTTATCGTTACCATCTTTCTAAATTCCATATATATACGTTAGTATACTGTATTTATGTTTTTCCTTCTGGCTTACTTCACTCTGTATAATAGGCTCCAGTTTCATCCACCTCATTAGAACTGATTCAAATGTATTCTTTTTAATGGCTGAGTAATACTCCATTGTGTATATGTACCACTGCTTTCTTATCCATTCATCTGCTGATGGACATCTAGGTTGCTTCCATGTCCTGGCTATTACAAACAGTGCTGCGATGAACATTGGGGTACACGTGTCTCTTTCCCTTCTGGTTTCCTCAGTGTGTATGCCCAGCAGTGGGATTGCTGGATCATAAGGCAGTTCTATTTCCAGTTTTTTAAGGAGTCTCCACACTGTTCTCCATAGTGGCTGTACTAGTTTGCATTCCCACCAACAGTGTAAGAGGGTTCCCTTTTCTCCACACCCTCTCCAGCATGTATTATTTGTAGACTTTTGGATCGCAGCCATTCTGACTGGTGTGAAATGGTATCTCATAGTGGTTTTGATTTGCATTTCTCTAATAATGAGTGATGTTGAGCATCTTTTCATGTGTTTGTTAGCCATCTGTATGTCTTCTTTGGAGAAATGTCTATTTAGATCTTTGGCCCATTTTTTGATTGGGTCATTTATTTTTCTAGAGTTGAGCTGTAGGAGTTGCTTGTATATTTTTGAGATTAGTTGTTTGTCGGTTGCTTCATTTGCTATTATTTTCTCCCATTCTGAAGGCTGTCTTTTCACCTTGCTAATAGTTTCCTTTGATGTGCAGAAGCTTTTAAGTTTCATTAGGTCCCATTTGTTTATTTTTGCTTTTTTTTAAATTAATTTTTTTAATTAATATATTGACAAGATATTTTAAATTCTTTAAAATTTTATGTAAGAAAAATTATATTTAGCTATTTATTTTATAATTGTTCCTTGGATTGAGATAATTTAAGCAGAATACTTGAAAGGCAGTTGTATTTTTGCTATATCCTGTGATCCCGTGACTGCAGCACACCAGGCTTCCTTGTTCTTCACTGTCTCCCAGAGTTTGCTCAAACTCATGTTCACTGAGTTTATGATGTCACTGTTTTTTTGTTTTTCTTTTTTTTTTTTTTTTACCATTTTAAACATCTTGAATTTCTGTTATAATCATAAAGTTTATTTTTGTCTATTGCATTTTTGAGAGATTTTCAATTATTCTATCAGTTCAATTCAGTTCAGTTGCTCGGTCGTGTCCGACTCTTTGCGACGCCATGAATCGCAGCATGCCAGGCCTCCCTGTCCATCACCAACTCCCGGAGTTCACTCAGACTCACGTCCATTGAGTCAGTGATGCCATCCAGCCATCTCATCCTCTGTCATCCCCTTCTCTTGCCCCCAATCCCTCCCAGCATCAGAGTCTTTTCCAATGAGTCAACTCTTCGCATGAGGTGGCCAAAGTACTGGAGTTTAAAGATGCTACTGTTTACCAGTTTTCATATCTCATTTCCTCAAAGAAACATAAACATTTTGCTTTTCCATCTGGTCTTTTATTCTTTAAACTTTTTTTGGATGACATGTGTCTTTAGTATCAGAAAACATTCATGCTACATTAAACTGCCACCAGTACAGTGCATAATTGTTTCATTCAAATAAAAAAAAGCAGAATAGCTAAAAACTTTAAGGTGTTTTCCCGAAATAATAAAGCAATTCTGTTACTGTCTTCAAAAAAAGTTTTAGTCATACAGTAGTTCATCACTCACTCCTTCATAGTTTACTTAATATCAATTTACCTAATAAACTGATGGGTTTCGAGCAATTCCTTTTGGTCTTCCATAAGTACAAAGCTCACTGAATAGAGGGTTATGAGTCGTTATTATGAATGAAGAATACAGACGGCAAACCCTGTTTCAACTACACCAGATCTGGCATTTTCCTGTTCAGTTACTGTGTGTGTGTGTGTTGTAGTTAAGGGTTATATTACTTTATTATGCAACACAGTTTCAGTTCATTTCAGTTGCTCAGTCCTGTCTGACTCTTTGTGACCCCATGAACTGAAGCACACCAGGCTTCCCTGTCCATCACAAGCTCCCAGAGTTTACTCAAACTCATGTCCATTGAGTCCATGATGCCATCCAACAATCTCATACTCTGTCATCCCCTTCTCTTCCTGCCTTCAATCGTTCTCAGCATCAGGGTCTTTTCAAAAGGATCAGTTGTTCACATCAGGTGGCCAAAGTATTGGAATTTCAGCATCAGTCCTTCCAATAAATATTCAGGGTCGATTTCCTTTAGGATTGACTGGTTGGATCTCCTTGAAGTCCAAGGGACTCTCAAGAGTCTTCTCCAACACCACAGTTCAAAAGCGTCCATTCTTCAGTACTCAGCTTTCTTTATAGTACAACTCTCACATCCATATATGACTACTGGAAAAACCATAGCTTTGACTAGATGGACCTTTGTTGTCAAAGTAATGTCTCTGCTTTTTAATATGCTGTCTAGGTTGGGCATAGCACTTCTTCCAAGGAGTAAGCATTTTTTAATTTCATGGCTGTAATCACCGTCTGCAGTGATTTTGAAGCCCCCCAAAATAAAGTCAGCCACTGTTTCCCCATCTACTTGCCATGAAGTGATGGGACCAGATATCATGATCTTATTGTTCTGAATGTTGAGTTTTAAGTCAACTTTTTCACTCTCCTCTTTCACTTTCATCAAGAGGCTCTTTAGTTCATCTTCACTTTCTGCCAAAAGGGTGGTGTCATCTGCATATCTGAGGTTATTGATATTTCTCCCAGCAGTCTTGATTCCAGCTTGTGCTTCTTCCAGCCCAGTGTTTCTCGTGATATACTCTGCATATACATTAAATAAGCAGGGTGACAATATACAGCCTTGACATACTCCTTTGCCTAATTGGAACCAGTCTGTTGTTCCATGTCCAGTTCTAACTGTTGCTTGCTGACCTGCATACAGGTTTCTCAAGAGGCAGGTCAGGTGGTCTGGTATTCCTGTCTCTTTCAGAATTGTCCATAGTTTACTGTGATCTACACAGTCAAAGGTTTTGACATAGTCAGTAAAGCAGAAATAGATGTTTTTCTGGAACTCTCTTGCTTTTTTGATGATCCAGTGGATGCTGGCAATTTGATCTCTGGTTCCTCTGCCTTTTCTAAAACCAGCTTGAACATCTGGAAGTTTGCAGTTCACATATTGTTGAAGCCTGGCTTGGAGAATTTTGAGTATTATTTTACTAGCGTGTGAGATGAGTGCAATTGTGTAGTAGTTTGAACATTCTATGGTATTGCCTTTCTTTGTGATTGGTTAACTACAGTTAACAGTGTGTGTGTGTGTGTGTGTGTGTGTGTGTATGTGTGTGTGTGTGAAAATCACTCAGTCATGTTGAACTATTTGCTACCTCATGGACTGTAGCTTGCCAGGCTCCTCCGTTCAGGGAATTCTCCAGGCAAGAATACTGGAGTGGTTAGCCATTCCCTTCTGCAGAGGAACCTTCCAAACCCAGAGATCAAACCCAGGTCTCCCATATTGCAGCCAGATTTTTGCCATCTGAGCCACCAGGGAAGCCCATATTCTATTGAATAATGGAAACCTGCTAAGAAAGTAGATTTCAGGTGCTTTCAGGCACTTTCTCCCCTACCCTTCCCATGAAAGGTTACTGTGAGGAAATGATAAGGCTACTAGCTTGACTATGATAATCACTTGATTATGTATATCAAGTCACATTACACACCTTAAATACATATAATTTGTATTTTAAAATAAAGAAGAATTTTTAAAAGACAAGTTTAAATACATTACAAAATAAACTTTAGTGAAATATACATAAAAAATCTATAAAATGTGTTGGAAATACTCTCACCAAATCAGAATTACAAAGGCTTACAGTCGGTTATGGGCTTCCCTCGTGGCTCAGAGGTTAAAGGGTCTGCCTGCAATGCAGGAGACCTGGGTTCAATCCCTAGGTCAGGAAGATCCCTTGGAGAAGGAAATGGCAACCCACTCCAGTTTCTTGCCTGGAGAATCCCATGGACAGAGGAGCCTGGTGGCTACAGTCCACAGGGTCGCAAAGAGTCAGACAAGACTGAACAACTTCACTTTCACTTTCACAGTTAGTTATAGTCACCGTTGTGATTAACACAATGGTGTTATAGTCACCATAATGTAGGGAAACTGATTCTCCATATAAAGTTATATACATAGAGCTTTTAGAAGTTCAAAGCGATTTCTGAAAACTATTGTACTGCATTAAATAGAATAATGAACAAAAAACTAAAATCAATTTTATCAGTCAAAAATGTTACTGTCCAAAAATAATAAATATGACTGAGATTACTTATGTAGACACATAAAAGTCTTCACATTATTTCATTAAGTGAGACAAACAGTCCTTGCTAATGTTGCTTTAGTCATTTCCAACTCTTTGTCACCCCATGGACCATAGCCCTCCAGGCTCCTCTGTCCATGTGATTCTCCAGTCAAGAATACTGGAGCGGGTTGCCATTTCCTACTCCAGGGGATCTTACCGAGCCAGGGATTGAACCCACATCTTTAGAAAGAAAAACATCATTTTATATACTACAATAAGAACCTTAATAATTTTCTTTCACAAACAGCTAACAATATCCAGCTACTTCTAAAACAGAGATTATAAAATATTTATGAAATAAGCTTATTTTACTGGTTTTAGGGCTCTATTACTTAGCTCCTTTGGAATTTTGAAATGTGAATTTCAAAATTCCATCACTTATATGTCATGCAACATGAGGCTTCTCATATGAGACCATTTTTAAAATCTATTATTTACAGTTATGCTGAGCTTCCCTGGTGGCTCAGTGATTGAATGCTTTATATCTTGTCTTGAGGATCCCGGACAAGCCTCCATGATGAAAGCTTTAGCTTAGCCCCCAAGATGAGAGATGAAAGCTTACAGTGTTCCACCAGATTCATGGTCTCCAAAGAAGAAGGTTTAACTCCAGGACCAAAGACAGTCTCAGTCACTCAGAACTTTGTGTAGTAGAAATTTTATTAAAGCTATAGTGACAGAAAAAGCTTCTGACACAGACATCAGAAGGTGGTAGAATGATTATCTGCATCATTGACTTGAGCAGAGCATTGTATATTTATTTTTCAGTTGGCATGCTGAGAATAGAAAAAAAAATACCTCAAAGCTATGAAAATTTTGCCCAGATTTTTTTCCATAACATGAATCCTGGGATGACATCAGTATGAGATTAGCCAGAAGGAACGAGTTAACCCAGAGCTCAAGGCTGTGGAACTTTTAACCAGACCTCCCATAACATACATTGTGAGCTCAAAAAAGCATATCTTTGAACAAGAGATACTGATGCCTGTGAGGCCTATGTGTCTAAGGCAAAAGAAATGTGAAAAATAAAGAATGCTCACTTCCTCCTTAAACTTAGACTTAAATTTAAGGGGCCTTAGACTTGGACTCCTATCAACCTGCCTAAGTTAACTCTCTCAAAATATCCACTTGCCCATGCAGGAGATGCAGGTTTTATCCTTGGATCAGAAAGATCCCCTGGAGAAGGAAATGGCAATGCACTCCAGTATTCTTGCCTTGAGAATCCCATGGACAGAGGAACCTGGTGGGATACAGTCCATGTGGTCACAGAAGAATCAGACATGACTGAGTGACTAAAACAACAACAGCAACATGGCTGTGATAGAAAGCATGTTCAAGAAAGGGAAAATATAGACAGAAATATAGATCAATGGAACAAAATAGAAAGCCCAGAGATAAATCCACGCACATATGGATACCTTATCTTTGACAAAGGAGGCAAGAATATACAATGGATTAAAGATAATCTCTTTAACAAGTGGTGCTGGGAAATCTGGTCAACCACTTGTAAAAGAATGAAACTAGAACACTTTCTAACACCATATACAAAAATAAACTCAAAATGGATTAAAGATCTCAACGTAAGACCAGAAACTATAAAACTCCTAGAGGAGAACATAGGCAAAACATTCTCTGACATACATCACAGCAGGATCCTCTATGACCCACCTCCCAGAATATTGGAAATAAAAGCAAAAATAAACAAATGGGACCTAATGAAACTTAAAAGCTTCTGCACATCAAAGGAAACTATTAGCAAGGTGAAAAGACAGCCTTCAGAATGGGAGAAAATAATAGCAAATGAAGCAACCGACAAACAACTAATCTCAAAAATATACAAGCAACTCCTACAGCTCAACTCTAGAAAAATAAATGACCCAATCAAAAAATGGGCCAAAGATCTAAATAGACATTTCTCCAAAGAAGACATACAGATGGCTAACAAACACATGAAAAGATGCTCAACATCACTCATTATTAGAGAAATGCAAATCAAAACCACTATGAGATACCATTTCACACCAGTCAGAATGGCTGCGATCCAAAAGTCTACAAATAATACATGCTGGAGAGGGTGTGGAGAAAAGGGAACCCTCTTACACTGTTGGTGGGAATGCAAACTAGTACAGCCACTATGGAGAACAGTGTGGAGATTCCTTAAAAAACTGGAAATAGAACTGCCTTATGATCCAGCAATCCCACTGCTGGGCATACACACTGAGGAAACCAGAAGGGAAAGAGACACGTGTACCCCAATGTTCATCGCAGCACTGTTTGTAATAGCCAGGACATGGAAGCAACCTAGATGTCCATCAGCAGATGAATGGATAAGAAAGCAGTGGTACATATACACAATGGAGTATTACTCAGCCATTAAAAAGAATACATTTGAATCAGTTCTAATGAGGTGGATGAAACTGGAGCCTATTATACAGAGTGAAGTAAGCCAGAAGGACAAACACCAATACAGTATACTAACGCATATATATGGAATTTAGAAAGATGGTAACGATAACCCTGTATACGAGACAGCAAAAGAGACACTGATGTATAGAACAGGCTTATGGACTCTGTGGGAGAGGGAGAGGGTGGGAAGATTTGGGAGAATGGCATTGAAACATGTGAAATGTCATGTATGAAACGAGATGCCAGTCCAGGTTCAATGCATGATGCTGGATGCTTGGGCCTGGTGCACTGGGACGACCCAGAGGGATGGTATGGGGAGGGAGGAGGGAGGAGGGTTCAGGATGGGGAACACATGTATAATTTTTTTAAATTGAAAAAAAAAAAGAAAAAAAAAAAGAAAGGGAAAATTTTTCTGAATAAAAGTATTGCTTCTTTGATAAACCTATTTTTTTTTACATACTTTTTCTAGTATGTGTACTTATAACTTTATTTCTTAAATAATAAATACCATAACATGTAATAAACTCAGGAGACATGGCACTATTTTTATATATGCAGTCAATAAAATATAAAATGAATTGAAGAATAAGAAGTTGCATAAGTTATGACTTCTTGGGAAGCTTCTAGTTAAGATCTAGATGGCATGTAGTATTATTGCAGAAATGATTCTTTGACTTCATGAAACAGAGGGTTGCCATAGTAACCTTTTTCTATATCATACATAATGCATTTTTTCCTTTTGGATATTAAGCCTAGCAATATAATTTAAATTAATTTTTTATATTTTATACTTTAAGTTGTCACAGTAAAACATTCTTGAATTTGAGAAGGATATTTGGAATTTTAGAACCACAATACATTTTGTCCATAAAATTAAATAAAATCATGTAAAATTGAGTATTATAACTTTTCTGTGCATGTTCAATGTTAGTGAATGTGTCTCTTGACAAGAATGCTAAAAAAAAAATGGAAATGTTTAAACTGATTAAAGCTGATTAAAATTCCTACTATCTGACACATCTTATATTTTATTTGCTTTGCTCAGTATAATATACCCTTCATAGACAATTTGTTCATGACAGTGAATATCTAGAGCCTATGACATTACCTAGTGCACAGAAGTTGCAAAACAAATGCTGCCAAATAAAATGTATATAATAAATTCATATCATTTTTACAAGTAGAAAATTATAAATATCTTTAAAATGTTTGTTGAAGTCAGAAGCTGGTATATTAATTTTTTTTACACTGTAAATAAAAAAGCTTGAATTTTGACATTCCCTTCCAGGTGGCACTGAGAGGAAAGAATCTGCCTGGAGTGAGGAAGACCCAGGTTTGATCCCTGGATCAGGAAGATCCCCTGGAGAAGGGAATGGCTGCACACTCCAGCATTCTTGCTTGGAGAATTCCATAGACAGAGGAGCCTGGCAGACTACAGTCCATGAGTTTGCAAAGAGTCAGACACGACTTAGCAACTAACAACTGCTCGAAGTTTTAAGGAATAATTATTTTCCCTTTAGGTTTTACATGGTAACATGTATATTTGTCAGAATGGAGTGAATTCTGTGTGGTGTTCTGTGCCAAGGTTCATCTTCCAATAAAAGCTTTCTACTTATCATCTGATTTTAAGTTTACATTTATCTAAAAAAAGAAAAAAGGTTATTAACATGATTTAGAATCACTTTGCACCTCAAACTACAGAGAAGTTGGAATGCTTTTTTTTATATTTATGAAAGTATTAAAATCAATACCATTTTAATAAATATCTATATTTTTAAGCCATCAAGTTTGTGGTAATTAGCTTCAGCAAGCCATAGAAATTTGCTACATTTTCCCTCACCAAATATACAACTATGATGATCAAACTTTATCTACACTTGCCTTTTATTAAAAGTATATCCTTTTAAATCATAAACATGAGGTCTTTTATTCTGAAAAATCAAGAAAACAGTCACACTCTTTTCCTTTTTTTATTATAACAAGAGCTACGAAGATTTTCCGTCAGTATTCTTTCTTGTGAATAATTTCATAACATTGTGACATAATCACCTTCTTTTATACATTCTCTGTTTTCACTTTGAGTTGATTTTAATTAATAATTTTTCTGGCATATTCCAAGTTTTGCAATAACAAATAACATGGAACTTATGATTTTAAAATGGACTATAGCTATGTAATAAGAAACTGTATTGGCACTGTCAGGGTCATTTGGTTAATTTCAAACGCTCAGAACTGAAAGTGAATCAGAGTCACACATAAATTTTAATTCATATGTAATAACAAGAGCATAATATATATAAACATATTTCTATCCACATAAATACATATGTGCAAATGAATGTGTATATATAAGCAAATATATGTGTATATACACATATATACATACTACATATGTATGCTATTTATCTACATGTATCATTTTAAATAGGGTGAATTGTATATCAGAACCTCCATCATGTATTGATGGAGATGGATACTTAAAATATAATACAAGTGGCTTCCCTGGTGGTCCAATGGTTAAGAATTTACCTAAATGTGTAGATTTCAATTCAATTTCCAACACAGCGGGTACAGGTTTGATCCTTGGTTGGGGAACTAAGATATCCCACATGTCTTGCTGTCAAAACACTGAAAACATAAAACAGAAGCAATATTTTAACAAATTTAATACTTTTAAAATAGTCTACCTCAAAAAAGTCATTTAAAAATAACATAATAGTACAAAAGATAAAATATATTTTTTTGTTTATAATAGAATTTTCTCCAAATATCTTGATCAATGTGTAGGTTTTAACTCAATTTCTCTGCATAAATATAGAACTAGTGTAGATATGCTTTTTGCACTGCAGATAAAAGAGCATATTTATATAAATATGCTCATTAGAATTTCACTGAAATATTGTGCTGAGAACTCCATAGCAAAACTTTAATCAATCTGTGTACTTTCTTCTTAAGAGTTTAAGTAGGACAAATGCTAGATAACAATTGAAGATTTTCCTTTTTTTGAAGACATTTGTAAAATAGAAACAAAATTAAATGCCAGAATTATTTTCAGTTCAGAAAAATAAATCTCTAAAACCAGTTAAACTCCAAATGAAAATCAGAAGAGGTTTTTATGTAAGTGCAACCTTAACGCTTACATCATATATGGGTACCATGTCATTTCCTTTGTATGTTTAAAATAGTTTCAGAGCCTGTTTTATTATCTATTTCTATACTCAAAACATCATTACCATAAAACATCAGATTAAAAAAAAATCTAAAAGGAGATAGAGCAGAGAGGAAAATTAAATTTACTTTAAAAGTATGTTATTCTCCCAATCTAGTAAAAACACAGACATTTATCATTCTCATTTGTAAACATTCAGAAAAGAATGCATAGTCATTTGTCTTCCCTGATACTAAAGTAATATAGAAGTTTTGGTCATAAATGATAATGAAGGAAGAAGTTTCTGTCCCAGCTTCCATATCTGTTTCTGTCTCTCTCTGTGGCTTCCAAGATTCGATAACTGAAGTGTGCAGCAGATTGGGTAATTCCTCTGTGTGTGAACTACAGCTCAATGAGAGATAAACGAACTCTCCTCTGGGAACAACTGAGCAGAAGTTTGCCTGATAACCATCTGACTTATGATCACTGTTACATTTTAGCTGTTGAAATGAAGTGCTCCCTAGTCAAGAGACTAGGCTATAAAATAATAGGTGAATAAACTTTAAGGTGCTTAACTTATGGTGTTTAATCATGTATTTAGATTGCACAGTATAAATTATGTTGATAGTGTCATAGGCCATTGTTTCTGAACATATAATTTAACTATCAATACATAAAAGGATATGAACATTTATAGCATTAATCATATAAATTAATCAATCGAGACTTCACACTTGTATTCATCTCCTTTAAACTTAAGAGTAGAGTATTTTAACAAATCAAAGATATTATTTTCCTACCTGATAAGCTTAGCTGTCTGATAAATTGATTGCAAACATGCCCTTTAAAAGTATAACTACAAATTTTGATTTTTTAAATTTAAGTATTCTTTAATATCAGTTTTATTTTCTACTTTTTTGCTCTATCAAATAACATCTTTATATATGTTACTGTTGACTACCACATTGCTCTTAGGCCACAGGTTCATGTTTGCTTCAGTATTGAAAATAGGACGTTTTTTAAAAAATATCTGTAATTAACTTTGAAATTAAATTATTTTAATTTAGATATCAAAAATGAAATAATTAATATTCAAGAAAGTGCATGTGTGTTAACTGAGTGAGTTTCTCTTGATTATCAACGTCTTTCTTTGCTTGACAAATTAGAAACCAAAGGTTTATGATCACTACCCATTTCTAACATTCCTTCATTTAATAAGTAGTCGTCTGAGGCCTACTACTTACCAAAGACTGAAAGTGAGAGCTACACGGCAGAACAAGGAAACATTGCCCTTGTATTTACAGAGTTTATAGACTGGTAGGGATAGGAATTGTAAATAATAATCCCCCAAATCAGGTATTATATGCATATCCTGCATTTTTATGTTATTTAATTACTGAAATCATTTATTTTTCCTTTATATTTTCACAGACAAAGGAATTGTGAAATTGCATTGCTCTAAAAGAATATAAAGTGGAATGTGTATATGCATTACAGAGACCTAACCAAAGGCCTCAGACAAAGCTTTCCTAAGGATATGATATTGAGCTAATTATTTATAATGCAACTAGAAGAATGAAGAAGAGTCATTTAAATGGAAAGCTAGCTGAAAGGATATTTTAGTCTATAATTCTTTAGATTCAGAACAATATTCAGAATCTTGAGGAAGTAACAAATGCACCAAGTCCAGAGTACTAAGGAGTATGAAACAGTGGCTTAGCAGACAGAGGGGACAATAGACAAATACAAGATTTGATGTAGTTGGCATTCTCAGAAACTGATATTCAGATTAGCAAATAAAGTATTTCTCTATTTTGTTGTTGTTCAGTTGATAAATCAGGTCTAACTTTTTGTAATCCTATGGACTGCAGCATATCAGGCTCCTCTGTCCTTCACTATCTCCTGGAGTTTGTTTAAATTCATGTTCATTAACATCCATGATATTATCTAAACATCTCATCCTCTGCACCCTCTTCTCCTTTTGTCTCAGTCCTACCCAGTATCAGGGTTTTTTTTCCAATGAGTCAGATCTTCACATCTGGTGGACAAAGTATTGGAGCTTCAGCTTCAGCATCAGTTCTTCCAAGGCATATTCAGAGTTGATTTCCTTTAGGATGGACTGGTTGGATCTCCTTGCCTTCCTGGGAACTCTCAACAGTCTTCTGCAACACCACAGTTCGAAAGCATCAGTTCTTTGGTGCTCAGCCTTCTTTATGGTCCATCTCTCACATTTGTACATGACTACTCAAAAAACTGTAGATTTGACTATATGGACTTTTGTCAGTAAAGAGGTGTTTTTACTTTTCAATCGGTTCATTTCAGTCACTTAGTCGTATCCGACTCTTAGCAACCCCACAGATTACAGCACGCCAGGCTTCCCGAGCTTGACTCCCAGAGCTTGCTCAAACTCATGTCCATCGAGTCAGTAATCCCATTCAACCATCTCATCTTCTGTAGTCCCCTTTTCCTCCTGCCTTCAATCTTTCCCAGCATCAGGGTCTTTTCCAATGAGTTAGTTTTTCACATGAGATGGCCAAAGGATTGGAACTTCAACTTCAGCAACAGTCCTTCCAATTAATATTCAGGACTGATTTCCTTTAGGATTCACTGGTTGGATCTCCTTGCAGTCCAAGGGACTTTCAAGAATTTTCTCCAAACAACAGTTCAAAAGCATCAATTCTTCAGTGCTCAGCTTTCATTATGGTCCAACTCTTGCATCCATACATGACTACTGGAAAAACCGTAGCTTTGAGTAGATGGACTTTTTTGGCAAAGTAATGTCTCTGCTTTTTAATATGCTGTCTAGGTTGATCATAGGTTTTCTTCCAAGGACTAAGTGTCTTTTAATTTCATGGCTGTAGTCACCATCTGCAGTGAATTTGGAGCCCTAGAAAATAAAGTCTCTCACTGTTTCCATTGATTCCCCATCTATTTGCCACAAAGTGATGGGACCAGATGCCATGGTCTTCGTTTTCTGAATGTTGACTTCTTAAGTCAGATTTTTCATTATGGACAGAAAGCAAAGTAGACCATAAGTGAGAGTTTATTCCTGGGATCTTAATTCCTTTTATTACATTGATCTACAGTACTATCCATGATATATTACCCGTATTAAAACTCTGGCTGCCTTTTTAGAACTTAATCCTGAATTTCATATGGGAATGCAAAAACTGAAACAATCTTGAAAAAGGAGAAAAAAGTCAGAGAGCCTACACTTTACAATTTTAAAACTTATAACAAAATTACAATAAAGTGGGGTGCTGGCATATGGATACTATTGTAGATCAATGTAATAAATGGAATTAAGTCCCTAGGAATAAGCTCTCATTTATGGCTTATTTTGCTTTCTATCCATAATGAAAACAGTACATCTATCTTCTTCAAAATTTCTTGCCACTGTATATTTTAAATGTTGCTGTTCATCAGAGGGGAATATTTTTCCATCTGTAATTATTGAATGGACTCAGGAGACTACTTTCAAGTAGAGGGGACCTTCTCAAACCTCAAAGTACATTTGAATAATCAGGGTACCTTAGTAAAATGCACATTCCAAATCATTAATTTTGAATTAGGGTCTGAAATCCTGCATATCTGACAAGCTAAGTAAACTGAGTACAGATTTACTCTTAGTAACCAAAGTCCACAGTATATTAAACTATATTATTAGTAAAATGGGAAATGTTACGGCAAACAAAATGATTTATGTGTTGCTGCTGCTGCTAAGTCGCTTCAGTCATGTCCGATTCTGTGCGACCCCATAGATGGCAGCCCACCAGGCTCCCCAGTCCCTGGGGAGTCTCTAGGCAAGAACACTGGAATGGGTTGCCATTTCCTTCTCCAATGCATGAAAGTGATAAGTGAAAGTGAAGTCGCTCAGTCATGTCCAACTTTTCTCGACCCCATCGACTGCAGCCTATTAGGCTCCTCCGTCAATGGGAGTTTCCAGGCAAGAGTACTGGAATGGGTCGCCAGTGTCTTCTCCGATTTATGTGGTAAGTTACCCTAATTATTCAAAATTTGCGTTGCAGTCAGATTCTTTAGTAGGTGAGCCAACAGGGAAGCCCAAGAGTACTGGAGTCGGTAGCCTATACCTTCTCTAGCAGATCTTCCTGACCCAGTAATTGAACCGGGGTCTCCTGAATTGCAGGTGGATTCTTTACCAGTTGAGCTGCCAGGGAATTCCTGTAAAATTGGAAATGTTATGGTTAAAAAAAAAAAAAAATCTATGTGGTCAAGAAGCCTGGAAACATTCAAATACACAAAATTTTCAAAAAAATAGTCTCATATCAGTAGAATATTCATATTATCAGGATTAATCCATAATAGATATGGAAGAGGAAATATCCCAAATCAAGAAATATCAATAATATTAATAACCTATAATATGTCCTTAGAGCTTATAATTAAGAAAATATGTTAAAAAAGAAAAAATATCACACAGAACAAGATGAGTAAACAAAAGTTGATTTTATTCTGATCCTATTGCCAGCAGCTGGGGAGACAGCACAGATCAAGCCTGCACACCCAGCTCCATAGAAAGAAAAGGCAACAAGATTTTAAATACTGGAGTGAGCTAGTGGAAAATTACTGAGGGGTACTGAGTGGGAGCTTGATCAATTGGATATGTCTACCACATTAAGTGGTTCCCAAGTTTGCAAATGTTTTCCTCTGTAGGCCATTTGTGTTTGATAATTAGCTTTTCCCAAAGAAAAGAAAAAATTTCTCCTGTCTTCATCGCTAAAAGTAGTTTTGCAACTTGAAGCAAGGCTCTAGGTTAGACTGAATTAAGTCTCCTACACTCCTGTAGAGATCGACACATAGGGACTGCTTCTTCCTTGATTACTTTAAAAGGGATGGCTCTCAGGTCTTTGAGAAAAAACAAGGGTTATTGCTATTGTTCAGTTGCTAAGTTGTGCCCAACTCTTTGTGACTCCACAGACTGTGACACCTCAGGCTTTTCTGTCCTCCTCAGGCTTCATTGAAGGCTCAGTGGTAAAGAATCCACCTGCCAATGCACCAGATGATGGTTCAGTCCCTGGGTTGGGAAGATCCCCTGCAGAAGGAAATGGTAATTCACCCTGGTATTCTTACCTGGAAAATTCCATGGACAGAGGAGGCTGATGGTAGGCAGTCTATGAGGTTGCAAAAGGAGAAAGACAGTCCCGAGTTACAAAACTGGAAAGAGCCTTTTAAAAAGATATTTATCTCAAAGGGACAAAGAAATAAATTAAAATTACACATTTTAATGCTCTAAGAAAAGAAATAAATCAGATGATTCAGGAGAAAGTCATGAAGTACCCATCAAGTAAATACCTAAATATATATTAGAAGTCATTGAAAGTGTCTACTTGAAATAGAAAGTTTTGTTTTGATAAAAGTTGTTTAAAATTTCAGTTTACTCTACAAGAAGCAAACATATCCATCATTCTGGGCTTCTTGAAATTTTGCTAAATGTATGACTGTTCATATTATGCAATATTCAGTTCACTTCAGTTGCTCAGTTGTGTCCGACTCTTTGCGACCCCATGAATCGCAGCATGCCAGGCCTCCCTGTCCATCACCAACTCCTGGAGTTCACTCAAACTCACGTCCATCGAGTCGGTGATGCCATCCAGCCATCTCATCCTCTGTCATCCCCTTCTCCTCCTGCCCCCAAATCCCTCCCAGCATCAGAGTCTTTTCCAATGAGTCAACTCTTCACATGAGGTGGCCAAAGTACTGGAGTTTCAGCTTTAGCATCATTCCTTCCAAAGAACACCCAGGACTGATCTCCTATAGCATGGACTGGTTGGATCTCCAGTCCAAAGTTATGTGCTATATTTTGTTATTTTGACAAGGAGATTCTTATACATACAGAAAGCTAGCATCATTGACCCAGTGGTTTATTGATTGTATTGTTTCATATTGTATTGTTCAAGGGAAATTTTGTTTGTAGATCCTAAGAACATTACCCATTCATCTGATTAGTGTCATACAGATTGCAGACCTTATATTTAGCAAGAAGAAAACAGCTTTTATGAAGATTAGCTATCCAGTTTGAAATCTTGATAAAGTGTGGAGAGGAATCTCACTGAAGTCACTTAAAAAAAAAAATCCTATGAGTCTAAACCAAAAGCAGAAGCACCAGTCCATACAGAAAGCTGTCTGAGATTGACAGTAGTGAGGTTTCCCAGAAAAAGTAAAGCCTTTGTCTGGCTGCCAGAAACAGGCCTGATTCATGTTCAAGGAAATATTCTTCCTAATCTGAAGAATATTGAGATATATATCTGAGAATATTTCAAATTCAGTGGACCAGTGAATTAAAGCTATCTCTGATGTACACCCTCAAATGTACACAGAGAATGCCATTCCCTGTAACAGCAAAGATCCATATATGTGTTAATATCTAGAGTTCAAATATGTAGCAGAATGCATGTACAAGCCTCTACCTTCTAAAATGTAATTTTTAAATCATCTGATTTTGAAAACAAATAACTAAACATCAGTGTAACCTCTAATTCAATCTATGACATAAAAGTAAGACACATAAAATTTTAACACAGAGATCTCAGAAAATCATCCTCAGATGCCCTAAGAAAATTACAGAATTTTACAGGGAAAAATCATGAGGTCCTAGGATAGACAACCTTCATTTCATGTGTTAAAATCAAGGTCCGGAAAGGATGAACAGTTAGGGAGTGGCTATGAATAAAACTCAAGCATGTGGTAGCTCAGCTGATAAAGACTCCACCTGCAATGCAGGAGACCCCACATTCAATTCCTGGGTCAGGAAGATCTACTGTAGAAAGGATAAGCTACCCACTCCAGTATTCTTGGGCTTCTCGGGTGGCTCAGCTGGTAAAGAATCCGCCTACAATGAGGGAGACCTGTGTTTGATCCCTGGGTTGGAAAGATCCTCTGGAGAAGGGAAAGACCACCCACTCCAGTATTCTGGCCTGGAGAATTCCATGGACTGTGTAGTCCATGGGATCCCAAAACAGTGGACAAGACTGAGTGACTTTCACTTTCATGTTTAAAACAACAACAACAACAACACTGGCATGCTATTTCTTTCTTTCTTTCTTTTTTTCAACTGTCATTACATTATTTGTTTAAAAAGGTTTTATTAGCTTGAAATTCACTCATTATTTTCACAACCTCTTGCAGAGGTTAAGAAAAGCAAATTTGAGATCTATTAACTTGGCTAATCCTCTCATTTATATGTACTCTAATACCTTGTTTAACCTTTCTAGCTATGCCACATGATTATTTAACTGGGAAAAATGCTGGCTACCTTATAGTTTCATTGTGGATATTAAATGTAATAGTGTATATGAAACAATTAGCATGCTTCCTGTGCCAAACAAATATTAGCTACTCTGTAATTATCATTATCATAAGATATTCAAACTGATTTAACCAATATTATTATCATACATTATCTGATTCAGCAGCTCATGTACCTGCTCACATACAATTACTTCTGTACATATTCTAAGTGAAGACTCAGCAAATGCAGTGAAGGGTTGGCAAGTTAATGACATTTCAATGATCCAAAGAACAACAGAAAACAAACAAAACTTTTCAGTTAAGAAAAATGTTTTTCTATTTTCTCTGTTATAAACAGTTCTACACCTAGCTTATGGAATGGCCACACTATTTTCCTTTGCTGATAAATATGACCTTTGTCCCTCTACTGGTGAAGAGCCACAGATTTTCCTTCTTTAATTCTATATTTACTCAACTTTTCTAGAGAGAGTCCACCTACATTTTTTCCTGAACTTCTATAAGTTTTGTCACTAAAAGATTGTTGCGGATACATTTTCTATCACAAAAAGTGCTAGTTTTTCATTTGTAAGCTAAAGAACAGAAAAAAAAATTGTAGAATATTTTCCCTCCTTGATTATTATTCAGTTTTACTTTTATTTGAACTCAGATAAATTCACAATAATATATTAATGACATATTTTAAATTTATATTGAAAATGGCAGTATTTTGTTGTTTAGTCTCAAAGTCATTTCTGACTCTTTTGTGATGCCATGGACTGTAGAATGTTGAGTTCCTCTGTCCATGGCATTTCCCAGGCAAGAATACTGGAGTGGGTTATCATTTCCTTCTACAGGAATCGTCCTGACCCAGGGATCGAACCCACATCTCCTGCACTGGCAGGCGGATTCTTCATTACCGAGCCACCAGGAAGACACAAATGGCAATATTAATTGGTATCATTCAAAGGTAGCTTATTTAAATTTATAAACGGCTATCAGAAATCAAGTTTTGCTTGTCTTGATTTGAGTTGCAACATTTTACTGACTTGACAAGATAAGTGAACTCTACTTATATAAGAGATTGATGTACATGCTTGTTTGAACTTAACTGAAGATTAATGTTCCAAATCAAGCCTTCCTTCTTCTTTAAAGAAAATGTATTAAAAATTAAATATAATTCACTGAAACTTCCATTCACTTTATATGTTTACTTTTTCTCTGATGTTGAAATGAATTATTTTCATTGTTTGAGGTTCAGAGCATCTTCTATGCCACTGGAATATAATCTACTGACTATAATATAAAGATCTCACTGGGGCAGCAGTCCCAATATGGAAGATGAATAGGACAGGGAGACCACTTTCTCCCCCCAAAATTCATCAAAAGATCATTTGAATACTGAGCTACTTCCACAAAACCACTTCTGAACGCTGGTGGAGGACACTGGACACCAAGAAAGGCAACCAATTCTCTTCAAAAGGAGGTAGGACAAAATATAAAAGACAAAAAGAAAGACAAAAATTTAGGGATGAAGACCTGTCCTGGGGAGGGAGACATGATGTAGGAGAAGTTTCCAAACAGTAGGAAATGGTCTCACAGACAGGTCTGTGGGGATTTTTGGAATCTCAGAGGGCAACATAGTCAGATTCAGTCACTCAGTCGTGTCCAACTCTTTGTGACCACATGGACTGAAGCAGGCCAGGCCTCCCTGTCCAACACAAAATCTGGGGTTTACGCAAACTCATGTCCATTGAGTCGGTGAAACCTTCTAACCATCTCATCCTCTGTCGTCCCCTTCTCTTCCTTCCTTCAATCTTTTCCAACATCCTGGTCTTTTCAAATGAATAATCACTTCACATCAGGTGGCCCAAATACTGGAGTTTTTGCTTCAACATCAGTCCTTCCTATGAACACCCAAGACTGATTTCCTTTGGGTTGGACTGGTTGGATCTCCTTGCACTCCAAGGGACTCTCAAGAGTCTTCTCCAACATCACAGTTCAAAAGCATCAAATCTTCTGTGCTCAGCTTTCTTTATAGTCCAACTCTCATATCCATACATGACTAATGGAAAAACCATAGCCTTGACTAGATGGACCTTTGTTGGCAAAGTAATGTCTCTGCTTTATAATACGCTAAGTTGGTCATAACTTTCCTTCCAAGGAGTAAGTATCTTTTAATTTCATAGCAGCAATCACTATCTGCAGTGATTTTGGAACCCCCCAAAATAAAGTCAGACACTGTTTGCACTGTTTGCCCATCTATTTGCCATGAAGTAATGGAACCATATGCCATGATCTTAGTTTTCCGAATGTTGAGTTTAAGCCAACTTTTTCACTCTCCACTTTCACTTTCATCAAGAGCCTCTTTAGTTCTTCTTCAGTTTCTGCCATAGGGTGGTGTTATCTGCATATCTGAGGTTATTGATATTTCTCCTGACAATCTTGATTCCAGCTTATGCTTCCTCCAGCCCAGCGTTTCTCATGATGTACTCTGCATATAAGTTAAATAAGCAGGATGAAAATATACAGCCTTGAACTACTCCTTTTCCTATTAGGAACCAGTCTGTTGTTCCATATCCAGTTCTAACTGTTGCTTCCTGACCTGCATATAGGTTTCTCAAGAGGCAGGTCAGGTGGTCGGGTATTCCCATCTCTTTCAGAATTTTCCACAGTTTTTGTTATCCACACAGTCAAGGCTTTGGCATAGTCAATAAAGCAGAAATAGATGTTTTTCTGGAACTCTGTTGATTTTTCAATGTTCCAGTGAATATTGGCAATTTGATCTCTGGTTCCTCTGCCTTTTCTAAAACCAGCTTGAACATCTGGCTGTTCATGGTTCACGTATTGCTGAAGCCTGGATTGCAGAATTTTGAGCATTACTTTATTAGCATGTGACATGAGTGCAATTGTGCAATATTTTGAGCATTCTTTGGCATTGCCTTCCTTAGGGATTGGAATGAAAACTGACCTTTTCCAGTCCTGTGGCCACTGCTGAGTTTTCAAGTTTGCTAGCATATTGAGTGCAGAATTTTCACAGCATAATCTTTTAGGATTTGAAATAGCTCAACTGGAATTCCATCACCTCCACTAGCTTTGTTCATAGTGATACTTGGCTAAGGTCCACTTGACTTCACATTCCAGGATGTCTGGCTCTAGTTGAATGATCACACCATTGTGATTATCTGGGTCATGATGATGTCTTTTGTACAGTTCTTCTGTGTAGCCTTGCCACCTCTTCTTAATATCATCTGCCTCTGTTAGGTCCATACCATTTCTGTCCTTTATTGAGCCCATTTTTGCATGAAATGTTCCCTTGGTATCTCTAACTTTCTTGAAGAGATCTCTAGTCCTTCCCATTCTGTTGTTTTCCTCTATTTCTTTGCATTGATCGCTGAGGAAGGCTTTCTTATCTCTCCTTGCTATGCTTTGGAACTCTGCATTCAGATGCTTATATCTTTCCTTTTCTCCTTTGCTTTTCACTTCCCTTATTTTCACAGCTATTTGTAATGCCTCCTCAGACAGCCATTTTGCTTTTTTGAATTTCTTTTTCTTAGGGACGGTCTTGATCCCTGTCTCCTGTACAATGTCACAAACCTCTGTCCATGGTTCCTCAGGTACTCTTTCAGATCTAGTTCCTTAAATCTATTTCTCACTTCCACTGTATAATCATAAGGGATTTCATAACTGTGAGAAAAAAAAAAAAACAACCCACAGAATATGCACCTAACATAACTGCCAGCAGAGAAGTATCCCAGAACCTCATGTCCATCACCATCTTGTGGGGTTGGACAGGGAATAATGGGTTGCATAATTGGTGCTAAAGGTAAGGACCATCATATGGTGCCTTGGCCAGGAATTGAATCTGGGTGTCCCGCGTGGGAGATGAGAATTCTATTACTGAACCACCAATGTGGTGACCATGTATATTGTCACCCTGCTTATTTAGCTTATATGCAGAGTACTTCATGAGAAACACTAGGCTGGATGAAGCATAAGCTGGAATCAAGATTGCTGGGAAAAATATCAATAACCTCAGATATGCTGATGACACCACCCTTATGGCAGAAAGCGAAGAAGAACTAAAGAGCCTCTTGATGAATGTGAAAGAGGAGAGTGAAAAAGTTTACTTAAAGCTCAACATTCAGAAAACCAAGATCATGACATCCGGTCCCATCACTTCATGGCAAATAGATGGGGAAACAGTGCAAACATTGGCAGATTTTATTTTTTGGGGCTCCAAAATCACTGCAGATGCTGACTGCAGCCATGAAATTAAAAGATGCTTACTCCTTGGAAGGAAAGTTATGACCAACCTAGACAGCATATTATAAAGCAGAGACATTACTTTGCCAACAAAGGTCTGTCTAGTTAAGGCTATGGTCTTTCCAGTAGTCATGTATGGATGTAAGAGTTGGACTTTAAAGAAAGCTGAGCACCAAAGAATTGATGGTTTTGAACTATGATGTTAGAGAAGACTCTTGAGAGTCCCTTGGACTGCAAGGAGATCCAACCAGTTTCTCCCAAAGGAGATCAATCCTGAATGTTCATTTTAAGGACTGATGTTGAAGCTGAAACTCCAGTACTTTGGCTACCTGATGCGAAGAGCTGACTCATTTGAAAATACCCTGATGCTGGGAATGCTTGATGGTGGGAGGAGAAGGCGACGACAGAGGAGATGTTTAGATGGCATCATCAACTCAATGAACATGAGTTTGGATAAACTCTGGGAGTTTTTATCACCAACTCCTGGAGTTTAGGACAGGGATGCATGCCTAGCATGCTTCAGTCCATGGGGTTGCAAAGAGTCAGACAGGACTGAGAGGCTGAACTGAACTGAAGGTAAGGACCAGGGGGCCTGAATGTCCTGAGGACCATCTGAGGGAGCTAATGTGAGATAGCAACACAAACTGTGGGATTGCCACAGAGAAAACAAAAGAGAACTTTCTCATGAAAGTCTCTAACACGCAGCCTGGCCTACTCACAGAACAAAGGATTAAATGAATACCAAAGAAGAGCTAGCCGGCTGCATACAGGCCCCTTCTACCCTCCATCAGAGGCAGAGAGGCAGGCCAGTGACATCCAGAGCCAGAAAGCAAGGAGCTCCTGCAATCTTAGCCTTGGAGACCAGCATCCTCCACCAAACTGTGAGCAGGCTGCCAGTTGCCAACCATGTCTTGTTGGGATTTTGGATGGTTGACATCTGCCAGGAGGGTCACAGCTTGAGATCAGCTCCCCAGAGGAGACACTCGGCATACCTGAGACGGTGCTCTCATGGCGCACCCGGGAATCTGAACGGCTGGGCATGGGGAGGTGATTAAGACACACGGTCCACCAGGGACAATATGTTAGCCAAACACCTGCTTGCTTGAGCCGCTCAGACCTGTGAAGTGCACAAAACTCATGCCCAACTCAGTCTAGGCACTTTGGAGTACACAAGAAACTGAGTGGCTTAGACCTGGGAAGTGCACCAAATGCAGGGCCCACTTTGGACAATGTCCCTGCAGAGCACCCTGAAGCCTGAGCAGTGTAGACCCAGGAATCACACGCCACCTTGAGCTGGGGCAAACCCAGTGTGGTTCATACACTGTGAGCGCTCTCTACACACTCCAGTGATATTTGTTTGCAATATCCCTCCCTCTCCACAACGCAACTGAACAAGTGAGCCTAAATAAATGACCACCTTCACCCGCTTGCATCAGGGAGGAAATTGGAGACTGAAGAGACTTGCAAAAAGAGGAAGCCAAATAAAAAACAAAGAAGAGAGAACCACTCTGGAAGTGACAGGTGCAACAGATTAAAACCCTGTAGTTAACATTGACTAAGCATTGGAGGGGACCTATAGACCTTGAGAAAAAGTACAAGATGAAACAAAGAAACTATCTAAAACTGAACTGACCCCACACTGTCCACAACAGCTTCAGAGAAATTCCTAGATATATTTTTTATTATTATCATTTTTAAAAGATCTTTATTAATCCTTTAATTTTCATTTTTATAACATACTATTACCTTGCAAAAAAAATCCAAGTTTTAAAGAAAATTTCATATATATATATATAAATTTTTGTGACTGATTTTGTTTGGTATTTTTAATTTTTTTTTTTTTTGATAGTCTAACCTCTACTCTAGATTTTTAATCTTTGCTTTTTGGTATTTGTTATCAATTTTGTACCTTTAAGAATCTAATCTTCAGTTTCCATTTTCACTTAAGGATGTGATAACTGGCTTGATTTTTCTTTCCCCTTTTGACTCTCCCTTTTCTCCCCCAGGTCACCTCTATCTCCTCCCTCCCCCTTCTCTTCTCTATGTAACTCTATGAATCTCTTTGGGTGTTCCAGACTGTGGAGAGCACTTAGGGAGTTGATTACTGGATAGAGTGCTCTCTCCATTTTTGACTCCTCTTCTCCTCCTAGTCACCTCTATCTCTTCCCTCTCTCTATCTCTATCTCTCTCCCACCCTCTTTTCTTCTCCATGTAACTCTGTGAACTTCTCTGTGTGTCCCTTGCTATGGAGAATTGTTTCACCATTAATCTAGGTGCTGTATCATCTGTGCTGTCTGGATGGAGAAGTTTAGTGGCTACTGTAAGAATCATATTGAAAGTCAGAGGCAGGAGGCTTAACTTCAAAACTTGAGAACTTCAAAGAACCCCCAATTCCAGGGAACATTAATAGACAAATTTCACCCAAAAACCTCCATAACTACACTGAAACCAGGCCCCACCCAAGAGCCAATAATTTCCAGAGCAAGACATGACATGCTAATTCTCCAGCAAATCAGGAACACAGACCTGAGCATTAAAAGATAAGCTACCCAAAGTCATGCCAAACCCAAAGACACCACAAAACTCACTACCGGACACTTCATTGCACTCCTGAGAGAAGGGATCCAGCTCCACCCACCAGAACACAGACACAAATTTGCACAGGAAACTTTGACAAGTCACTGGTCCAACCCCACCCACAATAAAGAGGAATCATGAACTTCCAGTCTACAGAAAGGGAACCCCAAACACAGAAATCCAAACAAAATGAAAAGGCAGAGAAATATACAGCAGGTGAAGGAACATGATAAATGCCCAACAAACCAAACAAAAGAGGAGGTGATAGGGAGTCTACTTGAAAAAGAATTCAGGATAATGATAGTACAGATCATCTAAAATCTTGAAAACAAAATGGAGCTATAGATAAATAGATTAGAGACAAGAATTGAGAAGATGCAAGAAATGTTTAACAAGGACCTGAAAAAAAATAAAGAAGAGTCAATCAATAATGAATAATGCAGTAACTGAGATAAAAAGGACTCTGGAGGAATCAACAGTAGAATAACTGAGGCAGAAGACAGGATAAGTGAGGAGGAAGATAGAATGGTGGAAATAAATGAAGCAGGGGGGGGGGGGAAGAATTAGAAAAAGTGAGGACAAACTCAGAAACCTCTGGGACAATGTTAAACGCCCCAATATTTGAATCATAGGAGTCCCAGAAGAAGAAGACAAAATGAAAGGGCATGAGAAAATACTTGAGATAATAGTTGAAAACTTCCCTAAAATGGGGAAGGAAATAGCCACCCAAGTCCAAGAAACCCAGAGAGTCCCAAACTGATAAACTCAAGGCCAAACACCCCAATAAACATATTAATCAAACTAATGAAGATCAAACACAAAGAGCAAACATTAAAAGCAGCAAGGCAAAAGCAGCAAATAATACACAAGGGGATTTGCATAAGGATAACAGCTGATCACTTCACAGAAACTCTTCAGGCCAGAAAGGAACAGCAGGTCATACTTAAAATAATGAAAGAGAAAAGCCTACAACCTAGATTACTATATCCAGCAAAGATCTCATTCAAATATGGAGAAATTAAAAGCTTTATAGACAAGCAAAAGCTGAGAGAATTCAGTACCACCAAACCTGCTGTTCAACAAATGCTAAAAGATCTTCTCTAGACAGGAAACACAGAAAAGGTGTATAAACTTGAACCCCAAACAACAAAGTAAATGACACTGAATCATACTTATCAATAATTACCTTAAATGTAAATGGGTTGAATGCCCCAAACAGAAGACAAAGGCTAACTGAATGGATAAAACAAGACCCTTATATATGCCATCTACAAGAGACCCACCTCAAGCCCAGGAACACATACAGACTCAAAGTGTAGTGCTAGAAAAAGATATTTCATGCAAATTGAAATTAAAAAAAAAAAAAAGCAGGAGTAGCAATACTCATATCAGATAAAATAGACTTTGAAATACAGACCATGAAAAGAGACAAGGAGACTACCTAATGATCAAAGGATCAATCCAAGAAGAAGATTAAGCAATTATAAACATATGTACAACCAAGATAGCAGCACCTCAATATGTAAGGCACTTTAATATCTCACTCACACCTATTGATAGATCAACCAAACAGAAAATTACCAAGGAAACAAAAACTTTAAATGATACAATGGGCCATTTAGACCCAATTGATATCTGTAGAGAATTTCACCCCCCAGAATGGATTTCACCATTTTCTCAAGTGCACACAGAATGTTCTCCAGGATAGATCACATCCTGGGCCATAAATCTTGCCTTGGTAAATTCAAAAAATTGGAATCATTTCAAGCATCTTTTCTGATAACAATGCAGTAATATTAGATGTCAATTACAGGGGAAAAATGTTAAAAATACAAACATGTGGATGCTAAATGACACATTTATGAGTAACCAACAAGTCATGGAAAAAATAAAAAAGGAAATAAAAGTACACATAGAAACACATGAAAATGAAAATATGAAGACCCAAAACCTATACCAGTGAACCAGTGAATTTTCTCAGTCGTGTCTGATTCTTTGGAATCCCATGGACTGTAGCTTACCAGGCTCCTCCATCCATGAAAATTTCCAGTCAAGAGTACTGGAGTGGGTGGCCATTTTCTTCTCCAAGGGATTCAGTAAAAGTAGTGCTAAGGGGAAGGTTCATAGCAATACAAGCTTACCTCAAGAAACAAGAGAAAAACCAAATAAATAACCTAACATTACACCTAAAGTGAAAAGCAAAGGAGAAAAGGAAATGCATAAGCATCTGAATTCAGAGTTCCAAAGAATAGCAAGGAGAGATAAGAAAGCCTTCCTCAGCAATCAGTGCAAAGAAATAGAGGAAAACAACAGAATGGAAAAGACTAGAGATCTCTTTAAGAAAATTAGAGATACCAAGGGAACTTTTCATGAAAAGATGGGCTGGATAAAGGACAGAAATGGTATGGACCTAACAGAAGCAGTAGATATTAAGAAGAGGTGGAAAGAGTACACAGAAGAACTGTACAAAAAAGATCTTCATGACCAAGATAATCATGATCGTGTGATCATGATCATTCACCTAGAGCCAGACATCCTGGAATGTGAAGTCAAGTGGGCCCTAGAAAGCATCACTAGGAACAAAGCTAGTGGAGGTGATGGCATTCTAGTTGAGCTATTTGAAATCCTGAAAGATGATGCTGTGAAAGTGCTGCACCCAATATGCAAGCAAATTTGGAAAACTCAGCAGTGGCCACAGGACTGGAAAAGTCAGTTTTGATTCCAATCCCAAAAAGGCAATGCCAAAGAGTGCTCAAACTACCACACAATTGCACTCATCTCACACTCTAGTAAAGTAATGCTCAAAATTCTTCAGGCCAGGCTTCAGCAGTGTGTAAACCATGAACTTCCAGATGTTCAAGCTGGTTTTAGGAAAGGCAGAGGAACTAGATATCAAATTGCCAACGTCCACTGGATCATGGAAGAAGCAAGCGAGTTCCAGAAAAACATCTATTTCTGCTTTATTGACTATGCCAACGCCTTTGTGTGGATCACAATAAATTGTGGAAAATTCATAAAGAGATGGGAATACCAGACCACCTGACTTGCCTCTTGAGAAACCTATATGCAGGTCAGGAAGCAACAGTTAGAACTGGACATGGAACAAGAGACTGGTTCCAAATAGGAAAAGGAGTACGTCAAGGCTGTATATTGTCACCCTGCTTATTTTTTTATTTTATTTTATTTTTTTAAATTTTATTTTATTTTTAAACTTTACATAATTGTATTAGTTTTGCCAAATATACCCTGCTTATTTAACTTATATGCAGAGTACATCATGAGAAACACTGGGCTGGAAGAAGCACAAGCTGGAATCAAGATTGCTGGGAGAAATATCAATAACCTTAGATATGCAGATGACACCACCCTAATGGCAGAAAGTGAAGAGGAACTAAAAAGCCTCTTGATGAAAGTGAAAGAGGAGAGTGAAAATGTTGGCTTAAAGCTCAACATTCAGAAAGCTAAGATCATGGCATCTGGTCCCATCACTTCATGTGAAATAGATGGGGAAACAGTGGAAACAGTGTCAAACTTTATTTATTTATTTTTTTTAGCTCCAAAATCACTGCAGATGGTGATTGCAGCCATGAAATTAAAAGACGCTTACTCCTTGGAAGGAAAGTTATGACCAACCTACATAGCATATTCAAAAGCAGAGACATTACTTTGCCAACAAAGGTCCGTCTAGTCAAGGTTGTTTTTTCCAATGGTCATGTATGGATGTGAGAGCTGGACTGTGAAGAAAGCTGAGCGCTGAAGTATTGATGCTTTTGAACTGTGGTGTTGGAGTAAACTCTTGAGAGTCCCTTGGACTGCAAGGAGATCCAACCAGTTTATTTTAAAGGATATCAGTCCTGGGTGTTCTTTGGAAGGAATGATGCTAAAGCAGAAACTCCAGTTCTTTGGCCACTTCATGCGAAGTGTTGACTCATTGGAAAAGACTCTGATGCTGGGACGGATTAGGGGCAGGAGGAGAAGGGGGCGACAGGGGATGAGATGGCTGGATGGCATCACTGACTCGATGGACGTGAGTCTGAGTGAACTCTGGGAGCTGGTGATGGACAGGGAGGCCTGGCATACTGCAATTCATGGGGTTGCAAAGAGTCGGACATGACTGAGTGACTAAGCTGAACTGAACACCTAAAGCAACTAGAAAAAGAAGAAATGAAGAACCCATGTTTAGTAGAAGGAAATAAATCATTAAAATTAGGGCAACAATAAATGGAAAAAAAAAAAAAGGACACTACAGCAAAAGTCAACAAAACCAAAATCTAGTTCTTTGAGAATATAAATAAAATAGACAAACCATTAGCCAGACTCATCAGGAAAAAAAGAGAGAAGAATCAAACAACAGAATTAGTAATGAAAATGGAGAAATCACAGTAGACAACACAGAAATACAAATAATCATAAGAGACTACTGTCAGCAACTACATACCAATAAAATGGACAACTTTAAAGGAATGGACGAATTCTGAGAAAAATATAACTTTCCAAAACTGAATCAGAAAGAAATAGAAAAACTTAAAGGACCCATCACAAGCATGGAAATTGAAATTGTATTTAAAAGTCTTCCAACAAACAAAAGACCAGGACCAGATGGCTTCACATGTGAATTGCTAACACCTATCCTACTCAAACTCTTCCAGAAAATTGCAGAGGAAGGTAAACTGCCAAATGCATTCTATGAGGCCACCATCACACTAATGCCAAAACCAGACAAAGATGCCATACACAAAGAAAACTACAGGCCAATATCACTGATGAACATAGATGCAAAAATCCTCAACATATTCTAGCAAACAGAATTCAACATTTTAAAAAGATCCTACATCATGACCAAGTGGGCTTTATCCCAGGGATGCAAGAATTCTTCAATATTTGCAAATCAATCAATGTGATACATCACATTGACAAGTTAAAAAATAAAAGCCATATGATTATCTCAAAAATGCAGAGAAAGCCTTTGACAAAATTCAACATCCATTTATGATAAAATCTCTCCAGAAAGCCAGTATAGAAGGAACATACCTCAACATAATAAAAGCCATATATGGCAAACCCACAGCAAACATTATTCTCAATGGTGAGAAATTGAAAGCATTTCCCCTAAAGTCAGAAACAAGACAAGTGTGCCTGTTCTCACCACTCTTATTCAGCATAGTTTTGGAAGTTTTAGGCACAGCAATCAGAGAAGACAAAGGAATAAAAGGAATCCAGACTGGAAAAGAATAAGTAAAACTGTCACTGATTGCATATGATATTATCCTTGACATAGAAAACCCTAAAGAGACTACCAGAAATTACTAGAGCTAATCAATGAACACAGTAAAGTTGCAGGATATAGAATTAATACACAGAAAGCCCTTGCATTCCTATACCCAATAATGAGAAAACAGAAAGAGAAATTAAGGAAACACACCCATTCAGCACTGTGACAGAAAGAATAAAATACCTAGGAATAAATCTACCTAAATAAACAAAAGACCTATATATATATATATATATATATATATATATATACATATATATATATATAAAACTATAAAACACTGATGAAAGAAATCAAAGAGAATGCAAATAGATGGAGAAATATACCATGTTCACGGATTGGAACAATATAGTGAACATGGAACAATGTTGATCAATGATCAACATTGGATCAATATAATGAAAATAAGTACACTACCCAAAGCAATATACAGATTCAACAAAATCCTTATCAAGCTACCAACAGTATTTTTCACAGAACTAGAACAAATACTGTAACAATTTGTATGAAAATACGAAAAACTTTCAATAGCCAAAGCAATTTGAGAAAGAAGAATGGAACTGGAGGAATCAACCTGCCTGATTTCAGACTATACTACAAAGCTGCAGTCATCAAGACAGTATGGTACTGACACAAAAACAGAAATATCAATCAATGGAACACAATAGAAAGCCCAAAGATAAATCCAAACACGTATGTACACCTATGTGAACCTTACCTTTGACAAAGGAGGCAAAAATATAAAATAGAGAAAACATAATCTCTTTAACAAGTGGTGCTGGGAAAACTGGTCAACCACCTGTAAAATAATGAAATTAGAACACTTTCTAACACCATACACAAAAATAAACTCAAAATGGATTAAAGATCTAAATTTAAGACCTGAAATCATAAAACTCCTAGAGGAAAACATAGGCAAAACACTGTCTGAAATAAATCACAGCAAGATCCACTATGACCTACCTTCCAGAGGAATGGAAATAAAGCAAAAATAAACAAATAGGACCTAATTAAGCTTAAAAGCTTTTGCACTCTCTGAAATAAATCACAGCAAGATCCACTATGACCTACCTTCCAGAGTAATGGAAATAAAAGCAAAAATAAACAAATGGGACCTAATTAAACTTAAAAGCTTTTGAAGGAAACTATAAGAAAAGTGAAGATACAGCCTTCAAAATGGGTGAAAATAATAGCAAATGAAGCAACTGACAAAGAAATAATCTCAAAAATATAAAGCAGTTCATGCAGCTCAATACCAGAAAGATAAATGACTCAATCAAAAAATGGGCCAAATAACTAAACAGACATTTCTCCAAAGAAGACATACAGATGGCTAACAAACACATGGAAAGCTGCTCAACATCATTCATTATCAGAGAAATGCAAATCAAAACCACAATGAGGTACCATCTCATGCCAGTCAGAATGGCTGCTATCAAAAAGTCTACAAAATTTAAATATTGGAGAGGGTGTGGAGAAAAGGGAACCCTCTTACACTGTTGGTGGGAATGCAAACTAGTACAGCCACTATGGAGAACAGTGTGGAAATTCCTTAAAAACTGGAAATAGAACTGCTATACAATCCAGCAATCCCACTCCTGGGCATACACACCAAGAAAACCAGAATTGAAAGAGACATGTGTACCCCAATGTTCATTACAGCACTGTTTACAATAGCTAGGACATGGAAGCAACCTAGATGTCCATTGGCAGATATATGAATAAGAAAGCTGTGGTACATATACACAATGGAATATTACTCAACTATTAGAAGAATGAATTTGAATCAGTTCTAATGAGGTGGTTGAAACTGGTGCCTATGATACAAAGTGAAGTAAGTCAGAAAGAAAAACACCAGTACAGTATATAAATGCATATATGGAATTTAGAAAGATGGTCACAATGACCCTATATGTGAAACAGCAAAAGAGACATAAAGAACAGACTTTTGGACTCTTGGGAGGAGGCAAGGGTGGGATTATTTGAGAGAATATTATTGAAACCAGTATATTACTTTATGCAAAATCAATGGCCAGTCCAAGTTCGATGCATGAAACAGGGCACTCAAAGCCTGTACACTGGGACAACCTAGAGGGATGGGATGGGGAGGGAGGTAGGAGGGGGGTTCAGGTTGGGGAACACATGTACACCCATGGTGGATTCATATCAATGTATGGCAAAACCAATACAATATTGTAAAGTAATTAGCCTACAAGCAAAATAAATAAATTTATATTAAAAATAAAATTAATTAATTAATTAAAAAATATCTCATTGGTATATCTCTGTAATTATTCAAGAGGTAAAGACATAAGTAATAAGCTTTGATGAATAGGCAGTTGTTTCTTTTAATACTAGCTGAAGAATCCCTGGGCAAAAGCTTACTTGACCTTCTTGAAAGCAGCTTGCTTCCAACACTCATACCTGATGCTCATACACGATCACTTGGCTGCCAATATTCGTAACCATCTGTTATGGTGGCAACATGCCTGCTCACGAAATAATGTGGTATTTTAGATAGTAGGTGCCAATTAAGTAGATTGGCAATCCTAAATTCTGAGAGCATTTTTTCCTTTCAGAAAGTGATGCTACATTAGCAACCACATGGATTCTTATCATTAAACCATCTGTTTACACTTTTGGGGCCAAACATCTTCATGGAAGGAAAATAGAGAGTACTTGAGAAAAATTGGTGAGAATCTGTTGTGAAATAGATATTGTTATACATGAATCTATTTTAAAATTGACTTTATATACATGAGCGACTTCACTTTCACTTTTCACTTTCATGCATTGGAGAAGGAAATGGCAACCCACTCTAGTGTTCTGGTGGGCTGCTGTCTATGCGGTCGCACAGAGTCAGACACGACTGAAGCGACTTAGCAGCAGCAGCAGCATAGGAGTGTAAAACTACCAAACTTATGAAAAGCCATAAGACCTATAAGTAATTACTTTCATAAGTAACTAAAAGAAATATCGTTGATATATTGTTTTTTCATCAGTGCGAGTTTTAAGTGTGCATAAAAATCTGTGATACATCCAGGACCTGAACTGGAGGAAGTTCCTCTGTTGAATAAACTTTTGTAGATCTCAGCAATAATGATTGGAATCTGGGTGGTGCAGCCCTATCAACAGGTTGACCCCAGTTGGTCATATCAGAGAACAGGGTATGCTGTGGACATTCGTATGAATAATCCAGGCATTTAATAAACAGCTACAATTTGTTTCAAGTCCACAGGTCCAAAGAACAGTTTCTTTAAATCTGCCAGTCTGTAGCTTTCCAAAAGATGGGATGAGAGTGAAAGTCCCTCAGTCATGTCTGACTCTTTGCAGCCTTGTGGATGGTAGCCTGCTAGGCTCCTCAGGCAAGAATACTGGAGTGGGTAGCCATTCTCTTCTTCTGGAGATCTTCCTGACCCAGGGATAGAACCCGGGTCTCCTGCATCACAGGCAGATTCTTTACTGTCTGAGCCACTAGGGAAGCCTTCAGTTCAGTTCAGTTCAGTCACTCAGTCTTGTCCGACTCTTTGCGACCCCATGAATCGCAGCACACCAGGCCTCCCTGTCCATCACCAACTCCTGGAGTTCACTCAAACTCACGTCCATTGAGTCGGTGATGCCATCTAGCCATCTCATCATCTGTGTCCCCTTTTCCTCCTGCTCCCAATCCCTCCCAGCATCTGAGTCTTTTCCAGTGAGTCAACTCTTCACATGAGGTGGTCAAAGTGTTGGAGTTTCAGCTTTAGCATCATTCCTTCCAAAGAACACCTAAGGCTGATCTTTAGAATGGATTGGTTGGATCTCCTTGCAGTCCAAGGGACTCTCAAGAGTCTTCTCCAACACCATAGTTCAAAAGCATCAATTCTTCCGCGCTCAGCTTTCTTCACAGTCCAACTCTCACATCCATACATGACCACTGGAAAAACCATAGCCTTGACTAGACGGACCTTTGTTGGCAAAGTAATGTCTCTGCTTTTGAATATGCTATGTAGGTTGGTCATAACTTTCCTTCCAAGGAGTAAGCATCTTTTAATTTCATGGCTGCAATCACCATCTGCAGTGATTTTGCAGCCCCCAAAATTAAAGTCTGACACTGTTTCCACTGTTTCCCCATCTATTTCCCATGAAGTGATGAGACCAGATGCCATGATTTTCGTTTTCTGTACGTTGAGCTTTAAGCCAAACTCTTCACTCTCTTCTTTCACTTTCATCAAGCCTTTAGCCATCAGTAAAAATAGAGCCAAATTCCTGGAGAGAATTTTTGACTAGTGTATAAGAAAGGCTTTGAGCTCCATCAAATGAATATAATAATTCTACATAACTTACTGTATGTGTAGACAATTCAGTAATAATGGTTGGATGTTTCAGTATCTCACATTCAACAATTGATAGGATAACATGTGTCTGATAAGATATTTGTATTCAGAAATCATAAACAATTGGAAAATGGGCAAAATATCTAAATATGCATTTCTCCAAAGAAAATAAACATGCATGACCAATAAATACACGAAAAATGATAAACATCATTAGACACTAGGAAATGCAATTAAAACCACAATGAGTGCCACATTACATTCTGTAGAATGGCTCTAGTAAAAATAAAATAAAAGCAAAAACAAGTAATGGTAAAACTGTGGAGAAACAGAAACTCTTAGACACTTCTGGTGAGAAAGTTAAATCATTCACTGACTGAAAAACCATTTGTCATTCTTCAAAATATTCAGGATAAAATTATCATGCTGCTATTGCTGCTAACTCGCTTCAGTCGTGTCCAACTCTGTGCGACCCCATAGACGGCAGCCCACCAGGTTCCCCCATCCCTGGGATTCTCCAGGCAAGAACACTGGAGTGGGTTGCCATTTCCTTCTCTAATGCATGAAAGTGGAAAGTGAAAGTGAAGTCGCTCAGTCGTGTCTGATTCTTAGCGACCCTATAGAGGGCAGCCCACCAGGCTCTTCCATCCATGGGATTTTCCAGGCAAGAGTACTGGAGTGGGGTGCCATTGCCTTCTCCAAAAATTATCATATGATTCAGCAAATTCACTACTAGGTATAGTACTGAAGAGAACTGACTGTATACATTCATGCAAAACCTTTCACATGAATGTCACTAAAACATTGTTCATAATATCCAAGTGTTTATCACCTTATGAATGGATAAATAAAATGTGGCATACTCAAATGATAGAATATTATTTTGAAATTAAATAGAGTACCAATATATTCAACAGCTTAGATGAATCTTTAAATCATGTTAAATGAAAGAAACTAGTCATGAAAAAAATACATATTTTATCACTTCATTTATATGAAATGTCTGGAGTGGAAAATCCATTGAGATAAAATGTAGATGAATAGTTGTCTGGGAATTGGATGAAAATGGGCAGTGACTGCTGCTACAGGTTTCTCTGGGGGTGACAAATTTTCTAAAATTGATTGTAGCAATAATTGCACTGCTTTTCAAATATACCATAAACATTCACTTGTGCATCTTCACTGGCAGATTTTATAATATGTGAGTTATATATTAACAGAGCTATTTAAAAACTTCTCCAGATTTTAGATATAAATTCCTCTCCTCCAAGCAGAATATTTCACCCAAAGCTCAAGCTTCAATAAAGTACCCAGATCTCTTCTTGGAAGAAAATAAAAGTTGAACTAAGAAGAGGAGTGAGGTTCCAACTTAAAGTTTGAGAGGAATACACACAAATAAAATATGTGAAGGAGCAAAAGCAAGTTTATTTCAGGATACATAATACTAAATTAATTTCATCTGGATGTAATTTCATTCATTTTATTAACAAAATTGAGTTTACTCCTAATTATAAATAGAATATTATTTAAATGTAAGTATATCTACCAGTGCTCTCTAATACATATAGCAAAAAAAGTGGAGTTATGTCTTGTCTGCTGTACAAATTTAAGTAATTTTCATCATCTACTCTAAGTGTATTTATCAGCTATATTCTTTTTAAATACAAGCTGATGTTTCAAATATTAATCCAAGTAAATTGTTATTCTAAAAACAGGTATTTTAATTGCAAGTAGTCAAGACTACTAAGGAAGTCTGTTCAGTGAAATTGTGGGTATTGCTGGTTATAACTGATGGGGAAAAGACCACCATTACATGGATATCAGGTTGATGGCTGTAATTCTGAAGAGTAAAGTTGTATTTTTAGTCTACTTCAAACTTCATCTTAAAACCAGAATGTTTTGCCCTGATATTGGCCCCAAAATCAATTATATGAAAAAGAAAAAAATGTTGAGTTTTATACGCATGGTGAATTTTTGAAATGATACACAGGAACAATGATTGTGTCTGTGGAGGAGGATTGGGAGTTTTAATTGTAAACTTCTTTTTACATATATGTGTATTTATATATTCAAGTAAAGTGAATTAAACTAAAGTTGAATGTTAATGAACCATGGCATAAAGATCTGTTGAGATAATCATAGCATTATATATATTTAATCTTTGACGTTCATATTTCTCAGGGCATGCTTCCCAAAACAAATTGTGTTCAAAACATCTAGACTGCTTATTAAAACACAAAATCCATGAAAGAACTCCAGACATTGCTGTTTAGACCATCTAAGGACTTGGGACATGAATTTTGAATTTTTATGGTAAGTTCTGTATTCAGTTTTTTTACATGCTGAAACTTAATGGCTACTTCACTGGACTATTTACTTTAAAAACCATTAGTAAGTAAATTAATAAAAAGGCATTTAGTCTTATGATATCATGATATCTCAATGTCTTGTTGAAACCTTTCCCCCTGACTCCAAATTAACATTTGTCATGTGTTCTTTTTCAATTAGTGCAGCATGTATTTTTTAAAAAAATCTTCAAAATAAAGGTGAAAATGCATCTTCTGTATAAGTCTGTGATAATTTTACACTTATTCTGAGTCTACCTTGAAAGTTTGTGTTAATTGTGCTGTTCTGTGTGACTTTGATAACAGAAACCAACTCAAATAATTTTAGAATTTTTGACAATGCTAAGGCTTAAATTTCAAGTATATTTTTAAATGCAGCATATTTGCAAAACTCACTTTTACAGATATTATTGTATTTAAATATTTATGTGTTTATTATATAAAATTTATATAGAACACATCTTGTTCTAAGAATGAGGACTGTTGCTCACATATAATGTATTGAAAAAACTTTTATTTCTCAAGTAACATTGAAAAAAATTAAACATTAAACAACTAGAGAATCTGTTGGTTCATGTGCTCTTGCCACCAGGCTCCGCTGTCCATGGAATTTTCCAGGGAAGAGTACTGAAATGGGTTGCCATTTCCTACTGTAGGGTATCTTCCCGACACAAGGATCATGTCCTGTTCCTCCTATAAAGTGGATTCTTTACCACTGCAACACCTAGGAAGCTCAAGATTTGTTTAAAGTCTTTAGTCAGTGGTTCAATCATGCCACAGAAAAACTAGTTTCTGACTGCTTTGCTGACAATTGACATTGTCTTCAGACTGACTTCACTTTTTTCACTACCAACAGATCACAGGGTATTGCTTTTATGTTTATACTATACAAGCAAGAAAATGTATCATTTATCACAATACTAACAAAAACTCTGAGAAGCACTCTCATTGGATAAACTACATAATGAGTATACATGTATCCAAAAGGATAGAGTATAGCACCCAGGCTTAGCAAACTACACACTTCAAGCTGGCTTATTTTGCATTCAAACTCACAACCCCTACAAGAAGCTGGGAATCTAGGAGAAGAGAAAAGGATTACAGTGTTGAAACTGCAGTCCATAAGATCCAGTGAATCATTTAATTCTGTAATATAATTATTAAATATAATGTTGTTACAAATTTTTGCAATAGTAAATGTCAGCTTTTATTATTAATAACACAACGATTCATGGTTTCAAGGAAATTTCTGTAAAGTAAGGAAACAAAGCCATTATGGTGTTTTGTACCTATTATTTCTGTATGCCCAAAGACCTCATATTAAGACTTGGAAAATCTTACATTTTTACCACTAAAGTAAAATGTACCTTCAGCATAACAAGTATAATAATGAAACATATTGGCCTTAAAATATCTATAATTCCAGGTATTTGTTACTGCCAATGAATAAAGTGCTTTTATTTGTGAAGAATTCACTTCACTTCAGCTCAGTCTCTCATTCTTTTTGACTCTTTGTGAGCTTATGGACTGCAGCATGCCAGGCTTCCCTGTCCATCACCAACCCCTGGAACTTGTTCAAATTCATGTTCAATAGGTCGGTGAGGCCATCCATCCATCTCATCCTCTGTTGTCCCCTTCTCCTCTTTCCTTCAACATTTCCCAGCATCAGAGTCTTTTCCAAAGACTCAGATCTTTGCATCAGGTGGCCAAAGTATTGGAATTTCAGCCTCAGCATCAATTCTTCCAATGAATATTCAGGACTGATTTCTTTTAGGATTGACTGGTTTGATCTCCTTGAGATCAAAAGATTGAAGTCCAAGATTCTTGAGAGTCTTCTCCAACACCACAGTTCAAAAGCATCAATTCTTCAGTGTTCAGCCTTTTTACATCCATACATGACTCTCACATCCATACTTGACTACTGGAAAAAACTGTAGCTTTGACTAGACAGACATTTGTCTGCAAAGTAATGACACTACATTTTAATATGCTGTCAAAGTTGGTCATTGGTTTTCTTCCAAGAAACAAGCATCTTTTAATTTCATGGCTGCAGTGATCTTGGAGCAGCCCAAATTAAAATCTGTCACTGTTTCCATTGTTTCCCCATTTATTTGACATGAAGTGATGGGATTGGATGCCATGATCTTTGTTTTTTGAATGTTGAGATTTAAGGCAGCTTTTTCACTCTCCTCTTTCACTTTCATCAAAAGGCTCTTGGACGACCCAGAGGGATGGTATGGGGAGGGAGGAGGGAGGAGGGTTCAGGATGGGGAGCACATGTATACCTGTGATGGATTCATTTTGATATTTGGCAAAACTAATACAATTATGTAAAGTTTAAAAAAAAAAAAAAGGCTCTTTGCTTCGTCTTTACTTTCTGCCATAAGGGTGGTGTCATCTGCGTATCTGAGGTTATTAATATTTCTCCTAAAAATCTTGATACCAGCTTGTGCTTCCTCCAGCCCAGCATTTCTCATGATGTACTCTGCATGTAAGTTAAATAAGCAGGATAACAATATACAGCCATGACGTACTCCTGTTCCAATTTGGAACCAGTCTGTTGTTCCGTGTTCAGGTGTAACAATTGCTTCTTGACCTTCATATGGATTTCTCAGGAGGCAGGAAAGGTGGTCTGATATTCCCATCTCTTGAAGTGTTTTCTACACTTTGTTGTAACCTATACAGTCAAAGGCTTTGGCTTAATCAATAAAGCAAAAGGGATGTTTTTCTGGTATTCTTTTGCTTTTTAGATAATCCAACGGTTGATCACAGTTTAATATCTGATTCCTCTGCCTTTTCTAAATCCAGCTTGAACATCTTATATTTCACGGATCACATACTGTTGAAGCCTGACTTGGAGAATTTTGAGCATTACTTTACTAGCGTGTGAGATGAGTGCATTTTGCGGTAGTTTGAACATTCTTTGCCATTCTGTCTTTGGGAATGGAATGAAAACTGACCTTTTCCAGTCCTGTGGCCACTGTTGAATTTTCCAAATTTGCTGGCATATTCAGTGTAGCACTTTCACAGCATTATCTTTTAGGATTTGAATTAGCTCAACTGGAATTCCATCACTTCCACTAATTTTGTTCATAGTGATGCTTCCTAAGGCCTACTTGACTTCACATTCCATTACGTATGGCTCTGGGTGAGTGATCACACCATTGTGGTTTTCTGGATCATGAAGACTTTTTTGAATAGTTATTCTGTGTATTCTTGCCACTTCTTCTTAATATCTTCTGCTTCTGTTAGGTCCATACCATTTCTATCCTTTATTGTGCCCATCTTTGTATGAAATGTTTCCTTGTTATCTCTAATATCCTTGAAGAGATCTCTAGCTTTTTCCATTCTACTTTTATCCTCTATTTCTTTGCATTGATCACTGAGGAAGGCTTTCTTATCTCTCTTTGCTATTCTTTGGAACTCTGCATTCAAATAGGAATATCTTTCCTTTTCTCTTTTGCCATTAGCTTCTCTTCTTTTCTCAGCTCTTTGTAAGGCCTCCTCAGACAACCATTTTGTCTTTTTGCATTTCTTTTTCTTTGTGATGGTCTTGATCCCTGCCTCCTGTACAATGTCATAAACCTCAATCCACAGTTATTTCGGTACTCAGTCTATCAAATTTAATCCTTTGAATCTATTTATCACTTCCACTGTGTACCGTAAGGGATTTGATTTAGGTCATACCTGAATGGTCTAGTTGTTTCCCTATTTTCTTCAATTTAAGTCTGAATTTGGCAAAAAGGAGTTCATGATCTGAGCCACAGTCAGCTCCTCGTCTTGTTTTTGCTGACTGTATAGAGTTTCTCCATCTCTGGCTGCAAAGAATATAAACAATCTGATTTTGGTATTGACCATCTGGTGATGTCCATGTGTAGAGTTTTCTCTTGTGTTGTTGGAAGAGGGTATTTGTTATGACCAGTGTGTTCCCTTGACAAAGCTCTGTTTGCCTTTGCCCTGCTTCACTTGTTACCTTAAGGCCACACTTGCTTGTTACTCTGGGTATCTCTTGACTTCCTACTTTTGCATTCCAGTCCCTTATGATTAAAAGGACATCTTTTTTTAAGTGTTAATTCTAAAAGGTCTTGTAGGTCGTCATAGAACCATTCAACTTCTGATTCTTCAGTATTACTGATTGGAGCATAGGCTTGGATTTGTTTGATATTGAATGGCTTGCCTTGGAAATGAACAGAAATCATTCAGTCATTTTTGAGATTGCATCAAAGTAATGCATTTCAGAGACTGTGAGTGTTACTCCATTTCTTTGTAGGGATTCTTTCCCACAGTTGTAGATACAATGGTCATCTGAATTAAATTCGCCCATTCCAGTCCATTTTAGCCCACTGATTCCTAAAAATGTCGATGTTCACTCTTGCCATCTCTTGTTTGACCACTTCTAATTTACCCTGATTCATGGCCCTAACATTCCAGGTTTCTACGCAGTATTGTTCTTACAGCATCAGACTTTACTTCCATTACCACTTATATCCTCAACTGGGTGTTGTTTTCTCTTTGGCTCTGTCTCTTCATTCTTTCTGTATTTATTTCTCTACTCTTCTCCAGTGACTTATCAGACACCTATTGACCTGCAGAGCTCATCTTTCAGTGTCCTTTATTTTTGCCTTTTCATGCTGTTCATGGGGTTCTCAAGGCAAGAATGCTGACGTGGTTTTGACATTCCCTTCTTTAGTGGACCACGTTTTGTCAGAACTTTCCACCATGACCTGTCCGACTTGGGTGGCCCTACACGACACGGCTCATAATTTCATTGAATTAGACAAGGCTGTGGTCCATGTGATAAGTTTGATTAGTTTTCTGTGATTGTGGTTTTCATTTTGTCTGCCTTCTGATGAATAAGGATAAGAAGCTTTTGGAAGCTTTCTGACAGAGGCGGAAACTGGGTCTTGTTCTGATGGGCCAAGCCATGCTCAGTAAGCCTTTAATCCAATTGTTTGATGGGTGGGGCTGTGTTCCCTCTCTGTTCCTTGATCTGAGACCTAACTGTGGTGGAGGTAATGAATATAATGGAGACCTCCTTCAAAATGTTCCTTGCTTGTACTGCTGCAGTCAGTTTCCTCCACTCTGCAGCAGGACACCTCTAACCCTTGCCTCACCCGGATACTCCTGAACACTCAAAGACAAGTCTGGGTCAGTCTCTTGTGAGATCACTGCTCCCTTCTCCTGAGTCCTGGTGCACACAAGTTTGTGTTTGTGCCCTCCAAGAATCTGTTTCCTCAGTCCTATAAGTTCTGTAATCAACTACTCCCTGGGAGTTCTTGGTCCCTTTTCCAGATCCCCAGGTTGAGAAATCTGTTGTGGTTCCTGGCATTTTCCTAACAGTGCCAGAATCTCTTTGGTATAATTGTTCTGCAGTTTGTGGGTCATCTGCTCAACAGCTCTATGGTGGAGTTAATGACGACCTTCTCCATGAGGGCTTATGCCACATGTGAATATTGAACTACATTCAGACTTACATTTTTTTACTCATAAATACTAAATAATTAAATAGAAATATAATGATGATATTAATGACAGGAATACTTTCATGGGAGAATGGTCATCAATTGTTTCAGAACTTTAAATACAGTGAATGGATTGATAAATTATAAGGTATTGATATATTGATCTCTTTCAACTACTATGACCTTTTCATACAGTGTCGAAGTCATCAAGAATGAGAAATGCTTGTCATATTTAGTATCTATGAAATGTTACATTATATGGAATGTATAAAATTACTTTCTGAAAATGTTCAGAGGTTTAATGTGTGTGTGTGTGTGTGTGTGTGTGTGTGTGTGTCTGTTGTACACACATGTGGGCTCAGTTATGTCCAATTCTTTGTGGCCCTGTGGATTGTAGCCTGCCAGGCTTCTCTGTCCATGGAATTTTCCAGGCAAGAATGCTGGAGTGTATTTCCATTTCGTACCACAGTGAATCTTCCTGACCCACGTATTGAACCCTCATCTCTCACATTTCCAGCATTGGCAGGTGGACTCTTTACCTGTAGCACCACATGGGAAGGCCAGTTTAATATGTGGATGAGGGTATGTCAATATAAACCTGGAGAAGAACTAGGTCTGATTAACAGGTTGAAAGAAAAAGTAGAAAGTGATCCTGATAGTATAACTTGTAATAGTATGGTGCTTGGACCAGCAGCATGTGAATCAACTTGGGGACTTTTTAGAAACACAAATTCTTAAGACCAGTTAGGAAAAGGAGGGGCTTCCAAGGTGGCTCAATGGTAAAGAATCTGCCTACTAATGCAGGAGACTAGAGTTTGATCCCTGGCTTGGGAAGATAAACCTAGAGGAGGAAATGGCAACCTGCTCCAGCACTCTTTCCTAGGAAATTCCATGGATCGACCCTCCCTGGGGTCACAGAGAGTCCTACAGCCACACGCAGAACACAGCAGTCACACACTCCAAGAATACTTAAAGCACAGACAGTTCACATAACTGCTTAAGGCCACAAAGCTAGGAAAGCAGACACCCAGGAAGACAGAAAGAGTCTTTTCTTTTAAATACTATTCTGTAACCATTGATGTTTGTCTCTATGAACATGTAAGTTTAGAAGAGGATTAAACCTTAATTTAACACAGCAAGATAAATGAAAATGATCCACATACAGCATAAGATTTAATTGAATAATTTACTTGATAAACATATGCTTCTAAATTGAAAATCAATGGTGTATCACTTGAATATATATTTATTTTATATTTGTATCAGTAACAGGTATATAATCATACTACTAATAATAATAACAAGGATAAAAAATATTAGAAACAAGACCAACAAATACATAGTGGATGGTTACTAAGCATTAAACAGTGTTAAAATGGTTTTGTGTAATCACATTCTTCCTTATTATATTCCTATGAATCAACGACATTGAGACATGCCAAATTTAAGCACCTGTTGACACTAACACAGCTACTTAGTGACAGAGTCAATATTCCAATTCTTCTTTGTCTCCAGAGTTCCATTCTTGTGTTAAGACTGTGCTTAACTGGCTGGTAGAGAGAATAACCTCTACCTCAATTAGTGAATTGGCTAAATCTGTAAATCTATAATTTCAAGTAATTTTGCTGTTGTCGTTAGTCACTAAGTCATGTCTGACTGTTTTGTGACCCCATGAACTGTAGCTCCACCAGATTCCCCTGTCCATGGGACTTCCCAGGCAAGAATACTGGAGTGGGTTGCCATATCCTTCTCCAGTGGATCTTCCTGGGCCAGGGATCAAATCCCCATCTCTTGCATTGCAGGTGGATTCTTTACCACTGAGACATGCAGGAAGACCCATGTGATTTTAGAGTCCTTAAAAAATGCAATTCTTATATTTTTAAAAGTGTACTTCAAAGTAGCTGCAGTTTTCTGCACAGAATTAGTATTAAGCCCATCTTCAAAAAATCTCCTAAACAAGTTTTAAGTATAATCTAGACGAGAGCGTGTTACTACAAACTATTGGCAAGCTCATACTGAAATGACCTTCGATATAAAGGAGAGGGTTTTGAAATATGATATCAATTTTATTACAGTTTTTAGCATTTACTCAAAGTGATATACAGAAGAAGGAAGTAAAAAGAAATAAGCCAATCCATCACTTCATTACAGAAGGGACCGATGATCTTAATGTCCCTTTATACTGTAATATTATGCCAGAGTTCGGTGAGAGGATGGTTCTGAAAATAAAATTTAAGAAGTATTCAGCCACAAATATGCCAATACTGAAGACAGTTCCTGAATTCTGAAGGAATGAACTGTAATACTATTCTTTCTTTACTAAATAATGTCTATTTAAGGTTTTATGTTTTCTAATATCTGACTATACAATCATTGAACTGTGTTCATGCTGTGAACTGAAAAACATTAATGATGCTATTAAGTAAATTCACTAGCCAAGTGACTTTCTTTACTAATTTTTAAAGGTACTGAAACAATAGTTTTATTTCAGCTTTCTCAACATGTTTTGAGGACAAAAAGGACTACATTTAAAATAACAAGAAGCAAAATTCTCATCATTAGTTCTCTGAGTCTACATAACTGAGCAACTGAACTGACTGACTTCTCTGGAATATGTTTCTATGTCATTTACTAAATGAATTATGCAAAAAAGCAAAATGGATGTCTGGGGAGGCCTTACAAATAGCTGTGAAGAGAAGTGAAAGCAAAGGATAAAAGGAAAGATATAAGCATCTGAATGCAGAGTTCCAAAGAATAGCAAGAAGAGATAAGAAAGCCTTCTTCAGTGATCAATGCAGAGAAATAGAGGAAAACAACAGAATGGGAAAGACTAGAGATCTCTTCAAGAAAATTAGAGATACCAAGGGAACACTTCATGCAAAGATGGGATCGATAAAGGACAGAAATGGTATGGACCTAACAGAAACAGAAGATATTAAGAAGAGGTGGCAAGAATACACAGAAGAACTGTACACAAAAGATCTTCATGACCTAGATAATCATGATGGTGTGATCACTTGACCTAGAGTCAGACATCCTAGAATGTGAAGTCAAGTGGGCCTTAGAAAGCATCACTACGAACAAAGCTAGTGGAGGTGATGGAATTCCAGTTGAGCTATTTCAAATCCTAAAAGATTATGCTGTGAAAGTTCTGCACTCAATATGCCAGGAAATTTGGAAAACTCAGCAGTGACCACAGGACTGGAAAAGGTCAGTTCTCATTCCAATCCCAAAGAAAGACAATGCCAAAGAATGCTAAAACTACTGCACAATTGCATTCATCTCACATGCTAGTAAAGTAGTGCTCAAAATTCTCCAAGCCAGGCTTCAGCAATATGTGAACTGTGAACTTCCTGATGTTCAAGCTGGTTTTAGAAAAGGCAGAGGAACCAGAGATCAAGTTGCCAACACCCACTGGATCATGTAAAAAGCAAGAGAGTTCCAGAAAAAACATCTATTTCTGCTTTATTCACTATGCCAAAGCCTTTGATTGCATGGATCACAATAAACTGTGGAAAATTCTGAAAGAGATGGGAATACCAGACCACCTGATCTGCCTCTTGAGAAATCTGTATGCAGGTCAGGAAGCAACAGTTAGAACTGGACATGGAACAACAGACTGGTTCCAAATAGGAAAAGGAGTTCGTCAAGGCTGTATATTGTCACCCTGCTTATTTAACTTATATGCAGAGTACATAAGCGTTTTCAGAAATGCTGGACTGGAAGAAACGCAAACTGGAATCAAGATGGCCGGGAGAAATATCAGTAACCTCAAATATGCAAATGACACCACTCTTATGGCAGAAAGTGAAGAGGAACTCAAAAGCATCTTGATGAAAGTGAAAGTGGATAGTGAAAAAGTTGGCTTAAAGCTCAACATTCAGAAAATGAAGATCATGGCATCTGGTCCCATCACTTCATGGGAAATAGATGGGGAAACAGTGGAGACAGTGTCAGACTTTATTTTTTTGGGCTCCAAAATCACTGGAGATGTTGACTGCAGCCATGAAATTAAAAGACGCTTACTCCTTGGAAGGAAAGTTATGACCAACCTAGATAGCATATTGAAAAGCAGAGACATTACTTTGCCAACAAAGGTCCATCTAGTCAAGACTATGGTTTTTCCTGTGGTCATATATGGATGTGAGAGTTGGACTGTGAAGAAGGCTGAGTGCTGAAGAATTGATACTTTTGAACTGTAGTGTTGGAGAAGATTCTTGAGAGTCCCTTGGACTGCAAGGAGATCCAACCAGTCTATTCTGAAGGAGATCAGCTCTGGGATTTCATTGGAAGGAATGATGCTAAAGCTGAAACTCCAGTACTTTGGCCACCTCATGCGAAGAGCTGACTCATTGGAAAAGATTCTGATGCTGGGAGGTATTGGGGGCAGGAGGAGAAGGGGACGACAGAGGATAAGATGGCTGGATGGCACCACTGACTCAATGGACATGAGTCTGAGTGAACTCTGGGAGTTGGTGATGGACAGGGAGGCCTGGCGTGCTGCGATTCATGGTATCTCAAAAATCGGACACGACTGAGTGACTGAACTGAACTGAACTCAACTGAACTGAAAATTTTTACATGAGGAACTTCCATGTCTATCCAGTGGTTAAGATGTTACCTTCCAATGCAGGAGGTGTGGGTTGAATCCTAGGTCAGGGAAGTAAGATCCCAAGTGCCTAGCAGCCAAAAACCAAAACATAAAACAGAATCAATGGTATTACAAATTCAATCAGTTCAGTTAAGTTTAGTTCAATCACTCAGTCATGTCTGACTCTTTGCGACCCCATGGACTGCAGCACGCCAGGCCTCCCTGTCTATCACCAACTCCCAAAGTTTACTCAAACTCATGTCCATTGAGTTGGTGATGCCATCCAACCCTCTTATCCTCTGTCATCCCCTACTCTTCCTGCCTTCAATCTTTCCCAACTCAGGGTCTTTTCAAATAAGGCAGTTCTTCAAATTCCATAGACTTTTAAATTGTCTACATTAAAAAATCTTTAAGAAAAGGTCTACATTAGTATTTTTTTATCTTTGGACAATTATTCTCTCTTTTTCACCATAGTAAGCTTGATGAAAGTGAAAGAGGAGAGTGAAAAAGTTGGCTTAAAGCTCAACATTCAGAAAACTAAGATCATGGCATCCGGTCCCATCACTTCATGGCAAATAGGTGGGGAAACAGTGGAAACAGTGTCAGACTTTATTTTTGGGGGCTCCAAAATCACTGCAGATGGTGATTGCAGCCATTAAATTAAAAGACGTTTACTCCTTGGAAGGAAAGTTATGACCATCCTAGATGGCATATTGAAAAGCAGAGACATTACTTTGCCAACAAAGGTCCATCTTGTCAAGGCTATGGTTTTTCCAGTACTCATGTATGGTTTTGAGAGTTGGACTGTGAAAAAAGCTGAGCGCCGAAGAATTGATGCTTTTGAACTGTCGTGTTGGAGAAGACTCTTGAGCGTCCCTTGGACTGTAAGGAGATCCAACCAGTCCATTCTAAAGGAGATCAGCCCTTGGTGTTCTTTGGAAGGAATGATGCTAAAGCTGAAACTCTAGTACTTTGGCCATCTCATGCAATGAGTTAACTCATTGGAAAAGACTGTGATGGTGGCAGTGATTGGGGGCAGGAGGAGAAGGGGATGACAGAGGATGAGATGGCTGGATGGCATCACCAACTCGATGGGCATAAGTTTGAGTGAACTCCGAGAGTTGGTGATGGACAGGGAGGCCTGGAGTGCTGCAATTCATGGAGTTGCAAAGAGTTGGACATGCCTGAGCAACTAAACTGAACTGAACTGAAAGCTAAAAGAAGTAACAACCCACACCAGCAACCTGACAGTTTTGTACCATATTTTCTAAGGTCTCAATTGACCTATACTATTATTTGATGGGTTTTCTTTAGTATAAATCAAATTCTCAGCAGAGGCCTCCCATTCCTAGATCTTATGCTGACTCAGCAATGTCCATGTTCTAGTGTCTACCACAAAGATTAGCTTATGCCACCGACTTCCACATACAGTTTCATTGTTGGGATTGCAAATGGTAAACAATTATGGCCATGTTTATGTTCTTTGCAAACCAAACTTAAATTTAATACAAATTGTGGCTCATGAGATCAGGCTATTGAAAGTTTCAGACTCTGAAAACAAAAGTAATAATTTTGATAAAAATCTAAGTTAAAAAATTTCAGTGAATTATTTTGAGATATGGTTAGATACTGAACCCTGGAAATACAGTCAGGGTTTTTCTTCACATTTTTTCCACATCTACCTTTCTTCTTTTCTTTGTTGATTTCATATTCATCTGCTGCAAAAGGGACCATGAGTGGAGTCTAGTATATAGCACCCATATAAGTAGATAATTGATATGAAGATTCTGATTCGTTTAGCTGTATCAAACCAGCTGTATCATACTCAAACATGGGTCATTGAGTCCTGCAGATAAATGATAAACTTCATCCAAAATACATCCAAAAGAGAACTTGAGGCTTGAAGAAAGTTTTGGTCGTAAAATATGAATTCAATAAAAACAAGACATTTTTAGTTATAATACTGATTTAACATGTGTTTATTAATGTTAATTATTTGATTAATTCTTAAAGCATGAAGCAAATAACATGATTGTTTTTTTGGGGGGGAATGGTGAGATGTGGTCCTTCCAAAGTAACTCTAAAGAAGTCACCACTCAACTGATGGGTTGTCCTAACCCTAGTTAGAGAAAATCAGAATTGAAATCCTAATGTTTCTATTAAGAAAAGTAGCTAGAATTAAATATGAATAAGGATGATTTTTATATTCACACAAAAAAAACGCACTGGTTGTTAAAGCTTGTTTTATTTATTTTTATTTGATTCCCTGATGAAAGAGTAGCTATTTTAGTAATATATAGTTACTTTATCTTTAGGGAATTTAAAGGGCTATTTTACTAAATTAAAATAATAATAACTAGCAATTATTAGTGTACAAGTTATAATGATAGAAATACTATTTTAATTTACTTTATATTTTCTGAAAGAATAAGTTGAAGGCTAAAGCCAATCTGAAAGCCAATATTAAGTCAATATAATTTATTCACTGTCCTTCTTTTAGAAAAGAGATTTATTTCTCTCTGTGTTAGTGTTTTCTTAAAATGCCTTGGCTTACTTTTCAATTCATTTCAGCATTTCAATTTCCTGTGAGTGCTTTCCATTTCTCACTATGTACTAAGAAAGATAGTAAAAAAGGCTTAAACATAATTGTCATTTTCATGACAACACTAGGGTATTTCAAAGAATGAAAGAAAGATAATCCATTTAAATTGCTATTTTCCACCCACATTGGAATTTTTAGATATAAATGAGTTCATATAAATGGAAAACTGTCATAAAGGTAAGGTCATTTAAACAGTCCACTGCAGTTAAAATAGTTTCATGACAGACCAACATGTCAGGCAGTAAGGCATGGAATTGATACTATGATCAGTAGCTTTTGTCATGATGTTCTTCTTCACTCTGATTCTATTGAAATGTAATAGGGAAATAGCCAATTGTTATACACTGTACAGTGCATAATTTTATATACACTATACAATAGAATATAAAATATTAAATTGTTAAACACTAATGTCCAGAGAGTGAATTGTTAAGGTGTATGTTGTTCAGTCATTAAGTCATGTCTAATTCTTTATAACCCCATGGACTACAGCATGTCAGGCTTCCCTGCCTTTCAGTATCTGTCAGAGTTTGCTCAATCTCATCCCCATTAAGTCAGTGATGCTATCTAAATGTCTCATCCTCTGTCACCCTCTTCTCCTCCTGCCTTAATCTTTCCCAGCATCAAGATCTTTCCCAGTGGGTCAGCTCTTCACATCAGGTAGCCGAAATATGGAGCTTCAGCATCAGTCCTTCCAATGATTATTCAGAGTTACTTCCTTTAGAATTGACTGGTTTGATTTCCTTGCAGTCTAAGGGACTCTTAAAAGTCTTCTCCAACACCACAGTTTGAAAGCATCAATTCTTCAGCTCTCAGCCTTCTTTATGGTCCAACTTTGTCATCTGTACATGACTACTGGCAAAAAACATAGCTTTGACTATACAGACCTTTGTCAGCAAGTGATGTTTCTGCTTTTTAATATGCTGCCTAGGTTTGTCATAGCTTTTCTTCCAAGGAGCAAGTGTCTTAATTTTGTGGCTGCAGTTACTTTCTGAGGTGATTTGGAACTCAGCGTTCAAGAAATGAAGATGATACATCCAGTCCCATCACTTCATGGCAAATAGATGGGGGAAAAGTGGAAATAGGAGTTTTAAGCAAACTTTTTCAATCTCCTCTGTCACACTCAAGAGGCTCTTTTGTTCCTCTTCACTTTCTACCGTTAGAGTGTTTATCATCTGCATATCTGAGGTTGCTGATATTTCTCCCAACAATATTAATTCCAGTTTTTGTTCCATCCAGTACAGAATTTTGCATGATGTATTTAGCTGGGCTTCCTTGGTGGCACAGCAGTAAAGATTTTACCTGCAATGCAGGAGCTACAGGAGACGCGGGTTAGATCCCAGGGCTGGGAAGATCCCTGGAGAAAGGCATGGCAACTAACTCCAGTATTCTTGCTTGGGGAATCCATGGACAGAGGAGCCTGGTGGGCTACAGTTCATAAGGTCACACTGACCTGGACACAACAGAAGTTATTTAGCACATAAGCATGCACTCTGCATAAAAGTTAAATAAACAGAGCTATAATATACAACCTTGAAATACTCCTTTCCCAGTTTTGAGCCATTCTATGTCTGGTTCAAATTATTGCTTCTTGATTTGCTTACAGGTTTCTCAGAATGCAGTTAAGGTAGTATGGTATTCCCATCTCTTTAAGAATTTTCCAGTTTGTTGTGAGCCACACAGTCAAAGGCTTTAGTGTAGTCAAGGAGGCAGAACTAGATGTTTTTCTGGAATTCCTTTTCTCTGTGATCCCGTGAATTTTGTCAGTTTTATCTCTGGTTCCTCTGCCTTTTCTAAATACAGCTTGTACATCTGGACTTTCTAGGTTCATATACTGCTGAAGTGTAGCTTAAAGGATTTTGAGCATTAACTTGCTAGCATGAGACATGAATGCAATTGTCTGGTAGTTTGAACATTCTTTGGCATTGTCCTTCTTTGGGATTGGAATGAAAATATGCCTTAAAAAAATAAATCCTATATCCAAATGGGGAGATCTTAATGGGTGCTCACAATATATAAATTTTACTTTTTTTTTTCTATAGAAGATCTTGATTAGTTGGACTAATATGCATGGGAGAATAAAGAAGGCAGGATAGATGACAAAGAACATAGTGTAGAAATGCTGTTTGTGCTATACTACCAGTTGGGTTTAATGGAAAACTTTTGGCCAAAGTATGGGTTTGTGGTTTGATGGGTCTCAGTCTTTACAAGGGGTTTAAGAAAGAAAATTGTCCATGCCATTTGGTTCGTGTGTTTATCGAGTAACATGATGCCCAAGTCTCTTAGTAGAGTGTGAGATGGTGAACATGAACAGTTATTCCAAACAGGAATTGCAAATATTTGTACAAAACTAAAGCTACTTACAGACTGAGATGAGTTACATGGAGTGGAGCAAAACTGTTGTAAGTGATGCAGATTTAAGGATCATTATTACATATTTGGAATACAGAACAGACATCTGGCAAACTGACAGAATCATCTTAAAGGAAAAACCAGCAAATAATTATTTTCACTTGAAAAGGCCCAAATATTTGTTCTGCTTAAAAAAAAAAAGTTAAAATATTTGTTCTCAAGATGCATAAATTCCTTGGAAAATTTGCTTCCACTAGTAATTATAACTTTTTCAAATGTGATTTCAAATTGCAATTCTCACAGAAGTATTTCATTAAATGTGTTGGCAGAGCAGTAATTTTATTTTTAAAGCTAGAAGTGTGAATATACTCAGACCAAGTTATAATTTATATCACTGGGTTTTGTAAGCAAAAATTAAGTATTTAAGTGAAATTTAAGTTATTTGACTACAGTTATAAACAGAATATATACAAGCTACATTCAAATAGTGTTAATTATCATTTTGAAGTTTACTAGCAAAAGAAAGATGTTTTGTAATCACATTATTTTCTATTTGCTTTTATATTATGAATTTCAGGAGTACAGCATTATAATTCAGCATCTGTATATATATTACAGAGTGATCACCCCCACAAGTCTAGTCGCCATCCATCACTATACCGTTGACCCTGTTCGCCCACCCTTCAAATCCCTTCCCCTCTGGTTTATGCTCTTTATGAGTTTTTATTTTAATGCCTATTTTGAAATATAATTTTGAAATCATATAAATACTTGCTTTGAGAGGCCATAATGTTGAACAGATGTAGCTTAAAGTATAGTTTAACAATAATCTTATTTTGTTTACTCTGCTTAGGGATGTAACTGATGTTTTTATGAAATTTTTCCATATAATAGTTAAGACAAAAATCAATTTAGGACACAAAAGCAGTCACAAATATTTTTTATAATTGAATACATTACTTGAGCTTCCCTGAGCAATTTTACGTACGTCTTCGATGCATCAAATGCAATGCTGGAAATCTCTGTATACTTAATGACTGCTTACCTATTTATCTACATATTTCCTTGGTAATGAAGTGATATTTATTCACCAAAATATTAAAAACTTAGGCATAAGTATTTCCTAAATGACTGTTTATCCAAGGACATTTTAGCATTTTAAACTTCTACTTCCATAATCACTCAGTTCTAATCTCAGCGACTGTTACTTTACTCCCCTCAATATATCTCCATATTTCTTCTGTGCTGTGTTGTTGTTACTTTTGAGCATGTTCTCAGATTTATCTCACAGATTCACTTAGAATATTTGAATATGGAAGGGATCTGTGAGCTTAAAATTTTGATAAAATAATGGTAAAATAAATAGATCATTATTTTATATTTTTTTCAACAGTGATGGGTAGGGGATTAAGAGATCTAAGATATTATGTAGAAAATAAACTGAAAGAATGTATTGTACAAGGCAGGGAATATAGCACATACTTTATAATCACTATGAATTAACTATAAAATTGTGAATCACTATGACATACACTTGTAACACAAAATACTGTATATCAACTGTACCTCAATAAAAAGATTTTGGGTTTAGTATTATAAATGCTATCTAGCAGTGTTTAATTAAAATAAAGAACTGAAGGAAAATTATATTATTGAGTTTTGAAGGACTCAACGTTTTCAAAAAGAATTAAGACAGAAAAAGGAAAAGTTACCCATAACACTTTTTTGCAAAACCATATCTTCTTATTAAAAAAGAAAATGTTAAAATTGCAAAATGTTAAGAGCAGAATTGCTTAGAAGACCATATATTGTGATGGAAGAGGAGAAAATATTAAGGTTGACTAATAGTCATAGAACATATAAAGCCAGAAAATTTGGAGGAAATGTGTAGAAGTCCTTAAGATCCAGTGAATAAATAAACAGAATGTGAAGAAGGAGAGAAATGCAAAGTTTGTATGTATGCATATGTTTCAATATGTATATGAAAAAATATAAAGGACATTATATATATATATATATATATATATATATATAATACATATACTTCAAATATTTAGATTATACGTATTACTTGTAAATATTGAGCACGTGTGTGTGTGTGCCCAGTCATGTCCAACTCTTTGTGACACCAGGGACTGTAGCCTGCCAGGATCCTTTGTCCATGAAATTTTCCAGGCAAGAATACTGGAGTAGGTTGCCATTTCCTACTCCAGGGGATTTTGCCAACCCATGGATTGAACTTGCATCTCTTCTTGATTCTCCTGAATTGGCAGGTGGGTTCTTTACTGCTACCCGACCTGGGAAGCCCATCTGAGTGTATGCGTGCAGGCTGTCACTTCAGTTGGTCCAACTGTTTGCGAGCCTATGGACCATAGCCTGCCAGGCTCCTCTGTCCATGGGATTCTCCAGGTGAGAATACTGGAGTGGGTTGCCACTTTCTTCTCCAGGGGATCCTCCCAACCCAGGGATCAAACCAGTGTCTCTGGCAACTCCTGCACTGGCAGGCAGGTTCTTTACAAATAGTGCCTCCTGGGAAGCCCATTTGTATGTATATTTCACTATAAATTGAAATGTATTTGTCTATGCGTGAGTGTATGGATATTTATATACTATATGTCTGTTTCATTAGTAAAATAATTTGACTCATGTAGAGCTGGATTTAAGTCACCCCATATTCCTGATAGTTTCTGGATATGATATAACCTGTTATTTTCCCCGTCTGACTTTTCCTGGGATCCATGTAGATAGATAGTACTGTGGTGGTGGCTTAGTTGCTAAGTCATGTCTGTCTCTTTAGACCTGTGGCGGGGTAGCTTGCTAGGCTCCTCTGTCCATGGGATTTCACATGCAAGAATACTGGAGTGGGTTGCCATTTTTTCTCCAGGGAATTCTCCCAACTCAGGGATTGAACCCGCATCTCCTGTATTGCAGACAGTCTCCTGCATTGCAGGCAGATTCTTTACTGACTGAGCCACCAGGGAAGCCCAGACTATACAGTGCTACACTAATTTGTTAAGGGTGTCTTAACAAAGTTCCTTTATTAACAAAATACAGATTGGGTGCCTTCAATGACAGACTTTTGTTTACTTTAAGTTATGGGAAATAGGAAGACAAGATGAAGATATCCACAAGGTTAGTTTCCTCTGAAATCTCACTCTTTGGCTTACGGATAATCATTTCCTCCCCATGTCTTCATAAGTTCTTTCTTCAATAGATGTTGCTGTCTTGATCTTCTCCTCTTGTAAGGATGTAACTCATATCAGATTAGTGCCCACCCTCATGATATCATTTTATATTAATTATTCCTTTAAAGATCCTTTCTCCAAACATAGTCACACTTGGAGTTGCTGGGGGTTAGGACTTCAACATGAGAATATGAGAGATGGGCAGAACAGTTAAGAAGAGATGGCAAGAATACACAGAAGAAGTGTACAAAAAAGATTTTCACTACCCAGATAATCACGATGGTGTGATCATTGACCTAGAGCCAGACATCCTGGAATGTGAAGTCAAGTGGGCCTGAGGAAGCATCACTACGAACAAAGCTAGTGGAGGTGATGGAATTCCAGTGGAGCTATTCCAAATCCTGAAAGATGATGCTGTGAAAGAGCTGCACTCAATATGCCAGGAAATTTGGAAAACTCAGCAGTGACCACAGGACTGGAAAAGGTCAGTTGTCATTCCAATCCCAAAGAAAGGCAATGCCAAAGAATGCTCAAATTACCACACAATGCACTCATCTCACACACTAGTAAAGTAATGCTCAAAATTCTCCAAGCCAGACTTCAGCAATATGTGAACTGTGAACTTCCTGATGTTCAAGCTGGTTTTAGGAAAGGCAGAGCAACCAGAGATCAAATTGCCAACATCTGCTGGATCATAGAAAAAGCAAGAGAGTTCCATAAAAACATCTATTTCTGCTTTAATGACTATGCCAAAGCCTTTGACTGTGTGGATCACAATAAACTGTGGAAAATTCTGAAAGAGATGGGAATACCAGACCACCTGATCTGCCTCTTGAGAAATTTGTATGCAGGTCAGGAAACAACAGTTAGAACTGGACATGGAACAACAGACTTGTTCCAAATAGGAAAAGGAGTTCGTCAAGGCTGTATATTGTCACCCTGCTTATTTAACTTATATGCAGAGTACATAAGCGTTTTCAGAAATGCTGGACTGGAAGAAACGCAAACTGGAATCAAGATGGCCGGGAGAAATATCAGTAACCTCAAATATGCAAATGACACCACTCTTATGGCAGAAAGTGAAGAGGAACTCAAAAGCATCTTGATGAAAGTGAAAGTGGATAGTGAAAAAGTTGGCTTAAAGCTCAACATTCAGAAAACGAAGATCATGGCATCTGGTCCCAACACTTCATGGGAAATAGATGGGGAAACAGTGGAGACAGTGTCAGACTTTATTTTTCTGGGCTCCAAAATCACTGCAGATGGTGACTGCTGCCATGAAATTAAAGGACGCTTACTCCTTGGAAGGAAAGTTATGACCAACCTAGATAGCATGTTCAAAAGCAGAGACATTACTTTACCAACAAAGGTCCGTCTAGTCAAGGCTATGGTTTTTCCTGTGGTCATGTATGGATGTGAGAGTTGGACTGTAAAGAAGGCTGAGCACCGAAGAATTGATGCTTCTGAACTGTGGTGTTGGAGAAGACTCTTGAGAGTCCCTTGGACTGCAAGGAGATCCAAACACTCCATTCTGAAGGAGATCAGCCCTGGGATTTCTTTGGAAGGAATGATGCTGAAGCCGAAACTCCAATACTTTGGCCACCTCATGAGAAGAGTTGACTCATTGGAAAAGACTCTTATGCTGGGAGGGATTGGGGGCAGGAGGAGAAGGGGACGACAGAGGATGAGATGGCTGGATGGCATCACTGACTCGATGGACGTGAATTTGAGTGAACTCCAGGAGTTGGTGATGGACAGGGAGGCCTGGTGTGCTGCGATTCATGGGGTCGGACAGGACTGAGCGACTGATCTGATCTGATCTGATGAGTAGAATAATTCTGTGCATTGAATGTCATTTTCATCTAATTAAATTTAAATTACTTATAAATCATATCTTAATATTTACCATTAATGTTTATTATTTTGAATCAATGTGCTACAATAAATAGGAAAGCAAATCATAATTTCTCCCCTGATGATGTACTCAAGATCATAATTTGGCATCTGTTCTATATCCAAGATGTTTGGGGTCATTGAACTTTGTTGTAATTGTAAATATTTTCTTTAAATGAGTTTCTGTTTTTACTCAGTGCTTACACTTTAAAATGCTCTGCTAAGGCAAATACAAAACCCTTAGTTTTTGTGTATGTGTGTGTGTGTTGCTTGCAAGGAAAATACATTCTAATAAAAATATTATTGTATAGATCAGTCTTATGGACTCTGTGGGAGAGGGAGAGGGTGGGGAGATTTGGGAGAAAGGCATTGAAACATGTATAATATCATGTATGAAATGAGTTGCCAGTCCAGGTTCGATGCACGATACTGGATGCTTGGGGTTGGTGCACTGGGACGACCCAGAGGGAGGAGGGAGGAGGGTTCAGGATGGGGAACACAGGTATACCTGTGGTGGATTCATTTCGATATTTGGAAAAACTAATACAATATTGTAAAGTTTAAAAATAAAATAAAATTTACACCAATACAGTATACTAACGCATATATATGGAATTTAGAAAGATGGTAACGATAACCCTGTATACGAGACAGCAAAAGAGACACTGACGTATAGAACAGTCTTATGGACTCTGTGGGAGAGGGAGGGAGTGGGAAGATTTGGGAGAATGGCATTGAAACATGTAAAATATCATGTATGAAACGAGATGCCAGTCCAGGTTCAATGCACGATACTGGATGCTTGGGGCTGGTGCACTGGGACGACCCAGAGGGATGGTGTGGGGAGGGAGGAGGGAGGGGGTTCAGGATGGGGAACACAGGTATACCTGTGGTGGATTCATTTCGATATTTGGCAAAACTAATACAATTATGTAAAGTTTAAAAATAAAATAAAATTAATTAAAAAAATAAAATTAAATAAAATTTAAAAAAATAAACTGAATTAGTTCTCTGTGAAAATTGAAGGGGAAAGCATTTCTACCTACTAGTAAGAAATTGTATAAAAGTGACTATTTACAAACGTTGGTTTAGAAATCATCCCTAACTTATAATAAGATTTGAATCCAACTTTTCAGTCTGAGGGGCAATTAATTCCCAAGAAATATGGGAATTACTTCCAGGAGTAATTACTGAATATTAAAAATAAATTTAATTTATTAGTAAAAATATTTTTGAATAATCAGTGTTATAATTCTCTGTTGGGTTTTTGCATAGCTATATTGCCCCTAAATTAAAATATTTTAATGTGTCTAACTTATGAAGAAACAGAAAGTTTGATTACTTCAAGTTCTTTAAAAGTGTAAACTAATGTTTAACACTTATTTTAAAACTTAAGTGACTTATGAATATTACCATAGTGTGAATATCAAAGTTATGTGAAATTTTATTGATAGCATTTATTCTGGCTACATCTCAGCCATTTAATTCTTTATTCATTCATGAGCTAGCCTTCTTTCTTAATGCATATGTGTGCACTGAGAGGTTAGATCAAGGGTTAGAAAAAATCATATTAGAATTATATCTCTTTTAGAGACCTAGTCTTTATACTTAAATTAACAAATAAAGGTAACAAAAACAGATGGGAAACATCATGTTTGCTAAAATTAAGTATTTCAACTTATTAATACTGAAGAGTATCATGTTGTTGTTCAGTAGCTAAGTTGTGTCCAACTCTTTGCGTCTCCATGGACTGCAGCCTGGCAGACTTCCCTGTTCTTGATTATCTCCCAGAGTTTATTCAATCTCATGTCCATTGAATCAGTGATGCTATTCAACCCATCTCATCCTATATCACCCTCTTCTTCTCCTGCTCTCAATCTTTCCCAGCATCAGAGTCTTTTCCAATGAGTCAGTTCTTCACATCAGGTGGCCGAAGTATTAGAGCTCCAGCTTCAGCATCAGAACTTCCAATGAATATTTGGAGGTACTTTCCTTTAAGATTGACTGGTTTGATTTCCTTGTAGTCCAAAAGACCCTCAAGAGTCTTCTCTAGCACCACAGTTTGAAAGAATCAATTTCTTAGTGCTCAACCTTCTTTATGATTAAACTCTTACATCTGTACATGACTACTGGAAAACCATAGCTTTAAAAAGTATCTAGTAGTTGTATTTTGAATTAAGTTCAAAGAAAATATATAATCACATGGTTTAGTGGTTTGGAAAGAAAGAAAAAAATCATAAGAGATTTTATAATTGGTCCAAAAAGTAATACATGGGAAATGGTAGGGTAAGCAGAGAACCAAGTACTTGAAGCCATTTCTGCTCCAGCAAGTCTGCAGCAGCCATAAGGCTTCAATCAAGATCTTACTGGAAGGAACTGGGAGATTGCTATTGATATATATATATATATATATATATATATATATATATATATACACACACATAGTATCAATATATGTATATATTGTATATATATATGTATATATATACATATATCAATATATGTATGTACATATATTGATACTATGTATAAAATAGATAACTAATGAGAACATATTGTACAACACAGGTAAATCTACTGAATGCACTGTGGTGACCTCAATGGGATGGACATCCAAAAGAGAGGGAAAATATGTATTTTATATGACTGATTCATTTTGCTGTACAGTAGAAGCTAACATAGCATTGTAAAGCAACTATATGCCAAAATAAATAAATTAATTAATTAAAAACCTGCATGGGAAAAGAATCTTAAAAACTATTGGTATATGATTATGTATACCTGAATCATTTTGCTGTGCACCTGAAACTAACCACATAGTAATTCAACTATATTCTAATAAAAACTAAAAAAAAATAAATAAGTAAAACTCACTGCTGAGTGTTGGCCTGTGTGCTCCTTATCAGCATATTCTCTTCCCCTTTCCTCCTTCACTTTCTCTTCTTCTTCCTATCCATTACAAAAAAAAATGTCTTGATGAATAAGTCACATTAGGGCATATGTAGAAGAAAAATAATATTCCTAGCTACCAATCAAAAACCTAGGCAGCACATTAAAAAGCAGAGACATTACTTTGTTGACCAAGGTCCATCTAGTCAAAGCTATGGTTTATCCAGGAGCATGTATCGATGTGAGAATTGGACCATAAAGAAACCTGAGCACTGAAGAATGAATGTTTTTGAACTGTGGTGCTGGAGAAGACTCTTGGACTGCAAGGATATCCAACCAGTCCATCCTAAAGGAAATCAGTCTTGAATATTCATTGAAAGGACTGATGCTGACGCTGAAGCTCCAATACACTGACCACCTGATATGAAGAACTAACTCAATGGAAAAGACCCTGATGCTAGGAAATATCGAAAGCAAGAGGAGAAAGGGACAAAAAGAGGATAAGATGGTTGGATGACATCATCGACTTGATGGACATGAGTTTGAGCAAGCTCTGGGAGCTAGTGATGGATAAGGAAGCCTGGTGTGCAGCAGTCCATGGGATTGCAAAGCGTTGGATATGACTGACCAACTGAACTGAACAGAACTGAAGGGAAACAAGGTTCACATCAATGCCCTTAACCTCTTCTTTATCACACAGTATTTGTATGATGGATTCATGAACAGAGTTTCCACGTCAAGGGTGAACATGATGTACAAGCACAGATGCATGGCTTCCTTCTCATTGTGGCCACTGCCTCTTCTGAATAACTGATCTATTAACTGTAGAAACTTATGATGCACTCTAAAGAGAAAAATCTCTTGATAAGCCCATCTAGCTACTTGGTGCCAAGTCAACAGTAAAACTGCAGGCAAAAGAAAAAGTTAATATGAATAGTTAGATTTCATGATATGAATTGGAGCATGTCTAGAAAACAGAAATTTCAGTGTTACTTCTCCATAACAATGAATTGGGAATCACATTAACTGGAACCTTAACCAAGCAAGGAAATCAATGATTCATGCCCCTCAGGGATTAAACTCTTAGCTACTTAATCATACAAGTAGCCTAGAATAGAAGAAGCATTGGAATGGGCGGTAGAGGAAGAAAACAACCAACTATGGCTTCCAGTGGAAATATATTTCAATAATTCTTCAAAATGCATTTCAATAATTTAAATAATCCTTCAATAATCTGTACTCAATGTTCTATTTTTTTAATGAATTACATTAAACCACAACCTTTAAAAGGACTTGAAAGGACTTTAAAAATCACATAAAACTTTTGAGGGTAATGCTGCATTTATTACTTTCAATGTGATAATAATTTTACAGACATATGCATATGTCAAAATTATTCATTTTATTGTACATTCATAATACTTTAATGTGCTGTGCTGTGCTCAGTTGCTTCAGTCAGCTAAATTTTTATATTTAATATGTGTGCATGGTATGTTGCTTCAATCATGTCCAACTCTTTGCGATCTATGGACTGTATCCCATCAGGCTCCTCTGTCCATGGGATTCTTCAGGCAAGAATACTGGAGTGGGTTGCCATGCCCTCCTCCACGGGATCTTCCTGACACAGAAATCAAACCCGTATCTCCAGAATCTCCTGCTTTGCAAGTATGTTCTCTACCCACTGAGACACCTGGGAAGTCCTAATACTTTAAAAATCTATTAAAAATCAAAATGAATATACATAAAATAAATGTATAAAATGTGCACATTATATTAAACATTCATATGTACATGTATGTGTGTGTCTTTGTGATTCTATTCAATTTTCCTCATCATTATAAGTAGTAAGTAAAATGTTCATAGTGAAAAATTCCTTGCCATTATTTTGTCTTGACAGATTGACTATCTACAAGCCGGACAATGCAGAGTAAGATTCAACACTCTCTAACATTATTGACGTTCAGGGCAATGTGACAATGTGTGCAAAACAAGTGACAATGCCACTGGGAGAACTGGTTAATAATGCTTTGCTTTGACTTTATGGTATTAATACAAATAAATATATTCTGCTTCTAGTTTGCTCGTACCTGTAAAGTTGTATTTGAAAAGAAGATAAATAAAACAAATAAATTTAGAAAACAATCAAATTCTAAAAGTCATCAAATCACACTCTCATCATTTGTACAGAAAGCTATGCCATAGAAACATTAAATATTTTGCTGTTATTACACAGTTATGGCATAAATAATTAAAATATGGGGTTTAAGATGTTCTATGAAGTGATGTATATTAAGTGATGTATATCAACTGATGTTCTCTATGTCATACATAAAATATTATTTATAGAGTTTACAATATTGGAGCTATACAAAACAAAACAGTTGATTATTTCACTGAATGGAGGGTAATAAGAGATCAATGATTGTGTTGAAGACAACAGAGAAACTGATAGAAACAGAACAGCTTTGTTGTGGTCAAGAGATCTAAATTCCTGTTTTCTTCTTTATGTGGCACTCTTTAATAAAATTTAACATGCATGTATATTAAATATGGGGCTTCCCAGGTTACACTAGTGGTAAAGGACCCACATGCCAAAGCAAGAGAAATAAGAGACATGGTCTATAGCCTTGAGTTAAGAAGATCCCCTAGAGGAGGGCATGTTAACCCACTCCAGTATTTTTTCCTGGAGGATCCCATGGACAGAGGAGCCTGGTGGGCTACAGTCCATAGAGTAACAAAGAGTCGGACATGACTGAAGCCACATGGCATGCACACATATTAAATATGATATGGATTTAGCTGAGGTTTTATTGAAATAAATTAAATCCATATGTATCACTTAGAAGAAATTAAGAAATATGTTTTCAGAGGTGCTTCCAGAGGTGATATATTTCTGATTACTTTCAGTAGAAGTTCTGTTATAGAGTAGACTTTAATTAGAGTGCTACTGAGAAAAAGATAATTGCACTTAAAGCATCCTGAGACGACAGTCAAGATGCAGCAGGTGGACAGGAAATACTGCAGTATGCCAGCAAGAAACAACATTCCACTGAATGCAGCAGCATAGATCAATCATGCGAGGAAAAGAAGATAAGTGAAATGAGAGCAGCACTTTCAGTTTTGTTAATTAGGCTGCATTCATGCTTCAGTGATGCTACAATTTACCACTCTATCCTCCTGGATTGATCCTGTTATACAAACATGCTCATGCTTAATATAACTAGAAATGCTGTCTCACGTGTGGTCCTAGGAGGTGTGATTACAACGGTGTTAATTTAACAGATCATTTTCTTAAAATTTGTAATATTTCTTTCACAACAAAATATTAGTAAATGCATTAGTACTTTTTTAAAGGTTAAAAATACTTTTTAATATAATTTCTAATACCTGGCACTAAGATTCAGATTACTGAACTCATTACATTATTTAGCAATAGTGCTTAAGTCTTTAAAAAATATACACACTTTGGACAAAAAGAACTTTTTGCAGCTAAAATTTCACAAGCTGTATCTATAGATAGGTATAGACACATAGACATCTGCTTAAATGAATCATGATATTTTAATAATTTAGAAATTATTTAAGAGTAAAATATTTGACTAAATGTTAATTATTGTGCCCTTTATATACGCATATAAACAAATATATATATATATTTTTCTGTTTGTATTTTCCTTCCTTCAACATTTTGGTGATGGGCATTTTGTATACATTGATATAGGCCAATACAGTGACATTAGACAAATATGACATGCAGGTTGAAATGCCAGGCAAAAGGCTTGGAAACATATGTTCACAGCAAGTTGTCATAATAGCATCATGGTCAGCTGTTTAAAACAAATGCGCCTGTGACACTTCCCATCAAGGTAATACATGAGAAATTACACGTTCAAACTATTAGTGTAGGGCCTCGCTCATAGGAAATGCTCAGTAAAAATAGAACCTGCTATCGTTACTAGTACCCTGGGTAGTCTTGTGCTTACTCTAATGAGTTTCTAAGAAATGTACATTTATCAAATATTGTTAGTTATTAAACTTTAAACTGAAAAATGGGTAGAGGAACTAAATAAACATTTTTTTTTCTTCCCAAAGAAAGACATACATATGGCCAACAGGTACCTGAAGATGTGCTCAGCATCACTAATCATCAGAGAAGTGTAATCCCAAACCACCATGAGCTATCACCTCACAGCAAAGGGTTATCACCAAAAAAAACAAGAAATGACAAGTGTGGACAAGGATGAGGGGAAAAGGAAACTTTGTGCACTGGTGGTGGGAATGTAAATTGGAGGAGCCGTTATGGAAAACCGTATCGAGGTTCACTAGAAACGATCTGTGTCAGTCGCTCCATTTTTGTGACCCCATGAACTGTAGCCTGCCAGGCATCTCTGTCCATGGAATTTTACAGGCAAGAATACTGGAGTGGGTTGCCATTTCCTCCTCCAAGGGATCTTACTCACCCAGGGATCGAACCCAGATCTCCTGCATTGCAGGCAGAATTTTTACCATCTGATTGACCAGAGAAGCAGAATCATGTTTCCTAGACTTTTCTAAGTGACCAATCATATTTCATTTTTGGTGTTTCTTCTCTTTTTCATTAATAGCTATAATGAAACGAATCAAAATAAATCAATGGTAAATTGCATGTCCTTAGATGCCTCTGAAAACTGACCACTTTCTCATTCTTAGAACATTTTGCAGAATTGCCAGACCTATTTCTTTCTCCCAACCCTCTATAACACTAACGGCTTTCTGAAATGTATATGCCTATCATTTAGCCAAAGTAGCAGTGGCAAACTGCAAAGCATTAATTTGTTTTGCTGTCACTTGGAATTATACATGATTTAAAATTAAGCATTTTAAGCACTTCATTGTGCTTCCTTTTCTTGTCTACTGCTTTGAAGAAACATACTGGGCTTTAATTTTTTCTTAAGACTCAAGAATAAACAATTCTTTAAGAAAATAAAATAGGTTCTTTTTTTTTTTTTTTCCTTTCTACGAGCTCATAAAACCTATCCTTGTCTGAAAGAGCAGTACAAGGTATCACTTGCCCATTTAAGTTAGTGAGTACATTGATTTAACACAGTAGACAAATCTTTATTTTTTTTTTCCGTCCGCTCGCCGCGAGCCCAACCGCTGCCTCCGAGCCCACTGCCGCCGCCGCCGCCGCCGCCGCCGCCGCCGCCGCCGCCGCCGCTGCCGCCGCCGCCGCCGCCGCCGCTGCTGCACACGGGTCTTAGTACGCAGGCGCCGACTCCCCACTGACCAACCAAGCAGTTAGACAAATCTTTAAAACATCATTTTTTTTTTTCTTTTTTCCTATGATAAAGACAAACTCAGAATATTATTGGATGGTTAAAAACTCTTACTTGTGAAGAATATTTATATATTATGCTATGATCAGTGATGTCTCAAGGGACCTGATTATTCTAAGTAAAAATAATTTAATTGTTGAATTTGAAATATGTGTTTGGAAAATGAAAAGGTAAAGCCGCTGAGTAGCCAAAAAGAGGTGGGCAGAGGATAGCCAAGAGCTTTTCTGCCCTGATCTTAGACTTCAAAATTTGTCTTAAAAGAGCGGCTATCAAACAGAAGATATTTGCTGAATGAATGATATTTCATGTGTAAAATTAAAATTAAATTTATAGAAAGGTTATCTCTGCATTTTCCATGTGCTACCATGCCTTCTAGTTGAAAAGGTCACCTCAATGAGACAATTTATATCAATAGGATGAAAATAGGTTTTTTGTGCACTTGTATTGCCATTAAGGAATACTGCTTTCCCATTAGGACATGAAGGGTAATGCAGTAATGAATTCCCGAAGTACAAATGAATTGGATATAATGCAAGCAGAATCACTGCATTCATTATAAGCCATAGTGACGTAAGAACTATTGTCCCTTCTTCCCTTGCCCCAGCTCTGTCCTAGACTTCACTTTTCTTTCTGGTTGTAATTGTGACTTTTGCAAACAACTCATGCTTGAAACTTTTCCCTGTGGACCAAAGGAGTGACTATAAAGGATAACTAAGCAGAGTAGTTCAAAGGCCCAGCAGGTGCTGTGTGGTCCAAGGACATCACAATTGTTTGGAAAAGGAAGAAAGAAAGAAAATGAAGTCGTTCAGTCATGTCTGACTCTTTGCAACCCGGTGAATTGTAGCCTACTAGGCTCTTCTGTCCATCTTTCTCCAGGGGATCCTCCCAACCCGGGCACCGGTCAAATCCGGGTCTGCTGAATTGTAGGCAGACGCCTCACTGTCTGAGCCACCAGGGAAGTCCAAGTAAACAAGTCTGAATGCCATGCCTCATGAAGGGCTATTAAAAAGTATATATCTTTTTCATAAAATGAAAACAGTAAAATCAGGTATAAGTAGAGTGTATTCATGTTCTTACTTGATGATTGGTGTCAAGCCAATGGGGGCAGAGTGTTAAACACAAAATAAAAATAATATCCTTATTTAGTAGTGTTCCCTTGTACTCCTTCAGTTCAGTCACTCAGTCCTGTCCAACTCTTTTTGACCCCATGGACTGCAGCACGCCAGGGTTCCTTGTCCATCACCAACTCCCAGAGCTTGCTCAATCTCATGTCGATTGAGTTGGTGTTGTCATCCAATCATCTCATCCTCTGCCATCCCCTTCTCTGGCCTTCAATCTTTCTCAGCGTCAGGGTCTTTTCCAATTAGTCAGTTCTTCGCATCAGGTGGCCAAAGCATTGGAACTTCAGCATCAGTCCTTCCAATGAACACCCAGGACTGATCTCCTTTAGGATGGACTGGTTGGATCTTCTTGCAGTCCAAGGGACTCTCAAGAGTCTTCTCCAACACCACAGTTCAAAAGCATCAATTCTTTGGCATTCAACTTTCTTTATAGTCCAACTCTCACATCCATACATGGCTACTGGAAAAGCCATAGATTTGACTAGATGGACGTTTGTCAACAAAGTAATGTCTCTGCTTTTTAATATGCCGTCTAGGTTGATCATAGCTAGGTTGTGCTCCTTAGGGCTATATAAGTTGTAAGATTAGTGGAAGGAAATAAAAAATGATGTGCTATTAGTTATAGTCCTTTATTTTAATGTAACAGCTTAAAACGTGGTTTCAAAGGTGTGTTCTAGCTAGCTACATTGAGATGCATAAAGTTTTCTTTGGGCCTCTAACAAAAGATTCAGCTAATTTAAGGGAATAGTGGGTCAAATATGGATCTCAGAAGGTGGAAGAATTTCCTCTGGGATTTAACAGCTGTTTGTTGCTGTGGTAAGGTCTTAGTAAGAGGGTTGAAGAGGAACTGTTTAGTGGTTTAGGCCATGCAAGTATCAGAGGTCAGCAAGAAAAATTTTAAGGGAAAAATCATGACGAGATTAAATGGATATTTTTCAGTTCTCAGGGTCTCTTACAGTTTCTTCTTCAAAGTTAAAGGAGAGGCTGACTCTCATAACTTGACATTTTTTAATTCCTTAAAACCCATACCGCTTGTAGCAACAAAACTCCCTGACCCTTTGATGATGGCTGACTTCGGGCCTTCTCATGACTATTACTCCTTGGAGTTGAACTTCAATTATTTATTAAATGAGTTGCCATTTAGTATATTTCAAGATTCTGGAGAAAGAAAGTACAGGAAAAAAAAAAAAAAAACAACAACAACAAACCTTGGAATACATCAAGGATAGATGCAAATTAGAATTATTAGAAAGACTTAGCAATAATTGTAAGCTAAGATTCTCCCAACCTGAAATCATTGAGGGGAACATAGGCCATCTCACGCCCATGTCTGTAAGGAAGTGAGGTTTGATTACCATTAGGCTTGAGTATAATATAATGCAGGTACACAAAGAAACAAGGTTAAGAAGAAAGCCTTTTAAAATAAATCCAACAGAGAAAGACAAATATTATATGATATCACTTAACACTTAGATCTAAAAAGTAGTACAAATGAATGCATTTACAAAACTGAAACCGACTCACAAGCATAGATAACAAAATTATGGTTACCGAAGGAGAAGTAGGTGGAGAGATAAATTGGGATTATGGGAATAACAGATGCATACTACCATATATAAATTAGACCAACAATAAGGATTTACTGTGTAGTGCAGGGAATTATAGTTCAGTTCAGTTCAGTTCAGTTGCTCAGTTATGTCCGACTCTTTGCGACCCCATGAATTGTATCACGCCAGGCCTCCCTGTCCATCACCAACTCCTGGAGTTCATTCAGACTCATGTCCATCGAGTCAGTGATGCCATCCAGCCATCTCATCCTCTGTCGTCCCCTTCTCCTCCTGCCCCCAATCCCTCCCACCATCAGAGTCTTTTCCAATGAGTCAACTCTTCGCAAAAGGTGGCCAAAGTACTGGACTTTCAGCTTTAGCATCATTCCTTCCAAAGAAATCCCAGGGCTGATCTCCTTCAGAATGGAGTGGTTGGATCTCCTTGCAGTCCAAGGGACTCTCAAGAGGCTTCTCCAACACCACAGTTCAAAAGCATCAATTCTTCGGCGCTCAGCTTTCTTCACAGTCCAACTCTCACATCCATACATGACCACTGGAAAAACCATAGCCTTGACTAGACGAACCTTTGTTGGCAAAGTAATGTCTCTGCTTTGCAATATGCTATCTAGGTTGGTCATAACTTTTCTTCCAAGGAGTAAGCTTCTTTTAATTTCATGGCTGCAGTCACCATCTGCAATGATTTTGGAGCCCCCAAAAATAAAGTCTGACACTGTTTCCATTGTTTCCCCATCTATTTCCCAGGTAATAAACTATAATGGAAAAAATCAAAATATAAAATATAGATACATATATACATGTAACAATGAAATCATTTTGCTGTACACACCTTAAACTAACAATATTTTTTTTAATTTTATTTTATTTTTTAACTTTACATAATTGTATTAGTTTTGCCAAATATCTAAATGAATCTGCCACAGGTATACATGTGTTCCCCATCCTGAACCCTCCTCCCTCCTCCCTCCCCATACCATCCCTCTGGGTCGTCCCAGTGCACTAGCCCCAAGCATCCAGTATCGTGTATCGAACCTGGACTGGCAACTCGTTTCTTACATGATATTTGACATGTTTCAATGTCATTCTCCCAAATCTTCCCACCCTCTCCCTCTCCCACAGAGTCCATAAGACTGTTCTATACATCAGTGTCTCTTTTGCTGTCTCGTACACAGGGTTATTGTTTCCATCTTTCTAAATTCCATATATTTTAACTCAACTACACTTCAGTAAAAAAAGAAAAAAAAATTCTAAGAATATTGATTAATCAAACTCTTGAAACCAACAGAAAGTTGAAAAAAATAAGCATGAAAAGAAACCTAACAAGAGATTAAAGTGTGTCAGTCAGGGAAATTTTGGGTAGAAGATGTCCGTATGTAATAAACTTCTAATATCTTAGTTCTTGATAGAGTTGTTTCCTGTATGGTGAATTCTACTGCTGGAACTCCTGAAGAAATTTGTTTTAGATCTATCATCAGAATAGAAATATGGGAGATGATGTATGTCTTTTTAACCAAGATGCAAAAATTCACTGGACTCTTGCTGACATGTTTGTGGTTAACTGTAATGGCTCTTTAGTGGGGCTCAAAGGCACTCTTACATTGCTCTTGTTTCCAGTAAACTGGATATCTAGGCTGAAGGTTATGAAATGATTCTTAAATTTTATCCTGGGGAAGGTCATTAAACCTGTTGATGATAAACTTGGACATGAAGTATTAGACCTCTACATTGTTTTGCCATATCAGCCTATAAAATAGCAGGTTCAAGGTTAGGGGTGAGGTTTTCAGAGGCCCCATGTATCCAGTAATGAGCTCCTATGGGGATGGGCTAGTTACTGTGGAGTGGACAAATAGAGTTGGAGATACTAGCAGTGTTCTTCTAGGAATGCAAGCTCAAAAATGAACAGTGCATTTGAAAAGTACTTTAAAACTAATTAATGGCTTAATCATGCTAACCTTCCTGTAAAATTCTCATTAATACTTGAAATTCAAATCATAGTATTGAACTTTGCTTTTGTTTTTGTATTTTTGTTAACAGATTTATATAATAGTGTCAGGCGAGTGTATGCTTCTTGGTTCTTGTCTCATCACAACAACGGTTTGGAGTGATGGACATTAAAGCCTGCAGCACATCACAGCTCTCGGGTCTTGAACAAACCATTTCATAGCTCTTAGACAAATCAGTGTTACAGCTCTATTTTATTAAGAAGATAGCAGGAGAATCCATCCTCGAAGAAGAGAAGAGAGTGGAGGAGCATGCCAACATGCGTGGGGCGGGGGGGTGGGGTGGTGTGGGGTCGGGGGGTGGAGAGGAGAGAGAGAGAAAGAGCGTATGCATGAGAGAGAGAGAGAGAGAGAGAGCGCGCGAGAGAGAGAGCACTTTGCTCCTCCTTTTATATGTTTTCTTTCCCCTGGGCCTGCCCTATGCAAATTGGGCTCATCCAGGAGTGCTGTTCTACCTGAAGTCCTCACTCAGGTCCTCACTCTGGTCCTTGGACCTTTATTTGACCTTTCTTTGTTCTATTTTTGTGGGCTTTTCCCTTCCTTGTCTTTTAGCCACCGCCATTTTGGACAGCTTTTCCCTATTCTACCTACCTAACAATAGGATTATATGTGCTGGTTAAAGACCTCCTGTAAACACATGTTTATGGAACTGAATCATATCTGTTTTCAAAGATTTCAAATATAGAAACTAAAACCACACATATTGCACATAATGAATGACAAATTAATTATTATAGTATGGGTTATAAACTGAAATTCTTCTAGTAGATGAAATCCTGAGCTATGAAAAAAAAAAAAAAAGAAGTGAAAGTGTTAGTCACTCAGTCATGTCCAACTCTTTGAGACTCCATGGAATTCTCCAGGAAAGAACAAGGGTAGCTATTCCCTTCTTCAGGGCATCTTCTTGACCCAGGGATCAAACTCGTGTCTCCTGCATTGCAGGCAAATTCTTTACTATCTGCCCCATCAGGGAAGCCCAGTCCTAAGCTCTGGCCAGAACTAAAGCCTGACATCAAGAAGCTAAGCCTTCTCAAAATACTCATCTTCTCCAGGGTAGTCACACCCCCAGAGAGAAAAAGCAGAAGATGGTGTAATTAACAGTCTTTTATTACCAAGCCAAGAGACCAAAACAACAACAACAGCAGCAACATATGACTAACTACCATTATATTGAGGACTCCTTTCCAAAATCTAAATCTTGATAAGAAAAAGGTAAGTCACTGTAACTGTGACATTGTTGATATCACGGTCAATGGGGGAGATGTTTTATATCACTGAACTCTAACAATAGTTGACCATACTCATTTGGGAAGAGGAAAGTCTCTAATGGTTTGCATATTCATTATTTTTTCCTAATACACTCAACACTGAAGGACTGGATGTTGATCTTTAAGAGACACTGTTGATGCCAGATTATTTTATATAATTTGAGAGCACAGGCATTGCAATCTGCCCTTCATGATCCCATTAACTGTACAGTATATGATTTGGTTCTTTAATTTGATTCTGAAACACTTTCACATGCTTGTGAAATTCCGGAATTCTCCAGTTCTCTCATGAATTGGGTTTGCGTTTGACAAGGGTTGTAATGTTTTGGACTTCCCAGTTGGCTAAGTGGTAAAAATCTGCCTGGCAATATAGCAGAAACAGGAGACCTTGGTTCGATCCATGGGTAGGGAAGATCCCCTGGAGGAGGAAATGGCAACCTGCTCCAGTGGTCTTACTTATAAAATACCATGGACAGAGAAGCTTGGTGAACTATAGTCCATAATGTTGCAAAAAGTCTGACACAGTGGACAGACTGAGCATATGCACTGTAATGTTAGAACAGTTAAACTGTCTTCCATGTAAGCCATTTGTCATTTTTTGGAAATCTTAGATAATTTTTTTTTTTTTTTGGATAAAACTTCTAATCCTCTTTCCATGGTTAATATAATTTAAAAAGAAAATCATATTTAAATACCACATTTCTAAATTGCATATGCTTAATTTAGTTGCTTTTAGTTTCTATATTTATTATTTTCAAATAACTTCTTACATTTTTTCTAACTCCTTTATTTTTTAATAAATAAAGTTATATTAATTTCAAATAAACTTTTACTTTCTGCTGTATGAAAATATTATAAAAATAAGCTAATAGGAAAAATAATTAGATTAGATTACCAATTGTCAATTTTTGCAGCGTTTTTATTTTTGCATCTGTCTTTGTGTGTGTGTGTGTATGTGTGTTTGGTGTATAATTCTGTAGCATACAATAAAAATGACTTTATTATACAAAACCTAAAGCAACTATTTGTTGGCATCCATGCCTTGAGACATGTGGAAAAGGTGTCTACCCATCATATAAAAGCTGTTTAGATTTTAAGCAAAATTAAATTTTACCTTTGACGATGATTTTTTAACATGGAGATATAAAAAATGTCTTCTAAGTGTTCACTTATATGTGCTAAATTTTAATCTTTATATCCCGGATGAACCACGCATGTCATACTTTTAGCTTTCAAAATTGAATTAAACCCCATATCATAAGAAAATTTCTATGACATATTGTTCATAGCTTTCTTTCTCTTTATCTTTAGCTCCTAAAACACAAGGGTTTTAATGTTTACTTTTTTCACTAACAATTAATCTTGATGGAATTCATTATTTGTTTTTTGTTTCTTGATAAATCAACAGTGGATGAGTGATGAAATCTCAGTAAATATTTATTCAATGAGTGGATGAATAAATGAATGAAAAAAAACCTGAAACCTTTGCACGAGACTATGGTCATCATCTTTCTTTGTTTACAGGTTAACCTGTAGGCTACTAAAAACAGCCAGTGTTTTTATATCAGAGTAGACTCCAAATTATTTTCCGTTGAACAGTTTTGACTAATGATTACATATTTTGTGTATCACTTGGGTAATCCACATGCTATATATGTCACTCCTTTGAAAATTTAGGCATGTCTTTATAACTAGACAATGCCATTAACTTCTGTTTACTTCTGAAAAATATTTTGTTTCGTCTTTTAACCACACTGCTAATTAATTTTGAATTTGCACATGTGTTTTTAGATCTGCCTTTGTTTCACTGGTCAGATTTTTATCTTTATGGCAATCACATTTTTGATAAGTTCATAAATCTGAACCTTTTTAAATGTGGAAGAGTGCATATCAAGGAGAAAAGATTTTATACAATACACATGATCAATATAAAAATTCTCCATTTATCTTTGATATTTCTTATTTCATTTCATATTTTATAAAGTATCAAAGATGAAAATGAAATTGTCTTCTTTGTTAAAGTGTAGTACATGAATATTGCAAAATATGTTACACACAAACACACCTTTATTCTGTAATTTGGGGACTTTTTACAATTATTCTGTGATTCAATAAATAAAAATAAACCCATGCCATAAATATATATATATATATATATATATATATATACATATATATATTTTATATTTCATCAGGACAGCTTTTGAGACTTAGGAAACTAATACTGTTTATGTATTTAGATTTTTCTTTCATACAATGTTGTGTTATTCACTCGCTGTGTCTAACTCTTTGCAACCTCGTGGACCATAGTTTGCCAGTCTCCCCTTTCCATGGAATTCTCCAGGCAAGAATACTGGAGTGGGTTGCCAATCCGTTCTCCATGGATCTTTCTAACCCAGGGATAGAATTCTTAAATATATAAGCTTTCATCAAAAGGATATGTCAACATGCTTTTGAGAAATGTTTTACTATCAAATATTTGAAATATTAATTTACAAAATTTAACTGAATCAACAATTCTGCTTTTTTTCACTAATTATATGAGCAGGGAAAAGCTAATAGAGTTTTTGCCAAGAGAAGACACATTATAGCAAACAGCCTCTAACAACAGCACAAGAGAAGACTCTACACATGGACATTACCAGATGGTCAACACCGAAATTAGATTGATTATATTCTTTGCAGCCAAAGATGGAGAAGCTCTATACAGTCAACAAAAACAAGACTGGGAGCTGACTGTGGCTCAGACCATGAACTCGTTATTGCCAAATTCAGACTTAAATTGAAGAAATTAGGGAAAACAACTAGACCATCCAGGGATGACATAAATCAAATTCTTTACAATTATACAGTGGAAGTGACAAATAGATCTGATAGACACAGTGCCTGAAGAATTATGGATGGAGGTTCATGACATTGGACAGAAGGCAGGCATCAAGACCATCCCCAAGGATAGAAATGCAAAAAAGCAAAATGGTTGTCTGAGGAGGCCTGACAAATATCTGTGAAAAGAACAGAAGCTAAAGGCAGAGGAGGAAAGGAGAGAGATACCCATTTGAATGCAGAGTTTCAAAGAATAGCAAGGGGAGATAAGAAAGCCTTCCTCAGTGATCAGTGCAAAGAGATAGAGGAAAATAATAGAATGGGAAAGACTAGAGATCTCTTCAAGAAAATTAGAGATACCAAGGGAATATTTTACACAAAGATGGGCACAATAAAGGACAGAAATGGTATGGACCTAACAGAAGCAAAAGATACTGAGAAGATGTGGCAAGAATAAACAGAAGAACTATACAAAAAACATCTTCACAACCCAGATAATCACGATGGTGTGATCATTCACCAAGAGCCAGACATCCTGGAATATGAAGTCAAGTGGGCCTTAGGAAACATCTTTATGAACAAAGCTAGTGGAGGTGATGGAATTCCAGTTGAGCTATTTCAAATCCTAAAAGATGATGTTGTGAAAGTGCTGCATTCCACATGCCAACAAATTTGGAAAACTCAGCACTGGCCACAGGACTGCAAAAAGCCAGTTTTCATTCCAATCCCAAAGAAAGACAATGCCAAAGAATGTTCAAACTACTGCACAATTGCACTCATCTCACATGCTAGTAAAGCAATGCTCAAAATTCTCCAAGGCAGGCTTCAGCAATACGTGAACTGTGAACTTCCACACGTTCAAGCTGGATTTATAAAAAGCAGAGGAACCAGATATCAAATTGCCAACATCTGTCGGATCATTGAAAAAGCAAGAGAGTTCCAGAAAAACATCTACTTCTGCTTTACTGACTATGCCAAAACCTTTGAATATGTGGACCCCAAGAAACTCTGGAAAAGTCTTAAAGAGATGGGAATACCAGGCCACCTGACCTGCTTCTTGAGATATCTGTATGCAGGTCAAGAAGCAACAGTTAGAACTAGACATGGAACAACAGACTGGTTCCAAATAGGAAAAGTGGTACGTCAAGGCTGTATATTGTCACTGTGATTATTTACCTAATAGGCAGAGTACATTATGAGAAACACTGAGCTGGATGGAGCACAAGATGGAGTCAAGATTGCTGGGAGAAATATTAACTTAGATATGCAGATAACACGACCCTTATAGCAGATAGCAAAGAAGAACTAAAGAGCCTCCTGATGAAAGTGAAAGAGGAGAGTTAAAATATTGTCTTAAAACTTAAAATTCAGAAACCTAAGATAATGGCATCTGCTCTCATTACTTCATGGTCAGTAGATGGGGAAACAGTGGAAACAGTGACAGACTTTATTTTTTGTGGGGGCTCCAAAACCACTGGAGAAGGCAATGGCAACCCACTCCAGTAATCTTGCCTGGAAAATCCCATGGACCGAGGAGCCTGGTAGGCTGCAGTCCATGGGGTCGCTAGGAGTCGGACACGACTGAGCGACTTCACTTTCACTTTCATGCATTGGAGAAGGAAATTGCAACCCACTCCAGTATTCTTGCCTGGAGAATCCCAGGGATGGAGGAGCCTGGTGGGCTGCCATCTATGGGGTCCCACAGAGTCGGACACGACTGAAGTGACTTAGCAGCAGCAGCAGCAAAACCACTTTAGACGGTGACTGCAGCCATGAAATTAAAAGACACTTGCTCCTTGGAAGAAAAGTTATGACCAACCTCAATAGCACATTAAAAAGCAGAGACATTACTTTGTCAGCAAAGGTCTGTCTAGTCAAAGCTATGGTTTTCCAGTAGTCATGCATGGATGAGAGAACTGGACTATAAAGAAAGCTGAGCACTGAAGAATTGATCCTTTTGAACTGTGGTGTTGGAGAAAACTCTTGAGACTCCCTTGGACTGCAAGGAAATCAAACCAGTCAATCTTAAGGAGATCAGTCCTGAATATTCTTTGGAAACACTGATGCTGAAGCTGAAACTCCAATACTTTGGCCACCTGATGGGAAGAACCAACTCACAGGAAAAGACCCTGATGCTGAGAAAGACTGAAGGTGGGAGGAGAAGGGACGACAGAGGATGAGATGGTTGGATGGCATCACTGACTAGATGGACGTGAGTTTGAGTAAACTCCTGGAATTGGTAATGGACAGGGAGGCCTGGTGTGCTGCAGTCCGTAGGGTCGCAAAGAGTCGGACACAACTGAGCAACTGAACTGAACTGATGAGCAATGTTTTTTTCATGTTTTGATAGATAGTTAGATAACATTACAGATGGATACATAGTTAGCTTTGACACGTTGGGGCTTCCCTGATAGCTCAATTGGTAAAAATTTGCCCTCAATGCAGGAGACTCCGATTTGATTCCTGGGTGGAGAAGATCCACTGGAGCAAGGATAGGATACCCACTCCAGTGTTCTTGAGCTTCCCTTGTGGCTCAGCTGGTAAAGAATGCATCTGCATGCAAGAGACCTGGGTTCGATCCCCGGGTAGAGAAGATCCTTTGGAAAGGGGAAAGGCTACGCACTCTAGTATTCTGGCCTGGAGAATTCCATAGTGCATGGTGTTGCAAAGAATCAGACGTGACTGAGTGACCTTTACCTGATACTTTTACATGCAGAGAAGTAGTGAATTCCCAATCAATAATATTGTCATTACATACATATTCTAGAATTGTATCCTTTAAGTTCTAAAACCATTTCTAAAACTATTTTATTTTACTACCCCTCTATTTGTCAGGTTTTAGTGAAGTTTAATTTTTTGATAATGCACTAAATCTATTTTTCAGCAGAAAACAACATACCTGATTGGAAAGAATAGAAAGTCACTCAGAAATTAGCGAAGCTCATTTAAACAGAACTCTTCTGAAAACTACTATTCAGGGACTGAATGGCCTAAGACACAATACAGATTTAGAATAATCCAAAGATCATTTTTTAAAGGAATACAAATAGAAATTTCTGCTTAGCTTGAGAATATACCCAGGTGTTCCAAAGTGTAACATTAACATGAATTCAAATTTCCTAAGTTATGGGAAACTTTGTATGTTCTTTTCATTTTTAACTAAAAGCAAAATAGGACCTGCATGTTTCATGTTTCAGATCTTGGCTTGTGGTGAATTTCTGCATTATTTCAGGTTGGAATTCTACTATTTAGGTAGATAGAACTTCTCCCCATGGGAATTAAATACATATCTTAAAAACTTCAGTATGAAGCACTTGTTTTGTCAAGAAGGTGAATCTGAGGTTGTATACTATACTTTGCTCTGAAGAGTCAAGCATCTCAGCAGTCATACTTGGGTTTCCTGCTGCCATTATGAATGTGTACGAAGCCAATTTCCATGCAGAAAAATAGCTCCAGGACTGACATGGTACCCATAATATAAGAACCTAGTGTTTAGTGAACTGCTCAAAAACAAACAAACAAACAAACAAACAAACAAAAACCACTTCTCCTTCTGTCACTGCTTCTCTAAGAATGAAAGAGAATGGAAATTGAATGCAACTTAGTTAATATGGATCAATTCAATTCCAAAATATACAATTTTGTACATACTTCACTTGAATGCATCTGCATACCTTCTAGAAAATTTAAGGAGTATTTTAATTCTTAATGAAAACATATAAGTATAATCATTTGCTCCAGAACTGAGCTCAGAATAAAGGATGGCATAAATAATACAGGAGTTTCTGGGAGCAGTGAAACACAGATTTTCTAAGTATGTCTATGTTTGTGCTGGCACCTGTTTACCAAGTCATGGGTTTTGTTACAGTTGCTTTATTGACATCTTCCTAGAATAAGAGAATAGATATATTTTCAAAAGGAAATTAAAAACCATGGAATATGCATTTGAAGATGGCTCACTGAATGAGTTTTACATCTTCACAAATAATATCATCTTAAAATGAAGGATGGCCCATTTTCTAACTTTTCAGAGGGTATTTAGGGGGAATAATTGAACTGCATGAAGAAGCAGCAACTCATTTCCTTGCATAAAATATCCTTGAATATCCTTGAATAAAAAAAAATGCCAAGAGATAGTAAAAGTCTTTTGACAGAAATATAAATATATATATATATATACATTTTTATAATTATTGATTAAAATACAGTATTTATAAATTTCAGGCTAATTTATAAATATACATCCTTATTACCTGTGGAGCTTCCCAGGTGGTTCTAGTGGTAAAGAACCTGCCTGCCAATGCAGGAAACATAAGAGACACAGGTTGATACCTGTGTCAGGAAGATCCCCTGGACGAGGGCACAACAACACACTTCAGTATTCTTGCCTGAAGAAGCCCATGGACAAAGGGGCCTGGCAGTTTGAAGTCCATAGGATCACACAGGGTGGGACACGACTAAAGCACACAGCACAGAGCACATATTACCCTGTGACCCTAATTTGAGCTAAAATCTTACTCTGATTCCAACAGTAGATGGTGGCGGATATACACCAGATCAATCTGAGAAAGCATTAGAAGACGCCACTCAGATAATCAATTAGGAAAAAAAAATACATATTAGACTTCAAGTCCTTTTTTAAAAAGATACAGATAGAATACAAAACTTAATCCATATATTTCTTTTGATATTGGTTGATAATGGGTGTTCTGTCACAGCAAATATTGATCACTAGAACTATATATATATATATATATATATATATATATATATATATATCTCAAAACTCAAAAGATCTCTGGACTATTGTGTTTGAGAATACTTTTCAGGCTTATGTTTTCCTTCAAAGATTCTAGTTTCTGAATTCTCACAGACATTAAATATGGTGTATCTTATTAAAAACTGAGAAATTTGAAATCGTATAAATTTATATGCAGCAAGAACAGATACAAAAGGGACATGGATGAAGGATGAACCTTGAGACACTGAATTTTAGTATCCAGAATATAAAGTGAATCAACCAAGAAAGTAACTTGATGTGACCAGATATGCAAGTGGAAAATAAAGTGAATTTTGTATTTGAAGATCAAATGATTAAATTGCCTCAAGGGGAAAAAAAGAAGAGAAACCAGAGGTGTCAAATTCTGCCCATGGGCAAACATTAACCACAGGATTTAGCAACAAAAAGATCATCAGTAACACCATCGTTACTTTCCTGGATTATTACAATAACATCTGTTGTAGACAGAGCTACCTTAAAAATAGACTCTGCAATGAAGATTTAAACAGGCAATTATTAAGGATTACTCTCTAGAACAACACTCATGAAAAATAATTAGAAATGTGATCAGGTAGAGGGAGAAAACATGAACTGTGTGGTTCAGTGGCAAGAGGTCTCTAACAATCCTTCAGGAAGTCCTGAATTGGGATACCCCATCAGAGAAGTACTGAATTGAATTTCAGGTGCCAGATATAGCATCGGGTGATGAATCTTCCTTTAGCCAAGGGAGATTTCTGGCACTGACCCATTTGGAAGTGGTCATCAGCCAACACGCTCAGGAACTGAGAAAATGAGCTTCACTGCTGATGGATAAACTGCCTGATGTTTACAGTATCCAAGATAACATAATAACTGGCCACTTTGTTCTCTTATAGTCTATTCTCAACAAAGTCTGTTAAAAGAGAAGTCACATCATGTTTTTAAAGTATTGTTTAAATCATTGGAAGGACTAATGCTGAAGCTTAAATATTTTTCCCTGATACTGGGAAAGATGGTGGGCAGGAGGAGAAGGGGATGACAGAGGATGAAATGGATGGCATCACTGACTCAATGGCCATAAGCCTGAGCAAATTCTGGGAGATGGTGAAGGACAGGGAAGCCGGGCATGCTGCAGTCCATAGGATCACAAAGAGTTGGACATGATTGAGCAACTGAAACACAACAAAAGTCATTCTGTCAAAAAAGAAGTCATATTGTGTTTAAAACCTTCCAATAGTTTCCCTTCTTACTGAAAATAAACACCAAAATCTGTATGATGGCCTGCAATGCCTAGGTTTCTGCATTATTTCTTTTTATTTTATATACTACTCCCTTTCTCTCACCAACTCCTTTGAGGCCTTTGTTAATAGAGAGGTTGCCCCCGCCTCACAGACTTTTTTTTTTTTTTCACATGCTTTGAATGCTCTACCTCTAGAAAATACTATCATTTCCCCCCATACTTTGATAAAATATTTTCTTACAAGGTGTTCTTTTATTACTCTGTATAATATCACAATAAACTGTCTGACTTATGGAAAAACTATTCCCCATCCATCCCTTACATCTATAGTATTTGTAAAGTTTTGTGTGGTTAAAATATTTATTTTATTTAATATCTGCCTATTCCTATTAACATAAGTGGCATAGGGCAACTGTGTGTTTGTCTTTCCACCAGAAACTGGATGCAAAATAATGCTTACATATAGAGAACATTCAGTGAATATTTCTGGACAAATGAATGATGAGTGAATAAAAGAATGAGGAAAATTGGCTTCTCAAATATGAATTTGAATAGCAGGTCAGGAAGCAACAGAACTGGACATGGAACAACAGACTGGCTCCAAATAGGAGTGTGTCAAGGCTGTATATTGTCACCCTGCTTATTTAACTTATATGCAGAGTACATCATGAGAAATGCTGGGCTGGAAGAAACACAAGCTGGAATCAAGATTGTGGGAGAAATATCAATAACCTGAGATATGCAGATGACACCACCCTTATGGCAGAAAGTGAAGAGGAACTAAAAAGCCTCTTGATGAAAGTGAAAGAGGACAGTGAAAAACTTGGCCTAAAGCTCAACATTCAGAAAACGAAGATCATGGCATCTGCTCCCATCACTTCATGTGAAATAGATGGGGAAACAGTGGAAACAGTGTCAGACTTTATTTTTGGGGGGCTCCAAAATCACTGCAGATGGTGACTGCAGCCATGAAATTGAAAGATGCTTACTTCTTGGAAGGAAAGTTATGACCAACCTAGATAGCATATTCAAAAGGAGAGACATTACTTTGCCAGCAAAGGTCTGTCTAGTCAAGGCTATGGTTTTTCCTGTGGTCATGTATGGATGTGAGAGTTGGACTGTGAAGAAAGCTGAGCACCGAAGAATTGATGCTTTTGAACTGTGGTGTTGGAGAAGACTCTTGAGAGTCCCTTGGACTGCAAGGAGATCCAACCAGTCCATTCTAAAGGAGACCAGTCCTGGGTGTTCACTGGAAGGACTGATGTTGAAGCTGAAATTCCAATACTTTGGCCACCTGATGCGAAGAGCTGACTCATTGGAAAAGACTCTGGTGCTGCAAAGGATTGGGGGCAGGAGGAGAAGGGGACGACAGAGGATGAGATGGCTGGATGGCATCACTGACTCGATGGACGTGAGTCTGAGTGAACTCCGGGAGTTGGTGATGGACAGGGAGGCCTGGTGTGCTGCAATTCATGAGGTCACAAAGAGTTGGACATGACTGAGGGACTGAACTGACCTGAATCATAAAGAAAGTATAATCACAGCAATTAATTTGATAATCAGATAAAGTTTAGTATTTCCCAGTAGGAGCTAGTATCAACATTCATTATAAGGTTTCAAAAAAAAAAAAATTGCAGCAAAATTTTAAGATACCTGGACATTTATCAGTGAATTCAGTATATAAAGACATTTCATATTAAGTGATGTCATAATATCAATAAAAAGTATATTATACATTAGTGCAGTTCAGTTCAATCACTCAGTTGTGTCCAACTGAATATTTAATGCAGTATTGTACATTAAAAATCAATAAAATTTGAGCTATTAACATTTGGATTTTATCTTTGTGTTTTAAATATGTTTTATCTTCATTTATCAGGTTATTCACTTCGAGTTTTTTCTACTGTGTGATCACAACTTAAAAAACTGGTCATTCTGAGAAGAAGTTGATTTATTACTACTAGTAATATAAGATTCTTTGAAAACTATTTAAATTAATTGGCCTGTGTGTTAAAACTTAACAGTTTAGGTGAAATGTGTGTGCAAAGTATATTCATGTATAGTTTAAATATGTTTGTTGTTCTGATAAATTACCAAAGCACAAAAATCTCACACTTCTCTTTTATTTGAATAATTTTCTAAGGTGGCATGTTTTTTGATGCTTGATATTGAACTATTTTTGTTCCAGCTAACAAGAATTCTATATGGTATGATTAAATGTTATATTTGCATAAAATTGTATGTATTACAAATCAAAGTCATCTTTCAAATTTATTCCTTTCAAAAGAGAAATAAATCAGTAGAAATATGCCATTTGGCTTCATCATTCAAACATAATGTGAGCACTGGAATGTATTAAATACATAGAGTTGAAGTGTGGTTTACAGATTTGTTTGAAAAGCTACTGATAATGCCATATCACTAATAATGCTCCCTCATCATTTCCTTGTCTTAAAACGCAGTCCATATTTTAAAGGAAAGTAGTGTATTCTAACTCAAGTTCTGAAATAACAATATTACATTTATATGTGAAATATGTTTTCAGCTAAGATTATCTACAAAGAGTTTATTTATTTATTTATTTTTTTGTTTCTTTTGTTTTTTAATTTTACTGTGCTTTGCTTTAGTGAACTTTATAGATACATGTTTTTTTTTTCCCTTGTTAATTTTCTGTTTAGTTGATCTATCCATAGGTGTGAGTGGGGTATTAAAGTCTCCCACTATTATTGTGTTATTGTTAATTTCTCCTTTCACACTTGTCAGCATTTGTCTTACATACTGCGGTGCTCCCATGTTGGGTGGATATATATTTATAATTGTTATATCTTCTTCTTGGATTGATCCTTTGATCATTATGTAGTGACCTTCTTTGTCTCTTTTCACAGCCTTTGTTTTAAAGTCTATATTATCTGATATGAGTATTGTGACTCCTGCTTTCTTTTGGTCCCTATTTGCATGGAAAATCTTTTTCCAGCCCTTCACTTTCAGTCTGTATGTGTCCCCTGTTTTGAGGTGGGTCTCTTGTAGACAACATATGTAGGGGTCTTGTTTTTGTACCCATTCAGCCAGTCTTTGTCTTTTGGTTGGGGCATTCAACCCATTTACGTTTAAGGTAATTACTGATAAGTATGATCCTGTTGCCATTTACTTTATTGTTTTGGGTTCGAGTTTATACACCATTTTTGTGTTTCCTGTCTAGAGAATATCCTTTAGTATTTGTTGGAGAGCTGGTTTGGTGGTGCAGAATTCTCTCAGCTTTTGCTTGTCTGAAAAGCTTTTGATTTCTCCTTCATACTTAAATGAGATCCTTGCTGGGTACAATAATCAGGGCTGTAGGTTATTTTCTTTCATCATTTTAAGTATGTCTTGCCATTCCCTCCTGGCTTGAAGAGTTTCTATTGAAAGATAAGCTGTTATCCTTATGGGAATTCCCTTGTGTGTTATTTGTTGTTTTTCCCTTGCTGCTTTTAATATTTGTTCTTTGTGTTTGATCTTTGTTAATTTGATTAATATGTGTCTTGGGGTGTTTCTCCTTGGGTTTATCCTGTTTGGGACTCTCTGGGTTTCTTGGACTTGGGTGATTATTTCCTTCCCCATTTTAGGGAAGTTTTCAACTATTATCTCCTCAAGTATTTTCTCATGGTCTTTCTTTTTTTCTTCTTCTTCTGGAACCCCTATGATTCGAATGTTGTAGTGTTTAATATTGTCCTGGAGGTCTCTGAGATTGTCCTCATTTCTTTTAATTCGTTTTTCTTTTATCCTCTCTGATTCATTTATTTTTACCATTCTATCTTCTAATTCACTAATCCTGTCCTCTGCTTCTGTTATTCTACTATTTGTTGCCTCCAGAGTGTTTTTAATTTCACTTTTCATTATTCATTATATATTGACTATTTTTTGCTTCTTCTAGGTCCTTGTTAAACCTTTCTTGCATCTTTTCTATCCTTGTCTGCAGGCTATTTATCTGTGATTCCATTTTAATTTCAAGATTTTGGATCAATTTCACTATCATTATTTGGAATTCTTTATCAGGTAGATTCCCTATCTCTTCCTCTTTTGTTTGGTTTGGTGGGCATTTATCCTGTTCCTTTATCTGCTGGGTATTCCTCTGTCTCTTCATCTTGTTTAAATTGCTGAGTTTGGGAGTCCTTTCTGTATTCTGGCAGTTTGTGGAGTTCTCTTTATTGTGGCGTTTTCTCGCTGTGTGTGGGTATGTAGAGGTGGCTTGTCAAGGTTTCCTGGTTAGGGAAGCTTGTATCGGTGTTCTGGTGGGTGGAGCTGTATTTCTTCTCTTTGTTCAGTCGCGCTGTGGGGAGGGAGGGAGGGATGCTGCAAACAAATGACACTGGCGTGCGCTCGCAGTGCCTCAGCCACACTGGGTCTGCCCCCACTCACGGCGCGTGTAGCCTCCCTGCCCACACTGCTCAGGCTCTAGGTTGTTCCGCCGGGAACAATCCGAGGCTGGCCCTGGGTTGCATGCACCTCCCAGGTCCAAGCCGCTCAGGTTCAGGCACTCATGTAGTCCTCAGAGGCGGAGACTCAGTTGGGCCTGCGTTTTGTGCTCTTCCCAGGTCCGAGCAGCTCAGGTGATGAGGTGTTTGGCGAGCGCCAATGCTGCGACTTATCGCCTCCCCGCCACTCGGTTATCTGGGTGTAAAACCGGCGCACCTTCTCAGGCAGATGTTGACCGTCCAGACCCCCAATAAGTTTTAGTTAGCAAAGAAGCCAGTTTTATAGATAATGTCTCTCTGGGGCTGCGATTGCCCCCTTCCGGCTCTGGCTGCCTGTCACCGGAGGGGGAAGGTCTGCCGCCGGCTATCTCTGTTTAGTCCTTTATTACGTGCACAGGCTGGCGGTGTCTTAGGTTAGGGCTGGCTTTTCGCATGGTAGATATCCCACAGTCTGGTTTGCTAGCCCAAATTATTTCGCTCAGATAGTGCTCAGGGTATTCAGGCCAGATTCTTACTCTCAGTGATGCAGCCCGCGCCGCGCCTCCCTGCCCAGCCCCCGCTTGCTAATGGCGGATGCAGGCGTCTGCGCTGCTTCTCCGCTGGGGGAGTTACCGTAGGGCTCGCAATCTGCGAGTTTTAATTGTTTATTTATTTTTTCTCCCTGTTATGTTGCCCTCTGTGCTTCCAAAGCTCGGCACAGATTCGGCACTGAGAAGGTTTCCTGGTGTTTGGAAACTTCTCTCTTTTTAAGACTCCCTTCCCGGGACGGAACTCCGTCCCTCCCTCTTTTGTCTCTTTTATTGTCTTTAATATTTTTTCCTACCTCCTTTCAAGGAGTTGGGTTGCTTTTCTGGGTGCCTGATGTCCTCTGCCGGCATTCAGAAGTTGTTTTGTGGAATTTACTTGACGTTTAAATGCTCTTTTGATGAATTTGTGGGGGAGAAAGTGTTTTCCCCGTCCTACTCCTCCGCCATCTTGGCGCCTTCCCAAAGAGTTTATTTATTAATTGACTTTCTCTTCAGGAGTAATTTTCCCATATAATGTAATACACAAGCTTTTGATTCATATAAGGGAAAAAGAAGAAATGCTGTGAAATAATCTAATGTCAAAATATTCCTTTTTATACATAATGAAAAGAAACAAATTCAGAGTTATTTGGAGGGATTAATAAAATGTAACCTAGTGGCTCAGATGTTCAGGAATCTGCCTGCAATGCAGAAGACCTGGGTTCAATCTCTGGTTTGGGAATATCCCCTGGAGAAGGAATGACTATACACTCCAGTATTCTTTTTTATTTTATTTTATTTTATTTTTAAACTTTACAAATTGTATTAGTTTTGCCAAATATCAAAATGAATCCTCCACAGGTATAACTCCAGTATTCTTGCCTGGAGAATTCCATAGACAGAGGAAACTGGCAGGCTAGAGTTCATGAGGTCACAGAGAGTAGGATATACTGATAAGCTAACAATTTCTCATACTTTCACTCTTAGGATGGATCTTGAGATACTTGTCTACTTTAAAGTTCTCTGCATATGTATTCTGCCTTTTTTCTGGTATAATGAGATCCAGAGGACTTCTTTACCATCCCACAACTATTCATACTATTTTTGCCAAGAGAGTCAACCAGAATGACAGAAACATTTAGCTAAGTGTAAAATAAGTTGGCTCAGAATAATAGTTTTCAAATAATCTAATTATAACGAAAGTACAATTAAAATAAATGCCAAACTTACTTCAGAATTTCTAATAGGATTTTACTTCATATGTAAGGGCTTCCTTGGTGGATCAAATGGTAAAGAAACTGCCTGCAATGCAGGAGACCTGGGTTTGATCTCTGGTTGAGCAAGATCCTCTGAAGAAAGACATGGCAACCCATTCCAGTATTCTTGCCTAGGAAATATCATGGTCAGAGGACCCTGACAGACTACAGTCCACTGGGTTGCAAAGAGCTGGACACGACTGAGCGACTAACACTTTCACTTAACATAGGGAAGAATAGACAGTCTTGAGACAATTTACCAGGTTCCTCTGGGACTTAGAGCTAAGTAACCAAAGACTAAGAGAGTACTTACATCACAATTTTTAAGATAAACATTATTAAATAAATTAATAATATTCAATGCAGTTGAAACAGTGAAAAACTAATCAGTTCAGTTCAGTTCAGTTCAGTCTCTCACTCATGTCCAGTTCTTTGTGATCCCATGGATTGCAACACGCCACGCCTCCCTGTCCATCACCAGCTCCAAGAGTTTACCCAAACTCACATCCATTGAGTCACTGATGCCATCCAACCATCTCATCCTCTGTTGTCCCCTTCTCCTCCTGCCTTCAATCTTTCCCAGCATCAGGGTCTTGTCAAATGAGTCAGCTCTTCACATCAGATGGCCAAAGAATTGGAGTTTCAGCTTCAACATCAGTCCACCCAATGAATATTCAGGACTGGATCTGTTTTAGGATTGACTGGTTGGATGTCCTTGCACTTCAAGGGACTCTCAAGAGTCTTCTCCAAAACAACAGTTCAAAAGCATCACTTCTTTGGCACTCAGCTTTTTTTACAGTCTAGCTCTCACAGACAGACCTTTGTTGGCAAAGTAATGTCTCTTCTTTTGAATATGCTGTCTAGGTATAGTCATAGCTTTTCTTCCAAGGAGAAAGCGTCTTTTAATTTCATGGCTACAGTCACCATATACAATGATTTTGGACCCCCCAAAAAATAAAGTCTGACACTGTTTCCACTGTTTCCCCATCTATTTGCCATGAAGAGATGGGACCAGATGCCATGATCTTAGTTTTCTGAATGTAGAATTTTGATGCAACTTTTTCACTCTTCTCTTTAATTTTTGTCAAGAGGTTCTTTAGTTATTCTTTGCTTTCGACCATAAGGGTTGTGCCATCTGCATATCTGAGGTTATTGATATTTCTCCCAGCAATCTTGATAGGAGCTTATGCTCCATCCAGCCCAGCGTTTCTCATCATTTACTCTGCATGCAAGTTAAATAAGCAGGGTGACAACATACATCATTGATGAACTCCTTTCCCTATTTGGAACCAGTCTGCTCTTCCATGTCCCATTCTAACTGTTGTTTCCTGACCTGCATACAGATTTCTCAAGAGGCAAGTCAGGTGGTCTGGTATTCCCATCTCTTTCAGAATTTTGCACAGTTTACTGTGATCTACACAGTCAAAGGCTTTGACATAGTCAGTAAAGCAGAAATAGTTGTTTTTCTGGAATTCTCTTGCTTTTTTGAGGATCCAGCAGATGTCAGCAATTTGATCTCTGGTTCTTCTCCCTTTTCTAAATCCAGCTTGAACATCTGGAATTTCATGGTTCATGTATTGCTGAAGCCTGGATTGAAGAATTTTGAGCATTACTTTACTAGTGCGTGAGATGAGTGCAATTGTGCAGTAGTTTGAGCATTTTTGGCATGGCCTTTCTTTTGGATTGGAATGAAAACTGACCTTTTCCAGTCCTGTGGCCACTGCTGAGTTTTCCAAATTTGCTGGCATATGGAATGCAACACTTTTACAACACAGTCTTTTAAGATAGAAATAGCTCAACTGGAATTCCATCACTACCACTTCCTTTGTTCATAGTGATGCTTCCTATGCTAAGTCACTTCAGTCGTGTCTGACTCTGTGCAACCCCATAGACGGCAGCCCACCAGGCTCCCCCATCCCTGGGATTCTCCAGGCAAGAACACTGGAGTGGGTTGCCATTTCCTTCTCCAATGCATGAAAGTGAAAAGTGAAAGTGAAGTTGCTGAGTCATGTCCGACTCTTAGCGACCCCATGGATTGCAGCCTAACAGGCTCCTCTGTCCATGGGATTTTCCAAGCAAGAGTACTGGAGTGGGGTGCCATTGTCTAAGGCCCACTTAATTTCATATTCCAGGATGTTTGGCTCTAGGTGAGTGATCACATCATTGTGATTATCTGGGTCATGAAGATCCCTTTTGTATAGATCTTCTGTGTATTCTTCCCACCTCTTCTTAATATCTTCTGCTTTTGTTGTGTCCATACCATTTCTGTCCTTTATTAAATGTTCGCATGAAATGATCCCATGGTCTCTCTAATTTTCTTAAAGATATCTCTAGTCTTTCCCATTCTATTATTTTCCTCTATTTCTTTGCATTGATTGCTGAGGAAGGCTTTTTTTATCTCCCCTTGCTATTCCTTGGAACTCTGCATTCAAATGGGTATATCTTTCCTTAACTCCTTTGCTTTTCAATTCACTCTTTTCACAGCTATTTGCAAGGCCTTCTCAGACAGCCATTTTGTTTTTGCTTTTTTTCCCCATGGGGATTGTCTTGACGCCTGTCTCCTGTACAGTGTCACAAACCTCCCTGCATAGTTCATAAGGCACTCTGTCTATCAGATCTAGTGCCTTAAATCTATTTGTCACTTTCACTGTATAATCATAAGGGAATTTATTTAGGTCATACCTGAATGGTCTAGTGGTTTTCCCTACTTTCTTCAATTTATATCTGAATTTGGCAATAAGGAGTTCATGGTCAAGGCTTTATATTGTCACCCTGCTTATTTACCTTATATGCAGAGTACATCACGAGTAGTGCTGGGCTGGATGAAGCACAAGTTGGAATCAAGATTGCCTGGAGAAATATCAATAACCTCAGATATGCAGATGACACCAACCTTATGGCAGAAAGTGAAGAGGAACTAAAAAGCCTCTTGATGAAAGTGAAAGAGGAGAGTGAAAAAGTTGGCTTAAAGCTCAACATTCAGAAAACGAAGATCATGGCATCCGGCCCCATCACTTCATGGGAAATAGATGGGGAAACAGTGGAAACAGTGTCAGACTTTATTTTTTTGAGCTCCAAAATCACTGCAGATGGTGATTGCAGCCATGAAATTAAAAGACGCTTACTCCTTGGAAGGAAGATTATGACCAACTTAGATAGCACATTCAAAAGCAGAGACATTACTTTGCCAACAAAAGTCTGTCAAGTCAAGGCTATGTTTTTTCCAGTAGTCATGTATGGATGTGAGAGTTGGACTGTGAAGAAAGCTGAGCTCCAAAGAATTGATGCTTTTAAACTGTGGTGTTGGAGAAGACTCTTGAGAGTCCCTTGGACTGCAAGGAGATCCAACCAGTCCATTCTGAAGGAGATCAGCCCTGGAATTTCTTTGGACGGAATGATGCTAAAGCTGAAACTCCAGTACTTTGGCCACCTCATGCGAAGAATTGACTCATTGGAAAAGACTCTGATGCTGGGAGGGATTGGGGGGACAACAGAGGATGATATGGCTGGATGGCATCACTGACTCGATGGACATGAGTCTGAGTGAACTCCAGGAGTTGGTGATGGACAGGGAGGCCTGGCGTGTGTAATTCATGGTTTGCAGAGTCTGCCACGACTGAGCGACTGAACTGAACTGAATGATTAATGAGGCTTAGAATTTTTTTATGTGTTTATTGTTCATTTGTATATATCTTTTAGTGAAATTACTATACAGGTCCTTTGTGCAATTTTAATTGGTTTGCTTATTTTTATTGTTTAGCATAAGGATTCTTTATATGTTACATATTAAACCTTCACTAAAACTTAATAGGCAGATATTTTCTATCACTCAGTAGGTTCTTTTTAGTTTCTTAATAGCGTCATTTGATGCACAAAGTCTGCTTTTCAGATGTTCAATGTGTATGGGAATATGTGCAACATTCTCTGTGACAGATAAGTACATCTTCTTTAGAAGATCATTAAGTTTTTCTCCATGTTCATATTACCAGATATTATCAAGATATGAAGTAGAAATACAATCCACAAAATAAATCATATGCAGATTATCACAAAGCTATCATTTTGCTATGATAATTTTTTAATTGATAAAGAATCCAAATTATATATGTTTTGAATATATTACTTAAAATTTACCCATCCTCCAAGGAAAAAAATGAATAAAAATAAACATCCTTATTCATATAATGATTGATAATTTTAAGATAATTTAGTTTATAAATAGAGTCTGATTAATGTTTCTGGTTGAAAACTTGTGTTTTAAATCAAGAAGAAGACCTAATTTTCTTTTTGAGCAGAATGTTCTCCAAGTTTATGTAGTCTTGGAAACTCTAATGTCTTAGTCAAAGTGTTAGTTGCTCAGTCATGCTCGACTTTTGTGACACCATGGTCTGTCATTGGAAAATAATACTGGAGTGGGTAGCCATTCCCTTCTCCAGGGATATCTTCCTGACCCAGGGATCAAACCAGGGTCTCCAGCATTGCAGGTATTTTTTTTTTTTTTTTAAATCATCTGAGTTACCAGGGAAGTCCTAATGTCTTAATCTACACAAAATAGTATTCATTGAAAACTAATCATCTTTTAGATCTTTGAAACCCTACCAAATTTCATTTTAAATGAAAAGCAATTCGTTGTACTATTTTATATATCTTATATGAATGTTTCTGACTACTTTTAATTTTAGAGAAGATATTAAGCTAAAAAGGGAATTGAATGATAGTACTCATTGTTAAATGTAAAGTCCTTATTTATTTACATCTGTTTCTAATTAATCACCAGAAATTCACAAAATTATTATAGATTCTTGGCTAGAAAAATTATATTTATACTTCCCCTGATTATGTAAATAGATAACAAGGGAAATGAGGAGAATCTTTAAATAAAACTTCTATAAACTGATTGCATTTTGAGGTTTATGTGTTTAGCATAATTGAAATATTTAAACAAATACTCTAATGAGCCAAGTTTTTTAACCACTTAAGGTAGCCCTAGGGAGCTATTAAAGCATTTTTGAAAACTAACTTGCAATTTTCAATTAAAGTTAGACTATTGAGTTCTGTGAAAGCTGGATTAGTTAAAAGATGTCCTATGGACTTGAAATATTTGAAAAACACCTTATAGCTTACTATGGTATTAAACATGTACTTATTGAGGAATTTAATCACAGAGATAATCTAGTATAGGATAAATTTGTATAATTCAGTTTTGTTATGTTATATGCTCTTCAAAGTCACATTTTCTTTTTCAGTGACCTGAAAATGAGTACATCAAAGTTATATATTGCCATCCTGCTTATTTAACTTCTATGCAGAGTACATCATGAGAAATGCTGCACTGGATGAAGCACAAGCTGGAATCAAGATTGCCGGGAGAAATATCAATAACCTCAGATATGCAGATGACACCACCCTCATGGCAGAAAGTGAAGAGGAACTAAAGAGCCTCTTGATGAAAATGAAAGAGGAGAGTAAAAAAGTTGGCTTAAAGCTTAACATTCAGAAAACTAAGATCATGGCATCTGGTCCAATCACTTTATGGCAAATAAATGGTGAAACAGTGTCAGACTTTATTTTTTTGAGCTCCAAAATCCCTGCAGATGGTGATTGCAGCTATCAAGTTAAAAGACGCTTGCTCCTTGGAAGGAAAGTTATGATCAACCTAGACGGCATGTTGAGAAGCAGAGACATTATTTGCGAACAAAGGTCCATCTAGTCAAGGCTATGGTTTTTCCAGTAGTCATGTATGGATGTGAGAGTTGAACTATAAAAAAAGCTGAGTGCCAAAGAATTGATGCTTTTGAACTTTGGTGTTGGAGAACACTCCTAAGAGTCCCTTGGAAACAAGGAGATCCAACCAGTCCATCCTAAAGGAAATCAGTCCTGAATATTGATTGGAAGGACTGATGCTGAAGCTGAAATTCCAATAATTTGGCCACCTGATGCGAAGAACTGGCTCACTGGAAAAGGCCCTGTTGCTGGGAAAGATTAAAGGCAGGAGAAGGGGACTACAGAGGATGAGAGGGCTGGATAGGGGATGACAGAGGATGAGATGGCTGGATGGCATTACTAACACGAAGGACATAAGTTTGAGTAAACTCCGGGAGCTGGTGATGGACAGGGAGGCCTGGCGTGTTGCAGTCTGTGGGGTCGCAAATAGTCGGACACGACTGAGCGACTGAACTGAACTGAACTGAACTGTAGATGAACCAGTAACTATTTTTCTCATAATGGCGTTTTTTAAATTTAAATCTAACTTCAGAATTTGCTTCTTATCAAGTGCATAATTAGATTGTCTTAGAATTCATTCTCAGATTATTTTCTTTGCACTTTAATAATCCTGAGGATTTCCTTGAAACATTAACATAACTTTCCAGTTTTAATTTTCTTCTGGAGATTAAAAAGTTCCCACTTGACTCATCAAGGTTAGTTCTATGGTATTTATTAAATGACACATAAAAATTGATAAATGCTTATTTACTAGATGACTCACTTAAGAGAGGAGTATAGAGTAGTAGTTAGTGAAAAGTCAGAGAGTGAAGATTTAAATTACAGATCTGCTAGTCAAAATCCCTGTGGTTTGTTATTTAGGCAATTGCCTTCTCAGTTTCTTTATTTATAAATATGCCCTATAGTGCTTATTATAAAAAATTGATGAATAAATATATGTACAACAATTAGAGGAAAACTTAGTCCATGAGAATCGCTATAAAATAATTAATTTTGTAAATAATATAATTCAATAAATAAAGTTACAAAACCAGGCATATGACTGAACAAAATGTCCATTTTAACAAGTCATAATAACCAGTTCAAAGAAGCTTCAGCATTTGAATTTCTAGCCCCATAATTCAACAATGAAGTTATTTTATTGTTTCTGTATATGATTTTAAAAGGTTATACAATCTTATGAAATATATGGTTATATATACATATATATAGTATATCTGCATATATATGTATATATATAGTATATCTGCATATATGTATATATATATATATATATATATATATATATGTATATATTAAGAAAAGGTGGCAAGAATGCACAGAAGAACTATAGCAAAAAAAATCTTCATGACCCAGATAACCATGAGGGACTGATTCCTCACCCAGAGCCAGACATCCTGGAATGCAAATTCAAGAGGGCCTTAGGCAGCATCATCATGAACAAAGCTAGTGGAGGTGACAGAATTCCAGTTTAGCTATTTAAAATCCTAAAAGATGTTCCTGTTAAAGTGCTGCACTCAATATGCCAGCAAATATGGAAAACTCAGCAGTGGCCACAGGACTGGAAAAAGTTGGTTTTCTTACAGATCCCAAAGAAGGACAAGGTCAAAGAAATTCAAACTACTGCCCGATTGCACTCATCTGACAGGTTAGCAAAGTAATGTTCGAAATTCTCCAAGCCAGGCTTCAACAGTATGTGATCCATGAACTTCCAGATGTTCAAGCTGGATTTAGACAAGGTACAGGAACCAGAGATCAAATTGTCAGGTTCTGTTGCATCATATAAAAAGCAAGAGGATTCCCTAAAAACATCTACTCTGCTTTATTGATTACACCAAAGAATATCTGCTGGAGAAGGCATAGGGTACCCACTCCAGTATTCTTGGGCTTCTCTTGTGGCTCAGCTGGTTAGGAATCCATCTGCAATATGGGTTGCAGACATGGGTTTGATCCCTGGGTTGGGAAGATCCTTTGGAGAAAGGAAAGGCTACCCACTCCAGTATTCTGGTCTAGAGAATTCCGTGGACTATACCAATGGGGTCTCAAAGAGTCAATCAGAATTGAGCAACTTTCACTTCACTTTCAAAACATTTTATTGTGTAAATCACAAGAAACTGTGGAAAATTCTTCAAGAGATGGGGATACCAGACAACCTCAGATATGCAGATGATACCACACTTATGGCAGAAAGTGAAGAAGAACTAGAAAGCCTCTTGAAAGTGAAAGAGGAGAGTGAAAAAATTGGCTTAAAACTCAACATTCAGAAAACTAAGATCATGGCATCTTGTCCCATAACTTCATGGGAAATAGATGGGGAAACAGTGGAAACTGTGACAGACTATTTTTTTTTTGAGCTTCAAAATCACTGCAGATGGTGATTGCAGCCATGAAATTAAAAGATGCTTGCTCTTTGGAAGAAAAGCTATGACAAAACTAGACAGCATATTAAAAAGCGGAGACATTACTTTGCCAACAAAGATCCATCTAGTCAAAGCTATGTTTTTTCCAGTAGTCATGTATGGATGTGAGAGTTGGACTATAAAGAAAGCAGAGTGCTGAAGAATTGATGTTTTTGAACTGTGGTCTTGGAGAAGACTCTTGAGAGTCCCTTGGACAGCAAGGATATCAAATCAGTCAATCCTAAAGGAAATCATTCTTGAATATTCATTGGAAGGATTGATGCTGAAGCTGAAACCCCAATTCCTTGGCCACCTTATGGAAAGAACTGACTCATTGGAAAAGACCCTGATGCTGGGAGGCAGGAGGAGAAAAGGATGACAGAGGATGAAATGGTTGGATGATATCATGGACATGATGCATGTAAGTTTGAGCAAGCCCTGGGTGCTGGTGATGGACAGGGAAGCCTGACATGCTACAGTTCATAGGGTTGCAAAGAGTTGGACATGACTAAGTGACTGAACTGAACTGATATTATATATAATTAAGTATACATGTGCACATATTATGCGTGCATGTTTTCCTTTTGCCATCATATGAACGCACTTTAACATTTTTTTTAACATTTTAAGATGAAAATGATATGGCTCCCTATATGACTGGTTGTTTTATAATAATATGCATCATTGTTTTTGCTGCAGATGGCAGCAAAACCAGTTGGTGCATGCTAAGTTGCTTCAGTTTTGTCCAACTCTTTGAGACCCTATGAACTGAAGACTGCCTGGCCTCTTTGTCCATGGTATTCTCCATGCAAGAATACTGGAGTGGGTTGCCGTGCCCTTCTCTAGGGGATCTTTCTGACCAGATAATGGAACCTGGTCTCTTTCGTCTCCTGCATTGGCAGGTTTCTTTTGTTTGTTTTTCTGTCTTTTTCCCCCAGCACTAGCACCACCTAGGAAATCCAAAGGAATGGGACTTGAAGGTAAAACCTCAAGGCAAGAATTCTACAGAAGGAAAAAGGCTTGATTTGTAAATAGTGTTTCTGAGGACATTTTCCTTGAGGTTCAGAGACAGAATTAGCTGTTGAGTTGCTAAGTCATGTTTGACTTTTTTGCAACCCCATAGACTGTATCCCAGCAAGATCCTCTGTCATGGGATTTCTTAGTCAAGAATACTGGAGTGCATTCCCATCTCCTTCTCCAGGGGACCTCTTCAACCCTGGGATCAAGCATTTAGAGTAATTACGTATGGTAGAAAGATAGCCTCTACTTGAGAAATTTTCACTTAGAGCAAAATACTCAGGTGACATATTAACTTTAGCAAGGAGAAAAATGTGATTAGAACATCCATTCATATCCTTTTTTATCAGAAGTTTTCAATCATTGCTTTATTTAATTCACTTTACAGCCCCATCATAATTATTCTTTTTTTCTTTTTATTTATTTTTTTATTTTTAATGTAAATTTATTTATTTTAATTGGAAGCTAATTACTTTATAATATTGTATTGGTTTTGCCATACATCAACATGAATCTGTCACGGGTGTACACGTGTTTCCCATTCTGAACCCCTTCTTATTTATATCACTCTCTACTCTTTATTTTATTTTATTTGTTTTGCTGGCATTTTTTAAAATTTTATTTTATTTTTAAACTTTACAATATTGTACTAGTTTTGCCAAATATCGAAATGAATCCACCACAGGTATACATGTGTTCCTCATCCTGAACCCTCCTCCCTCCTCACTCCCCGTACCATCCCTCTGGGTCATCCCAGTGCACCAGCCCCAAGCATCCAGTATTGTGCATCGAATCTGGACTGGAGACTTGTTTCATACATGATATTATACATGTTTCAATGCCATTATCCCAAATCTTCCCACCCTCTCCCTCGCCCACAGAGTCCATAAGACTGTTCTATACATCAGTGTCTCTTTTGCTGTCTCGTATACAGGGTTATTGTTACCATCTTTCTAAATTCCATATATATGCATTAGTATACTGTATTGGTGTTTTTCTTTCTGGCTTACTTCACTCTGTATAATAGGCTCCAGTTTCATCCACCTCATTATCACTCTCTACTCTTTAATTCATTTTTCTTTCCACAGTTCATGATGTATTTATTTACTTGCCTGTTGTTTTATTTCTACTTCAGAATATAATGAATTCAGAAGGTCAAAGGCCATAAAAGATTTGTTTAATATAAAAACATATAATGACCAGAACATAGATCAGCCTTATTTGTGTATTTATTTATTTATTTCTAAATGAATGAATATATTAAAGTCATAGGTCTGTCTCTGAAGGCTAGCTCAGTGATGAAAGATGTATTGATTGTCAGCCTTTGTAAGATGCTTTTCATTTTTTTTAATTTCTATGAGCATTAACTTCCTATTCTTAAATGCTTAAATATTTATTTATATTGATAATTCCACTGTCAAGTCCCATTAGTAAAATGTCTTTAGTCGTTAATTGCTTTCTTTTGTCACAGAGATTCTACTGTTCTAGCTTAGAAGATATTTCCAGTAATGGGTATATGTGTTTGTTTAGTCGCTCAGTTTTGTCCACCTCTTTGTGACTCTATGGACTGTAGCCCGCCAGGCTTCTCCATCCATGGGATTTTCCAGGCAAGAATACTGGAGTGGGTTGCCATTTCCTCCTCCAGGGGATCTTCCCAACCCACGGATTGAACCCAAGTCTCCATATCTCCTGTATTGCAGGCAGATTCTTTACTCACTGAGCCATAGTCACATCTAAGTTCTAGGCTCTAAGTCTCCGGTCAAGGATCAAGCTGATATATACTGTTACCAATCTGTACTTTTGCTTTTTTCCATGGTGTAAATATTATAACCATGCTGGTGATGGACAGGGAAGCTTGGCTTGCTGCTCTCCATGGGGTTACAAAGAGTCAGACATGACTGATCGATTGAAATGAACTGAACTAATGGATAATAATTTTAAACTATAAAATTAAACTTATTGAATGTTGAGACAAAAAGCTCACATGCTTAGTACTTTTGATTTATATATATTTATTTTATTCTAATTTGCTAAAATTCACTTTTTAAGGATGGATATATTCAACAACTGACTTGTGAAATTCCCTAAAATTTGCTTTCATGAGCCAGTAAGGACCAGTTCCAGCATACACGTGGACCCAGTCAGTTAGCCTCCTGTTCTGATCCTGACACCAATCCAATTTTTATGGAGTACACTTGAATCCATGCTTTGTAGAAAAAGCCAACTTGATCTTTTCAACTTACTGCCATTTGCCTTCCCCTTTTTCCAAATGAATGTGTCCACAACCATGACATATGTTTATATAGAATTAATAGTGAATTTTGAGAGAATTACCTTGGTCAATGTTTACTGATGTTTTACATTGTGAAAACTGACTTTTAAAAATAGTTCTGTTAATCTAGCAGCTGTTCATCTAGGAGAGAATGAATATTGTCTGGGGATTAGAGCTGTTTTGATATTGATATGCCTATTTTGATGTCTTTTTTTCAAGATTTTTATGCCATTATCCTATTTACCAAAGAGCAAATGACCACTTTCTGGTATTGGTGTCAAATATTAAAAGGACAGCCAGAAAATGGATGAGTATAGCAGTTGTAGGCCAGAGAGAAACAAACGAAATGGACATGCCAATTACTTTCTGTGCATCCGGACAGGCACAGACCTTACTGATCTACCACAGGCTGCCAGGCAACATAAAGGAAAATAAAGGCTTTCAAATGTAGAAATGGCATCTTTCCAGTTCTCTTCAACTGTGAGAGAAATAAAATTGCTAAAATTGCAAGCTGCATCACTAATACATAAGATAATTGTCCTATTTTTGCATGAATTACTCAGATCCATTCCTCTCTCATTTTCAAACATTGGTTCTTTAGTGTCAGATATTCATGTGAGAAATGTATTTCCTGTATCTACTGATTCACTTGCTACCAGAGATTACATTGGACAATACAACCCCATTGATTTTCTCTATATTAGTTAGAATATTTTATAAAACTTTGTGATTTCTTAATTGAATGCAATATTATACTATATTCATATGTAGATACTCAAATATAGAAATAGAAAATTTTATTTTCAATAATTTATTGTATTAAGGAATTTTATAAATGAAAAACAAATGCCAATGTGGGGATATCCTGCCAACAATTAAAAGTTAATTTATCTTCTCATTCAATTGCTTCAACTTGAGACAAAACAAAACAAGGACTTGACTTAAAAACTCTATTCATTACTTTCCAGTCTTAAGTATTGAATATTTTATTATACACTTACACACAAAAGTATACACACAAATATGTGTGTATATCAGTTCAGTTCAGTTGCTCAGTTGTGTCCAACTCTTTGCGACCCCATGAATCGCAGCACGCCAGGCCTCCCTGTCCATCACCAGCTCCCAGAGTTCACTCAGACTCACGTCCATCGAGTCAGTGATGCCATCTAAGCATCTCGTCCTCTGTTGTGCCCTTCTCCTCCTGCCCCCAATCCCTCCCAGCATCAGAGTCTTTTCCAATGAGTCAACTCTTCTCATGAGGTGGCCAAAGTATTGGAGTTTCAGCTTTAGCATCATTCCTTCCAAAGAAATCCCAGGGCTGATCTCCTTCAGAATGGACTGGTTGGATCTCCTTGCAGTCCAAGGGACTCTCAACATCACAGTTCAAAAGCATCAATTCTTTGACGCTCAGCTTTCTTCACAGTCCAACTCTCACATCCATACACGACCACTGGAAAAACCATAGCCTTGACTAGACGGACCTTTGTTGGCAAAGTAATGTCTCTGCTTGTCTTTTTTATTGTTATTATTTTTTTTACTTTACAATATTGTATTGGTTTTGGCATACATCAACATGCATCATTCATGGGTATACACACGTTCCCCATCCTGAACTCCCCTCCCACCTCCCTCCCTATGCCATCCATCTGGATCATCCCAGTGCACCAGCCCCAAGCTTCCTGTATCCTGCATCAAACCTGGACTGGCGATTCATTTCTTATATGATATTGTACATGTTTTAATGCCATTCTCCCAAATCATCCCCTGCCCCTCTCGCACAGAGTCCAAAAGACTGTTCTATACATCTGTGTCTCTTTTGCTGTCTTGCATACAATGTTGTCATTACCATCTTTCTAAATTCCATATATATGCGTTAGGATACTACATTGGTGTTTTTCTTTCTGGTTTACTTCACTCTGTATAATAGGCTCCAGTTTCATCCACCTCATTAGAACTGACTCAAATGTATTCTTTTTAATGGCTGAGTAATACTCCATTGTGCATACGTACCACAGCTTTCTTATCCATTCATCTGCTGATGGACATCTAGGTTGCTTCCATGTCCTGGCTATTATAAACAGTGCTGCGATGAACATTGGGGTACACGTGTCTCTTTCCCTTCTGGTTTCCTCAGTGTGTATGCCCAGCAGTGGGATTGCTGGGTCGTATAGCAGTTCTATTTCCAGTTTTTTAAGGAATCTCCACACTGTTCTCCATAGTGGCTGTACAAGTTTGAATTCCCAATAACAGTGTAAGAGGGTTCCCTTTTCTCTACATCCTCTCCAGCATTTATTGCCTGTAGACTTTTGAATCGCAGCCATTCTGACTGGCGTGAATCAGTACCTCATTGTGGTTTTGATTTGCATTTCTCTGATAATGAGTGATGTTGAGCATCTTTTCATGTGTTTGTTAGCCATCTGTATGTCTTCTTTGGAGAAATGTCTATTTAGTTCTTTGGCCCATTTTTTGATTGGGTCATTTATTTTTCTGGAATTGAGCTGTAGGAGTTGCTTGTATATTTTTGAGATTGGTTGTTTGTCAGTTGCTTCATTTGCTATTATTTTCTCCCATTCTGAAGGCTGTCTTTTCACCTTGCTTATACATCACAGCAGGATCCTCTATGACCTACCTCTCAGAATACTGGAAATAAAAGCAAAAATAAACAAACGGGATCTAATTAAAATTAAAAGCTTCTGCTTTTTAATATGGCATCTAGGTTTGTTATAACTTTTATTCCAAGGAGCAAGTTTCTTTTAATTTCATGGCTGCAGTCACCATCTGCAGTGATTTTGGAGCCCCCAAAAATAAAGTCTGACAATGTTTCCACTTTTTCCCCATCTATTTCCCATGAAGTGATGGGACCAGATGCCATGATCTTAGTTTTCTGAATGTTGAGTTTTAAGCCAACTTTTTCACTCTCGACTTTCACTTTCATCAAGAGGCTTCTTTGTTCCTCTTCACTTTCTGCCATAAGGGTGTTGTCATCTGCATATCTGAGATTACTGATATTTCTCCCAGGAATCTTGATTCCAGCTTGTGCTTTTTCCAGTCCAGCGTTTCTCATGATGTATTGTGCATATAAGTTAAATAAGCAGGGTGACAATATACAGCCTTTTTTTTTTCTTTCTTTTTTTTATTTTATTTTATTTTTAAACTTTACAATATTGTATTAGTTTTGCCAAATATCAAAATGAATCCACCACAGGTATACCCACGTTCCCCATCCTGAACCCTCCTCCCTCCTCCCTCCCCTACCCTCCCTCTGGGTCGTCCCAATGCATCAGCCCCAAGCATCCAGTACCATGCATCGAACCTGGACTGGCGACTCATTTCATACATGATATTATACATGTTTCAGTGCTATTCTCCCAAATCTCCCCACCCCCTCCCTCTCCCACAGAGTCCATAAGACTGATCTATACATCGGTGTCTCTTTTGCTGTCTCGTACACAGGGTTATTGTTACCATCTTTCTAAATTCCATATATATGCGTTAGTATACTGTATTGGTGTTTTTCTTGCTGGCTTACTTCACTCTGTATAATAGGCTCCAGTTTCATCCATCTCATTAGAACTGATTCAAATGTATTCTTTTTAATGGCTGAGTAATACTCCATTGTGTATATGTACCACTGCTTTCTTATCCATTCATCTGCTGATGGACATCTAGGTTGCTTCCATGTCCTGGCTATTATAAACAGTGCTGCAATGAACATTGGGGTACACGTGTCTCTTTCCCTTCTGGTTTCCTCAGTGTGTATGCCCAGCAGTGGGATTGCTGGGTCGTATAGCAGTTCTATTTCCAGTTTTTTAAGGAATCTCCACACTGTTCTCCATAGTGGCTGTACTAGTTTGCATTCCCACCAACAGTGTAAGAGAGTTCCCTTTTCTCCACACCCTCTCCAGCATTTATTGCTTGTAGACTTTTGGATCACAGCCATTCTGACTGGCGTGAAATGGTACCTCATTGTGATTTTGATTTGCATTTCTCTGATAATGAGTGATGTTGAGCATCTTTTCATGTGTTTGTTAGCCATCTGTATGTCTTCTTTGGAGAAATGTCTATTTAGTTCTTTGGCCCATTTTTTGATTGGGTCATTTATTTTTCTGGAATTGAGCTGTAGGAGTTGCTTGTATATTTTTGAGATTAGTTGTTTGTCCATTGCTTCATTTGCTATTATTTTCTCCCATTCTGAAGGCTGTACTTTCACCTTGCTAATAGTTTCCTTTGTCAAGTGGTGCTGGGAAAACTGGTCAACCACTTGTAAAAGAATGAAACTAGAACACTTTCTAACACCATACACAAAAATAAACTCAAAATGGATTAAAGATCTAAATGTAACACCAGAAACTATAAAACTCCTTGAGGAGAACATAGGCAAAACACTGTCCGACATACATCACAGCAGGATCCTCTATGACCCACCTCCCAGAATATTGGAAATAAAAACAAAAATAAACAAATGGGACCTAATTATCTTAAAAGCTTCTGCACAATATACAGTCTTGACATACTCCTTTTCCTATTTGGAACCAGTCTGTTGTTTCATGTCCAGTTGTAACTGTTGCTTCCTGACCTGCATATAGGTTTCTCAAGAGGCAGGTCAGGTGGTCTGGTATTTCCATTTCTTTCAGTATTTTCCACAGTTAGTCAATAAAGCAGAAATAGATGTTTTTCTGGAATTCTAATGCTTTTTCCATGATCCAGCAGATATTGGCAATTTGATCTTTGGTTCCTCTGCCTTTTTAAAAACCAGCTTGAATATCTGGAAGTTCATGGTTCACATATTGCTGAAGCCTGGCTTGGAGAATTTTGAGCATTACTTTACTA